>NC_056725.1:837279678-837569678 GCF_019279795.1 Protopterus annectens | reverse complement strand
GATATGATTCACACCTTCTGTATGTGCTTATTGCATGAGTCTAAGCAGGTTACTTGAACAGCCTTCTCGGGTCATTCTTGAAAAGAAGCCTTTGCACCTAAAAAGTTTACCCAGTCAGCAAATAAGTAAATAAATATATAGAATAGATGTAATAGATTAACTAAAGCATATTATTTACTTACATAAACATTATCTGATCTTATGACTAACGAGTATATCTGGTTAAAAATAAAATAAAATGCAGTATACTAAACAAAGAAATTTATTTAACTGTACAAACATTGCCTAAATTTGTTCCTGAGATGTTTACTCGCTAACAAATAAATAAAATAACATGCACATTTAATAAAGGGTTTTATTTAGTATTATTCAGCCACAAGAACTCATTATTGACTTATGTAGACTTTCTTGCTCTGGTTTTCTGCTGGTGATTTTCACCATCTTCAGCAATCTGTAGATGCTTGTCTCTTCTTACTAGACATGTATATTACAGAGCTCTGAACATAAATCTAATTCTTTTAGAAAATAAGATATTCCGTTAGTATTAAAATTCCCATAAAATATTAAGAAATTGAATGGGGCAGCCAATGCCTGCTTGTTGAAGGAAAACATACAGCTGAACTGACCATAATATTAAATGCGTGGTTAACAAAACACAACTGGTTACCTTAAACCACTTTAATTTGTAAGCTTTCTACTTTCATTACATAGTTAACATTAACGTCAGCGAATCAACTCTGTTACACTGTTTGTACCTAATCAGTGAAACAATTAATAGAACCAGATGATATTTTTATTTATTTATTTGTTATTTATTTATTTTATTTGTCTTTGTTTACAAGGAAAGTCTGACTGGGTAATACGCATTTTCAGCAGAGGTCCAGGGAGAAAAGCTCCGTTTGTTTACATTGCATTATACCTAGTTCCAGTTAAACAAAGTCTTTATATTACTATTTACATTTATGCATTCTGTAAAATTCCATCAGTGATAAGTGAAGACTTTTATTTTTATTTCTTTGTTAACTTGGTAAACCTAGGAGTTACAAAAGCCTCTTCTTAGGGATGGCTCAAAAATAAGTGACCTGATCAGACTCACACAGTAGGCAAATGGAGACCAAGGATACCGAACCCAAGACAGCAGGTGAGTTCTTGTTAGGAGCTTATAGTGTTAGTCCGCTGTGGTAAACTGTTAGACAACTTATTTAACCTGATAGGGCTGAGGGTATTTAATCTGCATATCGCTGTGCACCCATGATAATTTGAAGAATCTGTAGTTAAAGTACGGGGTGCAAGCTATCACCCTCCCTCCTTGTTGACTCCAGTGCGGTGTGTGCAGAATGAAAGAAAAAAGGTGATACAATCAGAAACAGTTTTCTCAAATGGCCAGCTAGATAAAGTTGTGAAAATTCAATGACTGACCCCCTTTATGGAGGGGGAGGATGAAAGGACTACTGACAGCCACATAATAACAGTGGATAGCTTGTGGCCCCAAAATCTTAGTGTTTGTTTGCTTGAGCTCTGCACTGAAGAGTGCATGTGGAAACAACTGTGCAGTTACGTCAGAGATCTCATGTTCACGTACAGAAGACTAGATAAGGCATAAATGTAAAGCCTGCAAATGACACTGTCTCACTCTGGGGATTCTGCCACCAAGCATTTGCCTCCTGAGGAAAAAAAATACCAGTGAAGGGTGTGTGTGTGTGTGTGTGTGTGTGGGGGGGGGCTCCAAAAGCTGGAAAAAAAGTAAAATAAATTGCATTTCTCCATTTGTTGCAGTTTGCATTGTTTATCCTGTACAGCACAAGTAATACTGTCTCTGATTATTTTTTCATGACTGCAAAGAAAAACTAAAACAGTGTAAAAGCTATTGCATCAGGCATGACACAAACAGCATTAGCAGGATGACATGGAAGAGTTTTTTCTAACTGATAGCATAATACGGAGTTGTAGTACCTTAAATTCAACTGTGCTAATAGATAAAGTTACAGGCCTGTGTTTGTACCAATGCTTACAACCAAATCATGGTGAGAATTCCAGAATAAAAAACATAAGAAGAAGTTGTTAATGTCAGAGAGATTGAAGTGTAGAATCTAAGAGAAAAATGCAATGCTTTTTGGGATAGAAACCTGTTGTATGGATATCATCAGGAACTGATTTGCAAATCATGGGAGATGCACTGCACTTTATTTAAGGGCAAGTCAAAAGACTGTTCAGGGCCTGGCAGTTTTTCTTTGAAAGAATGTAAGTGATGAACTAGATAAAGCAAAGGGAAGATTGCAAAAAGTACAGTTTTGTACCTACCATAAATGTAGATGTCCGAACTGGATAGCATCTGCAGTCATAACAACTGGGTTGTCCTGTCGTCAGGCAGCCCTTCGGTCGGCCGGATTCCAAAGTCCGGGTCCGGCTTCGGCTGATGTCGCACTTCACCCGACGTCATCTCTGCTGGTCTTCGGGTATAAAGGCATCAGCCGACGCCATTTTCTTCAGTGTTTCTTGCCCCAGATGCCAGTTGCCCTCTTGGAAGGCTATATTTTGGGTAAAAATGCCAATGTTTCCCAAAGGATAGAAGGCAAACACAAAAATAAGCATGTATGTACATATATCCAAACAAATACACCATAAGAGACTCCCCACCAGCTAGCTATTAGGAGGGTAAATACCCTAGGAGTACCACAGAGGGAAGGAGGAGGGTAATCCTGACTGCAGATGCTATCCAGTTCGGACATCTACATTTATGGTAGGTACAAAACTGTACTATGTCCTTCATGGATGCATCTGCAGTCATAACAACTGGGTAGAATACCATAGCCAACTAGGGAGGAGGAAGAATAGATTATGGTGTGGTTAGGATCCCTTGCAGTACAGCAGTGGCAAACCCTGCTCAGGATCTGGAATACAGAGGTAAATTATAATGCTTGGCAAATGTATGCACGGAGGTCCAAGTAGCCGCCTCAATAATGTCCTTGGTTGCCACTCCTCGTAAGAAGGCTGTGGTAGTGGCTGTTGCTCTTGTAGAATGAGGTCGTATGTTCTGTGGAATTGGTTTTCCATGGAAGGAGTAACAGAATCGTATGCAATTTCCTATCCATTTGGAGATTGTCTGTTTGGAAATTGCTTTTCTCTTCCTGTTGCATAGGCTACAAAAAGCTGGTCAGTTTTCTGTTACTTTTGTTCTGTCCAGGTAGTAGCATAGCTGTCTGTGTACATCCAAGGTATGCAGCATTCTTTCCCTCTGTTTTGTGGGTTGGGAAGAAGGTAGGTAGGTGGATTGCCTGGTTTAGGGACACTCTGGATACCACCTTAGGCATAAATGTAGGATTAGTCCTCATGGACACTCTGTCTTGGTGGAAGATTAGGAAGGGTTGTACTGCCATTAGGGCCTGAAGTTCAGAAACCCTCCTTGCTGAGGTTATTGCCAGTAGGAAAGCAGTTTTCCATGAAAGATGCTGTAGGTCTGCTGTAGCTGCTGGTTCAAAAGGCGAGTGTCAACTTTTCTAGCACAAAGTTCAAATCCCAAGCTGGCAGTGGTGGTTTCCTAGGAGGTTTTACATTCTTGATCCCTCTGAGGAACTGCCTGAGTAGAGGATGTGAGAAGACAGGTGGATCAAAGCTGTATTCTGCTGAAATAGCTGATGCATGTATCTTGATGGAGGAATAGGACAGGCCTGTATGTAGAAGCTCTGCCAAGTACTCAGAATGTTAGCCATATCTATATTCGACACATCCTCCCTCTTTCAGCACTCCAAATGACAAACCTTTTCCATTTCCCTGCATAGTTCCTTCTTGTTGAAGGTCTGCGGGCTTCAAGGATAATGTCTTTAACCCTTTGGGAGAGATCTGGAATAGTTGCTGCTATGTGATGTGCCATGCAGTCAGCTGCAACGTTCTTAGGTTTGGATGCATGATGCTGTAGTTGTTCTGAGTTAACATCAAAGGCATCAGGGGTATTGACCACATTTTGTCCCGAGACATGCTCCTCAGCAATGGGTACCAGTGTTGTCTTGGCCAGTTTGGAGCTATCAGGATTATCTTTGGACGTTCCTCCTTGATTTTTAGTAATACTTTGTGTATCAAGGGAAGAGGTGGGAATGCATATGCTGTCAGGCCTTTCCAGCTGAAGGAGAGCGAATCCACTTTCGATGCAAGTGGATGGAATGTCCTTGTGCAGAATTTTTTGAGCTGGTGGTTGAGAGGGGAAGCGAATAGATCTATCTGTGGCATTCCCCATTTCTTTGCGATGGTCTTGAAGATGTCCGGGTGTAGCATCCATTCGTGAGCATCCGAGGTGGTTCTGCTTAACATGTCTGCTAGAGTGTTCTCCTTTCCCGGTACAAACATTGCCTGTAACTGGATGTTGTAGCTGAGTGCCAGGTTCCAAAGGTCCAAAGTCATTCTGCATAGGGGATATGAATGAGTGCCTCCCTGTTTGTTGATGTACCACATGACTGTGGTGTTGTCTGTCCTTATCATCAAATGGCCTTCTTTGAGAAATGGTCTGAATTTTTGGATTGCCAATTTTACTGCCAGCATTTCTTTTAGGTTGATGTGCAGGTGAAGTTGGTCCTGCGTCCACAATCCTTGCACGCATTTGTCCAGCATGTGAGCCCCCCATCCTAGGTCTGAGGCCTCTGTTGTGATGGTTTGGCTTGCTTGATATTTGTGAAAGGGTAAGCCTGGGTTTGACTGGCATGCTTGAGCCCACCATAGGAACTCCTGTTTTAGGCATGGAATTAGTGGAATTTCTGCTTCTAGGCTGTGCCTGTGTTGGGACCATAAATTCTTTAGGTACCACTGTAGTTTTCTCATATGCAGTCTGGCATGTGGAACCAAGATTATGCATGATGCCATGAAGCCCAAGGCCTGCAGAACTTTTCTTGCTGTTAGCTTGCTGTGGTTTGTTAGTGCCAAGAAGTAAAGAGGGAGATCTTTTTGTTTTTCTGCAGTTAGGAATGCCATTTGTTTTACTGTGTCCAATTCTGCGCCCAAGAATGTCCTTGTTTGGGATGGAATCAGCCTTGATTTTTGCAAATTGACTGTGTATTCCAGTGCTTGTAGCAAGTAAATGACCCTTTGTAAATCTGTTGTCAGCTTGCTTTTGTTGTCCCCTTGTAGCAGGCAGTCGTCCAGGTAAGGATAAATTTGGATTCCCTGTAGTCTGCAGTGGGCGATTACTGATGCCAGGCATTTTGTGAATACTCTGGGCGCAGTAGATAAGCCAAAGGGCAATGCTGAGAATTGATAGTGCTCTGATCCTGCAAGAAATCTGAGGTATCTTCTGCAAATTGGTCGAATGGGGACGTGCAGGTATGCCTCCTTGAGATCTAGAGTTACCAGCCAACACTCCTTGCCCAGCATGGGAAGAAGTTGCTGTAGGGTCAGCATCTTGAATTTTGGGACAATGATGTATGTGTTTAAGGTGGACAGATCGAGAATAGGTCTCCAACTTTTTCCTTTCTTGGAACTAGGAATAGTCTGGAGTAGAATCCTTTGCCTTGTTCTGATATTGGTACTCTTTCCACAGCTCTCATCTTTGTTAATTGCATTATCTGCTGTAGAGCTTCTGTTTTTGATTTGGAGGTAGGTTTGGCATTCCTCTTTGACTGGTATAGTGTGGAAGTGGAACCGGTAACCTTGGTCTATGGTTTGCAAAATCCACTTGTCTTTTGTGATATAGTGCCAGTTCTTTGAAAATAAGGTTAATTTTCCGCCTAAGGGTGCTGCTATTTGTTCCCTGGTAGGCGGAGTTAGAATCAAGTCACTGTGATTGCCCTGTTGTAGTGGTAGTGGCTGTGCCTGTGGCTCTGTTATTACCTTGCCACTGTCGTCCTCTGTAGGCACCCCTCTGGATTGATTTCTGCCTCTGGAGCGTCTATTCCTGCCCCTTTGAGATCTTGTGGAGTCAGGAAAGGACCAATTTTAGCAGGCCAGTTCCTGCTAAACCTTGGGGCTGAACCTGCAAGAAATCTTTAACCGTTTGTACAGATTTTGCCTTTTCTTCCATTTTCTTCATTACCTGCTGGGCAGGTGTACCAAACAAACTGGTCTTATCCATAGGAGCATCTAATAACTTAGCTTTAACATGATCTGGTAAAACTTGTTCCTTCAGCCATGCATGTCTTCTTATCACTGTGCCAGTCATGGCTGATCTAAATGAAGCCTCCAGTGCATCATAGCCACATTTTAAGGAATGGTTACTAACCTGTTGTATGTTATTTACCATTTCTAATAGATTTTCTTATCTATAGAGTCATCAGAGGATAGCTTTTTAGTTAACTGATCAAGCATAAACTCTTGGTATTGTATCATGTGAAACTGACAGTTTAAAGCTCTAGCTGAGAGAGTAGCAGAGGTGTAAACCTTTTGCCCCATCTGTCTAAAGACCTGGCTTCCCTTTCAGAAGGAATAGGTTTTTGCTGTGGTTGAGGCTACTGCCTTAGGCCCTGGGATATAGTTTCGGGGTCTGCAAGAGGGGCTTTGTATAGGTGATGATGAGTGTCTGGCACCCTGTAAAATCTATCTGGTTTGGCAGGTGCTGGAGGTAAAGAATCTGGTGCAGTGCAAACATCATTAAATGCATCGTCCACAACAGAGAGGACAGGAGGTATAGCTAAGGGCCTGTGTTGTGGTATGTGCAGAAAGTCCTAAGTCTTTTTCTGGAGTCTGAAAAATCCTGTTCCTGCCATTGGAAATGCTCTCTCATGGCATGTAAGGTTTCCCCAAAGGAGAATTCTTCTGGTGGGGAAGCAGCTGGAATGGATTCTTCAGCATCTGAGTCCTCAAAATTGGAGAAAGGAGCCTCTGGCTGGTCTGTAATATCTGAGTCTTCCGCAGAATCATCAGAGGACACAGGCTCGGGGCTCTGCTCTAGGTCTCTTTTCTGGGGGCTGAGAGGCCCTGTCTGGGTGAGATTGAGATCCCCTAATTAAGGATATTAAATCTTCTGCCAGAGTAAGCATTTGTGAACTAGAAGTGGGCCTGGTTGAGGGGGGTTTAACAGGCACTGACTTAGTAGATTTGGCTGCTTTAGCCCTGGCGAAGGCCTTAATAGACATGGCTGCAGGAGGCCTAGCAGCACCACGTGCTGGGGTAGAGACATCCAAAGGGATGGTGTCTGATAAGTCACAAGTAGGCACTGTAGTAGGTAAAATTTCTGAGGCCGATTCAAGTAAGGTAACCGGAACCTCAGTAGTAGTCATTGATTCGGCTGTACTGTGATCAGTTTTCTCGGTTTCGGCCGAAACCGAGACACTCGCGGTTTGCTTAACCATGGTTTCGGCCGAAACCGCGGACCGCATGTCGGTCTTTTCTTTGCGTTTTAATAATTTGGGTAGTCGGAGGATCCGGCGGCATAATGTACGCAAATTCAGAGCCGAAAAACTGTTCAGCAAACTCCGACCGGCGCCTAGCGTTGCCGGTTGAAAGAAGCACAGGCCGAACAGGCTGCTACGTCGTGGTCTGGGCCTAAACAAGGCAAACAGTAAGAGTGGAAATCTTTATGAGGTATTTGTTTCCCACAAGTTAAACAGTTATTGACTTTTTCTGACATCGGCTGAGGCAAGAAAGAGTCCCCAACGGGGTAGTAGTAATCTCTGGATCTGACCGACCGGCACTTGCGAACAGCTTCTGCTTCGGGCGCCACACGGCAAGAAAGACTGAAGAAAATGGCGTCGGCTGATGCCTTTATACCCGAAGACCAGCAGAGATGACGTCGGGTGAAGTGCGACATCAGCCGAAGCCGGACCCGGACTTTGGAATCCGGCCGACCGAAGGGCTGCCTGACGACAGGACAACCCAGTTGTTATGACTGCAGATGCATCCATGAAGGACATCAACATCTTGACGTTCGTACTGACTGACTGAATGCTTCTGTTGTTGAAAAGGGGGAAGAATGACTTTAAGTGGAAGTAGCCCTTGTTTGCAGCATGCAGTTGTGCTGACAAAATTAATCAATTGAGGCCCAGGAAATGATGGAATAACTGAGGCCCAGGAAATGATGGAATATTGTGGTAAGAGCCAGAAGGGCCAATGGTATTTGCTACCTCATAGGTTTGGCCTCCAGACATGTGATGCGACAACTGGTGACGTCCCCATTTGAAGCAAGTGCCGTTTTCCAATTATGTCCATTTTAGAGGCTAAAATCAGTGCTTTTCCTATAGACTGTGTCAACATTTATGATTCTTATCCAAACTTGAAAATAGGACCCTTGCAAAATTTGCTCAGACTTTCTGTTACTCAAGTATCCTGAATTAAAATGTAATCAATCAACCCATCCAGTTTCAATATTTTGCAGAAACCACTTGCTAGAGCCCATACTGCCAAGTAATGGGTATAAGGGATGACATAGCTTGGCATGGGATGCTGTACCATCACAGAACACACATACATAAACTGATGCCCACTGCATGCACACCTAGGAGCAATTTGGAGCAGTAAGAGTTCACCTCTTTGATATGTGGAATTCAGGGATCCTGACAAAAATACATTGTAATATAGGGAAGAGATGCACCCTCCACAAAGAAGACATCACACCTAAGAACTGTGATGGAGAACCATGTGCTGTGAGACATAATTTATCATCCAAAATCTTATGCAAATGTAATATCTGCACAGGCTTGTATATGAAGATGTATTCAGCTGTGGCCATCCTTTTCATTGTATGCCAACAGACTGCTAATAATTTTAGTCAGTAATTCCTCTTTCCTGTTTGACTGCTTCATCTTTTCTAGTAAGGGTCATGGTAACAGCATACTAATTAGGGCTGACCTAAGCTTTCTTTCTTCATCCATAAAGCCAAGCTTACTCAAAGCCAAAAGTTGTATTTTAAAATTTCATCTTTGCTACTAACTCATTGAAGGGTGACAAACTTCAGATATGTATATAGTTTTCAGATACCAACACTTGGTCAGAGAACATAACGTGCAGATATTAACTGCCATAATCACTGGTATGGAAAATAATATCTTATTCTAGGTTTAAGCAGCACTAGTCATTTTAGGTTTAACTAACTGCTTAGTCATGTAGAAACACAGACTGGCTTGTATTGTAAACAATACACTCCATTGTAAATCTGTACTCATATGCTGTTTGTCTATCTATTCTGTTTGCATGTCCCTTCTGCAGTTTGTAGCCTATGAAATCAAGTCTTATGAAATATGTTTATATAACTGTTTAATGCAAGCCTTGCCTGGGAATCATCTGTTCTGTTGTAAAAAGAAGTGCAAGATATTATGTGCTGTAAGTAATACCTTTTTCAAGTTTTCTTCTCAGTGTAAACAACTCTTATCATTTGAACTGTTTTAGTTCCATTGTCAGAGTTATGGCTAAACAGGATCCTTGGACCAGCCCAATTAACCAATTACCAAGTCAGTAAATAAGTAAATCCCTGGAAATCTCCAAGTATTTCCAGACCAAATAAGAAAGATCATCCATCCAGCATGTTGTGCGTTTATCTAGGTGCTTTTCCTCATGGAATGTGCCAGGACAATTCCAGTGTACCCATCCAGGTAACATCCATAAAAGATGAAAACAAAAAAATGTATAGAGCCAGCATACTGTGACCCGTAAAATGAATTTTATTAATAAATAAACAGCAAAACAGACTGGTTTCGGCTGGACAATGCCACAGCCTCAGTGTAAAGCAAACATGACAATCAATGCTGTTTAAATATATTCGTCTCAAAACTCATTGGTTGATGCCTAGAACTGTTCATTGAGACCAGGTGGAAATAATCCACCTAGTCTGACAATCCATTTCTTTTCTTTAGCATTTAAAATGGAATGCCAACCTGTCTTATTAGACCGATTCCCTACGATCCACAGATGAGATCTCATCCTGTACTGACAATGAGTCCCAAGTAGTATCAGGTTCACCGACCCCCAAAAGGATATCTGGACTAATCCCTTTAGGTCCAAATACCAGCGGGGGCAGAAACATAGAAGGCGTACACAATATTCAAGGTCTATTGAAAATGGCAATGAACAACTGAATGTTATCCAAAATGTGAATGTTTTAAATCTGTCCAATTTTGATTTGTCACCTATCCATATGTCAGTTTTGAATAAAGGTCTTACTTTTATACCAGGCTTCATGGTTCCTGAAGACACATTGGCCCAGGATGTCATGTCTTTCTGCAGAAATTTGAATTTGAAATTGTATTTTGGCGATACAGACAGCAACTATAATAAAGACAAATTTGTATATCATAAATCCAGTTTTATTCCTCCCATGCACCCCATGGTACATCAGTTCCAGAATAGCGTGCTCAAAGATCTTCATTTTCCCAGTCTGGATACACGTTTCAAATCAAACAATATTACCTTGGCCGAAAAACAGGCTATTCTGGAACTTCAGAACAACAGAGATATAGTCATTACCTCTGCAGATAAAGGTGGAGCTGTGGTTGTATTAAACTGGGGTGATTATGATAAGGAGGCAAATAGACAGCTTTCGGATCAGAGATATTATTCGGCAATGCCCATTGACCCTACTTTCAGGTTTAAAAAACAGATTGATCAATTCTTGGTTTTGGCTAGGAATGAAGCTATCATTACTAATGAGGTTATGCATCAGCTCATGATCAAAGATTCTGCAATTCAATATATTTATTTCCTACCCAAAATTCACAAGGACCCGGTGAATCTACCTGGTAGACCGAATGTATCTGCGAAAGGGTATATCACCGAACCATTATCTTTATATCTCACCAAACATCTTAAGCCCTTGTTATATGTAGTACGATCACGATTGCAGGATACGACCAACTTTCTACAGATTATTTCAGACACTCAATTGGAGCCTGGGTGGTTTTTGTGTACATTGGATGTAAGTTCCTTGTATACTAACATTCCCCATCAAGCTGGTTTGGAGGCATTGGCCCATTGGCTTGAAGTGGCGGGTCTATAGCAATCTGATTTTAATTCTTTTTTGGTGGGTTTAGCCAAACATGTTCTTACAAATAACGTCTTCTATTATAAGGATAATTGTTATTGGCAAACTAAAGGCACAGCAATGGGGGCATCTTTTGCCCCTATATATGCTGATTTATTTATGGCCTATGTTGAAAAACATATTATTTATGATTGCCATAATAATATCTTTATTGAATATATTGATATCTGGAGACGTTACTTGGATGATGTTTGGATGGTGTGGAAGGGTGATGAACATCAACTTATGGATTTTATATCCTATCTGAACAACAATACATGGGGGTTACAGTTCACTGTACATTATGATTTAAGCACAATCACATTTTTGGATGTATTCATTAACAGACTACCTGATCATACACTAGGTACTGAAGTGTACAGGAAGTACCCCCAGTATAATACCATCCTCCATGCCTCCAGCTATCACCCACCACACATCACACGTAACATTCCAAAATCTCAATTTATACGTGAAAAACATATTTGTTCACATGACTCTTCTTTCCAGCAGCATAAGTGTGATCTAACCTGGAGATTTAAATCTCGGGGTTACAGCATGGGAGATGTATTAAAGGCCAGTCATCATGTTAATTCATTGGATAGGCAAGAACTTCTTACTTATAGGGATCATTCAGCAACAATACCACAACCCATCAGATTTGCAACCACCTATGCTAGGAACTCTGACAGCCTAATTCAAAGTGTGCAGAGACACTGGAATATCTTGCAATGTGATTATGAGTTGGCCAGTATCATTCCAGGCAGATGTTTATTTTCCTTTCACAAAGGGAAAAACCTTAGTTCTTTTTTCAATCATTACAAACGTTGATGGGAGGACCAATGAGTGGCTGTTTTCCTTGTGGTCATTGTACCAATTGTCAATATGTATGTAAATCAAAACAATTTTCCAGCAGGAACTGTGCTTCAGTTTATGATCTTCATTTTTACACAAATTGCAGCAGTGACTGGTTGATTTACTTGGCAACATGCAATTGTGTTTTTTTTTATGTGGGACAAACTTCTCGCCCACTAAGACTATGTATATCAGAACATATTAGTAATATTAAGAATAAAAGAATTCACAATGCACTTTACAAACACCAAATGGTACATACTACTGCTAAATTTTCCTTCATGGTTATTGACATCATACAAGGGAATCGTTCTAATAAGACAGGTTGGCACTCCATTTTAAATGCTAAAGAAAAGAAATGGATTGTCAGACTAGGTGGATTATTTCCACCTGGTCTCAATGAACAGTTCTAGGCATCAACCAATGAGTTTTGAGAGGAATATATTTAAACAGCATTGATTGTCATGTTTGCTTTACACTGAAGAAGGCTGTGGCATTGTCCAGCCGAAACCGGTCTGTTTTGTTGTTTATTTATTAATAAAATTCATTTTACGGGTCACAGTATGCTGGCTCTATAATTTTTTGTTTTGGTTTATGTAATGGTTGAGCCGTGCATTTGCCTTCGCGCAGGAGGTTCTTTTTCTGTGTTGCATCCATAAAAGATGCCCATTCTTGCTTAGCTGGCATCTATCTGTCTGTCTGTCTGTCTATCTATCTATCTATCTATCTATCTATCTATCTATCTATCTATCTATCAAAAGAAGCAGTGGCTTTGTTCCAAGGTGCTCCCTCGTCACCAAATATCTCACCTTGTCACATAAAAGAACCCCACCGATTATGAGGAGAAACCCCATTTTCAGTATTTGTACCCACAATTTTCCATTATCAAACTCGAGGTGAGTTCTGGACACATGGTTGAAAAGAGAGTCAGAGCTGTCAGCTGCAAGTTAGTTGGAGGTGACTTGAAGTTACTGTACGGGGCACCAGTCATGCAAACCTAGAAAATTGAAATGATCAATGATGGTCTCTTGGGCATGGCCAGTGAAGGCTTCTGTACAGGAAAAGTTCAGCCACCATATCCCAATAGGCATATTCAGAAACTGGCCAGACACAGAATTTAAATGGATAATATTCAAGAAAAGAGTGAAGGAGCCATTGGTCAGGAAGAATTCGATCAACCCTTGTACTATAGTAAAGAGTGAAGCTGGTGAATTGCAGAAGGTAGCCTTTGAACAATGTATGCTGAGGGCTTGTCCCAAGTCAACCAGGAAGCCTTGGCAAGCCAAAAAAGCTGCAGTAATAGTGATTTCCAAAATGAAAGCTTGTGCATGGATGGACTTTATGAGACCATAGATTAAGACTGTTGGGCAGCCTTAAAGTAATTTTGGCCACCTGTTCAGTGCCTAATGAAATTAAGCAACCTCTTACTTAGGATGAGATAAACAAGGCTGTGAAAGAGCCGATTGCCACTGGGTGATTGTCAGGAGGAAGAAGAAACTATTAGAGAAATCCTTATCCTCTGGCACATTCCATATTATTAGAAGGCACTGCCTGCCATCTCTAGTAGGTTGGATCCTTCTCTGTTATTTAAGTTAGTACAGTAGCCAGAGGTTTCCATAGTGAGAATAGTTAATGTATGTTTGAAATCTGGCTGAAGGTGTTGAAAGCATTGGTGATAATTGGTGTATTCAGACTAACGAATTACTGCAGTGGACAATGGAAGGTATGACACTATCTTCAGACTTGCAAACTGGGATGGTGATTCCCATAATTAAAAACAAAATGACAAGAACATGTTTTTCAGGTGTAGAGGGATCACACTTCAGATATTCATTGGAAAGGCATAAGCCAAAAGGCTAAAGAGGTCACTCCAGACAATAGTCACAGCTCAGACTGCAGAGGGAAATTCTTTGGCCAGAGTATGGTGAAGCAGACCATCTCTATAGCTCTTTACTTTTGTGTGTGAATGTATGCATGTGTGGTGTGTGTGTGTGTGTGTTTGCGTACATGTGTGTGTGTGTGTGTGTGTGTGTGTGTGTGTGTGTGTGTGTGTGTGTGTGTGTGTGTGTGTGTGTGTAGGAGGTATCACTTGAGTTTCTAATTCAGACAACAGTTGCTGAGTGACATGCTGTGTCATGTGCCAAGATTGATACTATTGGAGGCCGAGGTACCAGGGTAGCTGTTGCATGCTCTCACTTCTTGTGTGAATGCAGTGAGTATACTGTCTATGTTCTTACTGTTCTCTCAGTCATTCAATGGCTCTGCCAAGGGTGTGTCCTGTCACTGCTAATGTTCATGATTTCCATGCACAGGATACTAGCATACAATGCTGAGAGGGTATCCAATTCTCAAGCTGAAGGTGGAATCTCTCTAGTCTGCACAAGATATTGTCCTTTAGACTCGTCTACTCACAGCCTTCATCTGCACTTGCATGATTTGCAGATGAATACTAAGCAAATGGTATGATAATCACCACTTCCAAGTATGAGTGCATAAGTGAGGGGCACAGCTGCCCATACTGGGAGAAATTTGAGTTAAGTCCCTTGGAGTCTTGTATTCACAAATGATAGGAAGGGGAAGCATAAGCCAGAGAAACAGACTGAGACACTAGCCATACTGTTGCAAAGACCGAATCATTCCTTTGTGGTAAAGGAGGAGTTGAGTTTTTAGGCAACATTTCCCAGTCAGTCTGCATCCCAATCATCTCCTATGGTCAGGAGCTCTCGCTAGTGATTGAAAAAACAAAGTGACAAAATAATAATACTAATACCTATTTTTTAACCAGGTAGGCTCACTGGACACACAGTCCCTTTTCAGGAGCAATGTCTGGTTAAGGGACTTGCTCACAGTCACACAGTAGACAAACAAGCGTTGAGGAAATCAAACCCTGTACCACCGGAACTAATGCCTGCGACCTTAACAGCTGTACCAACTGATAGAGTACTAGAGGTAAAATCTTATGAATATGATTTAGAACCAGTGAGAATGGGAAAAATGGACTTCCTTTAAATGTTCGGCTTCTCAGATTAGTATATAAAAAGTCTTACTAGATGAAGTAACCAGATATGTTTACTAAAGGGCAGTTGATGTCCATGACAAAGAACAGACACCCATCATTCCTTCAATAATCAGGTAGTGTGTGGACTTAAAGAAAGATTGGGTTAATTTAGTTCTTGTTTCAATCTACTCTTGAAAGAGCAGCACAGATCATATTGTGAAAGACTCTGGCTGATAAGGTTTACATATGATGTTCTAAACTGATTTTTTTTTTATGGGACAATGACACATGCACTTAAATGTTATACTACCTAAAGGTGACTCAAATTACAACAAATGTTACTGCAGAATTTAATTAACAAATAGAAATAGTGATGAGAAAATACAATTTTGCTTTAGACATTTAATAACAGCATTGTAAGACAGTTTTATATTTTCACAAACAGCAGTTTTTTTTTCTTATATGCTTCAATAAAGCTTAATCTCTCTCTCTATCTGTCTCTTTCATTTAGATTGGACACTTGAAAGATGGTTCGATCAGTACCACATACTAGAGGCTTGATGTCAAAATGACAACTCACACACGAGGGGCACCTACAGTGTTTTTCTTAAGTTTTGTTGGCTGCTTGTTGTGCTATCCTGCAAGTGACAACTCTAGTGCAGGAATCACTTTCTTAAATGGAAACTATCTGGGTCACCCCATGCTATACTTTGATGAACAGGATATTGCTGAGTTGCGACAGAAGGCTGTGGGGACTCACAGACACATTGTGGCCCGAATAAAGCATGCTGTGCAGACAATGTTGCAGAACCCTGATGAATACCTCCCACCATGGGACCCAGAGGAGTATGGTTCCCGCTGGAATGAGATATACGGCAATAACCTGGGTGCTCTCGCTATATTCTGTGTGCTTTACCCTGATGATATCCCTGCCATGAATTTGACCAAGGAGTACATGGAGAGGATGGCAGCCCAACCTAGTTGGTATATTTTTGTCTTGATTTCCTTATGAGGGGATATGGGTGACAACGGAATAGTTAGCTAGTGGTAGAGTTATACACTTTTTTTGTTGTCGTTTTTGAAGTTTATGGATACTATTGCTGAGACTTTTCCAAGAAGGGACATCTCACTGCAAAGTTGAAAGAAGTTCAACTTCTGCTATATGATAACATATATTTTCATTTCAGTAAATACAATATCAAATATTCATCCATGAGTGAAGGCGCAGTTTGCAAGTCACACAGATTTAATGTAGGAGAGCTGAGAAGTCTGCTTTGCACTGAGTACAACAACTGACAATACCACTGTGTCCAGCTGCAAATTGCAGAGGGTATTGTCCACTGTTGCTGTTGGACTACTTCAGACAGGGGGATAGTGCAGTAAAGGTTGTACTAAACTGATTATTTGTTGAGCCTTTCTTGTAGCATGTCCTTACTATATTTCAATTTACTCTTAATAGTCATCTTGAAATGAGTATAGAGTAAAGCTTTGGTTACAGTGGCCTTGCTATTTTGATTCAATATTCTTTGACAAAGAGTACTATTAGGAAGATGTATTTGCCCATTTTAAGTATTATAAAATATTAACTATTGCAAGGCTCTGATTTAAAGTAAAGAAGATTCATTTGTTACCTAATCTTTTTTTTTCAAAACAGGTTTATTGTTTTAACATATAAGAGAAATATCATAACAATTTTATACAAGTAATTAAAAATAGGTATTATTATAATATTCAACAAAACAACTAAAGTATTTACAAAGACATCCACTACAATCAGATCAATTAATTAAACTAAAATACCGTGCTATTGAAATTAGAATTTTTTTAACAAATTTTGTAAATTATCCCATACAATATAATATGATGTTTTTCTAGTTGTTCTCATTCTAATTGTGCTTATTTCCATATGGCACATTATATTCATAACATTTTTAAATTCATTGAATGAAGGAGGTGTATCTGAAATCCAATTTCTAGTTATTATTTTCCTGGCCACTGCTAGGATAGACCATAACAAGGAAGCTTAATCCTTTTAACACATTGAGGTACAGGTGTGTTGAATAATATAAGAGACTTAGAAATAATGAAATTATCTGTAAAAAGAGCCTGCAAAAATTCATTAATTGACTTCCAGTATTCTTTCAACTTCATACAGTCATAAAACATATGAGCCCAGTCAGCATTAATTTCTACATTACATCTCTTACATAGATTATCTTTATTATTTATTTTATTCATCATCAAAGGTGTATAAAAAGATCTATGTAAAAATTTCCATGTATAAAGTCTCCAGACAATGGAAGATGTAGTTCTATAAGCAGATTCCAATATATATTGTTTATCTTGTTGAGTTGCTGGGTCCCCATTAATAGAGGTGAAATAATTCCAGTATGAATCTACACTGTAACAAGTTTCTTGTCTGATAATTTTATGTATATATGAAAGTTTACCTTTATCAGAAACTTTATGCTGTAAATTTAATATCAAGTAATCAATCAGTTTTGGAATAGATTCTTTAACTGTTATAGACATTAGATCTATTCTATCAATGAGATGTTGTCTAAAGATCTGAACCTCTAACCAGCAAGTTTCTCTTAGATCAAATTCTTGTTTTAAGAAATCTAGATTTTAACTTTATTATCAGATATCAGCTGATACCAGTACTTTAGATCATTATCTATAGCTAAATGAGCTCCTTCAGAAGTAGATGACATAAGCATACCCTGAGTATACATTATAGGAATACAATAAAATTCCATTCCC
Organism: Protopterus annectens; assembly: GCF_019279795.1. Lineage (NCBI taxonomy): Eukaryota > Metazoa > Chordata > Ceratodontiformes > Protopteridae > Protopterus > Protopterus annectens. The sequence continues at coordinate 837,552,132 of NC_056725.1, read as the reverse complement.
TATACTTAGGGTGCATGAATATAAAGTTACGATAGCTAATAATAATATTTAATGGGTAACAAACCATATGTTTAGGTGTAATAGGTGAAGTACAAAATTCCTTTAGCAACCACAACATGGAGTTATTTACAATCATATTTTTATGTGTTAAGGAGATTTTCATGAAGTGCATACTAATTAGCTCCCAATAATCTTTCCATTTTGCGATATATGACATCTGTTTGTTACCTAATCTGACTGTAGCCCAGCTTATACAAAGCAAAGCAATGGACAGCACAGTAGCCCAAAAGCAAGTTAAAGCAATGCGTGTATGTGCTGATACAACTGCTAATAGTAACAGTGCATGGTGCCGTTTAATATGTCTTCATTTTTAGTTTGTTTGAAACTAAACCTGTATAGGGCTGTGCTGCTATCTGCACCACATGGTAGTTATAAAAAAACATAAAAATGTCCAGTACACTAAGTTTAACAAGCATTACTTAGCATACAGTAAACTTACCAGATCTATTTTTTTACTGTCATAATAAAGGCCTTTCGGGACTTCTTTCCAATCTGTCATTCTTGACAGAAACATTCAAGCCAGGATTCATAGATGAGTTGTGAAGTACCCAGGATGCATTTGTACCTGATTCAACCCCTCACAGGCTGGCTTTTCCTCTCACTTTCGGAGGTGATTCATAGGTCTATGTTGCACTACTGTGCAGTGAGCTGAAATGCATAATAGAAGATGATAGCAAAAGACAACATAATAGCGTAAGAGTGAAACCAAGTAGGGGTATGAGGACCTGACCTTATAGGGTAAAGTGCGTTAAACATTTTTGAGTCGCCTATTTTTTTTTTTTTTTATTTATCCTTTGTTGACCAGGTTAGTCCAGTTAGGCTAGTAGCCTCTTTTCAAGGGAAAGCCAATGTGATTTTTGTACTGTTAGGGGAAATTTGGCCATGGCATTGGGGAACTTCCCTTCCTGTTTTTGATAGGTACCATGAGAACTTTTATATCCACCTTAGCTACTACCAACTAAAGCAGAGGGGACATTGGTTTAATGTCATCTGACGGATGAAACACTCAGGAGTGCAGCACCTCACCTATGCTGCACTATAGTGTCCGCAATCAAGTTACTTGGTGTGTGATTAGAACCCACAGCCTTCTGCACACAAGGCAAGTTTGCCCCCTGTTGCTCCACTGACAGTGCTATAGCCAGCATTGCTGGGAACCTTCTTCAGTCATTTTTGCTGCTATCAGTACTTCACTTCCTACAGGAGCACCAGAGTAACTGCTTCCATGTAGTGGTTCAAATTCTTCGGCCGTTTGTTGTTTTTTCAGTTATCTTCAGTCAAGTCACTAACTAATTACTAGACTGTAATTGTGGTAGGTAATTACCTTTATGGATTCCACAAAGAGCTGTGTTTTATAAAAGTAAATGTGCTACCTGTTGCACCAGTAACACTGCAGATAGTGAGAATATTTTGAGTAGCATACCATCATTGGTGTGTACTGTCGTTCTTGGTATGTGCATGATAGCATCTGGTACCAAAGACAACATTGCCACCAACAGGTGAAATGCTATATTTTCAGTAACTGAGAGACAATTGATCACTTTAGAGTAGATCAGAGCATTCTATTGATCTCTATTGACATGTGCCACCTACAAAGATAATCTGTAGAAATGTGAGACCTTTCCATACCTGTGGAGACCAAGGTATGTATAGCTGTTTCCATATCTGCCGGCCGGCCTTAGCCGAAATGGCAACCTAGGCGAAGTAGTGCTCCAGAGCCTCTTAAGCCCCACCCACACCACACATGAAACACCCCTACTTGAGCCACACCCACTAGGTCATTCCCCAAGAAAGCCACTCCAGTCATTTCCTTAAATTATTTAAATGCTTAGGAAGAAAAAGATACCTTGTAATGTAGTTAAACTGCAGGTACCTTTGCATATGTATTTTCTACTTGAAATACCAGAGCCAGATCATGGTCAAGTAGAGTCCTAGGAAGGGTAATAGACCGCCACCCCACAGCAACCACCAGCAGCAGCCCCCTCCTCAGCCATTCCAGTGTTCCATTATTTGGTTATCTCACCTTTTACCATGCATACAGTTCTCTTTGCCTCTACAATGATTGCAGATATTGAAATAAAATAGCACAAACACAGATAGCCATTTGCTAAACAAACAATACAGTCTCACAATGAAAACAGACTTAGCATGAGCAGTAAACTTCTCTGCCCTTGAAACTCACATTCATTGAGATGGCATGAAAACCTACATTCATAGAAATGCATCTGGTTGGTGGAAAATTAAGTTTACCTTTGGGCTGTTTTCAAAACAGACTCCCTTACACACATTTTTTAGGGCCATGCATACATGTATTTATTCTTTAATTCGCTTTCCTGATTGTATTGAATTATATTGAATTATATTCCTTGTATAATACAGCACCACTTGTTAGAATATGTTTTAAATTTGTAGTTTTAAACATTCTTTTAATAAGCAATGAAACTTATTCGGGGGGGTTGGCATAATGGTTAAGGTGTTTACCTTACAAACATAAGGGGCAGGGTTTGATTCTCACATGGGGTAATTGGCTAGGCTGAAAATGGCCCACAAGGGCAGTTAGCCTTGTACTAATCTATGAACCTATGGACCTATAAACAAAATGTATGAACCAATAACTACCCATTCCAGAAAGTTTCAACAATAAAAGGCCACTCAAGACTTCTATCATTACAATCCACCAATATTATTCCACACACACAATCTCTGCATAAGTAAAATCATCTGAATTCCACATTAAAGAAATCTGTAACTAATGAAGAGGTTGCTACTGGCAAACAACTTTACATATCAATGTTATCTACAAATTCAGTGCCTGCTGCCCTTGAAAAATGAATTGCCTATATTACATTAAAAAACTGGTAATTTAGTAATATTGCAATAGGAAATGACCAACAAGTTCACTGTCACTAGGCATCTCATACAAAAGGACATATTCAGGAGTGTAGAACACCTATCCCCCTTATAATGCACCAAACAATCAACAATCATATGGGCACTGCATATCAGCACTCCATCTGCATGGTGTGGGAGTTGAATCCACAGCCTTCTGCACCAAAGGCAATTATACAACTAACACTGCTTTCAGATTCTACAACACAGCGTGCCATTTGATAAACAAAAAACAGCTAGTTGCACATTGAGAACATTTACACTTGTTACAGTGTGTTAAATTTGTAGTTTTGAACATTTTTCCAGTATTTAATGAAACAAAATGTATGACCCAATAATGACAAAACTGCCCATTTCAGAACATTTTAAGCATAAAAGGCCCCTCAAACTTCCTCAAACAGTATCAGTCAGTAAGCACAATCTCTGCAGAAGTAAAATTCATCTGACTAATTCTACATTAAAGAGATTAGAAAAAGAAATTAATTGCCTTCGTTGCATTAAAGAAAAAATGGTACACTGGTAATATTGCAGTAGAGAATGACTGAGAAACAAACAAGTTCATAGTTACTAGGCATCTTAAACAAAGGCCGGCACACTAAGCAATGCAGAACCCCTATCCCCTCTTAAAATGCAACAAATAATTGTCAACTAGGACATTACATTCCATGCCTCCGTACCTCTCAATCTCTTAGCACAAGAATTCTGAACAAAGCCTAAAATAATGGGTGGGGGGCACAAAGGCCCCCAAACAGGGGCAGATTATAAATATTGCTCTTATAGACTTAGAAAGTTGCTAGAATAACAGCATTTGTCTTAGCATGCATTTTCTGAAGGAAATAAAGGCTGAAAATCAAATATATGACATTTAGTTATTTAAATCCTCACTGATTTGCCAAAAAAACACAAATTTTATGAGGAATAGGTCAAAAATATGAGGCAAAGGTCTGGACAGTTGAGAGATATGCATACCTCTCAACCTCTTAGTGCAAGAAATCTGGACAAAGCCTAACATGATGTAGATGGAATGGTAGGACAAGTAGGGCTAGATTTTAAATATTGCACTTTTGTAACTTAGAAAGTTGATTTTTTTGATCTACAAAAACACTAACATAAAACTGCTTAGCTTAAGATCATTCTTACATTAAAATGGCCCACAAAAAAACTTGTGTATTATACAACTAATATCAGTATTCAAAAATGTAAACTTGTATAAAAAAACAAAGTAAATGCAACCACGCTGCTCTTTTAAACAATGTACATACACACACACACACACACACACACACACACACACACACACACACACACACCTCAACCTCATACAGCAGGAAGTCTGGACAAAGGCACAAGTAACAGGGAACAAAGGCCCAAAAACTGGGACATTTTTAAATATTGCTCTTACAAACTTAAAAAGTTAATAGAATAAAGGGTTTTGCACTAACAAATTTTCTGAATGATATGAATTCTAAAACTCAAATGTCTGTCAATGTTTTCTGACTTAAGTCCCAAATGATTTGTCAGAAAACCACAATTTTAAGAGTAATTGACCAAAAATATGAGGCAAAAGTCTGGACATTCCACAAAAGTCTGTACAGTTGAGAGGTATATATATGAAAATCATTTTTTTAGGTGACAAAGTGTAAATCACAGAACTACAAAATTTGAGGACAGTTGGACATGCAGCTGCTCTCTCTCACGTAGCAACACACATACACACCTACTCTCTCACAAAGTCACAAGGCAACACACATATCTTCTCTTTCACACAGAAACTAGTTTAAATTCCACACTCCTATTCTCTCATACAACACACGGACACACACCTTCTCTCTCATATACACACCTATTCTCACACACAGTAACACACGCACTTTATCTCTCATTCAAACAGAACGACTTAATTAAATTCCATACAAACACACACACTTTCTCTTGCATACATAAGCCTAGTTTAAACTATACAAACACACTAAGGTACCTTCTGCTATTTAATACTTATCTTCATAATTCTATTTATGTGTGTCACAGTTTATATATATATATATATATATATATATATATATATATAGTCAGTTATAGACAAGTGAAAGTATACATCTGATTAAATATAAAATCTGCATCTTCCTCCTTTCTTTATCTTCTCTCATAAGTGGTTTCATATAATCCTTTAATTTCTTGTACTTAGTTAAAATGCTAGTGTGTATAAACTAAATGGCAGAGATACAGTTAGGATTTATTGATGTTTTTGGCTGGTATATAAGAATGGAGCGGTTGTAAGATACAAGTCTTTTTCCCTTTCTTTCATAGTCATTTTCTCTCAAGTTTAACATATACATTTTCAAGAATAAATGAGTGGAATGCAGCAGTACTCTTTAAGGATCGATAGCAATACTATGCGAGTTACCAATATACTCGTGCAGCTATGCAATAATGCAACTAGTTTATATTTAATGGTGAAACAGCATTTAATTGACTCTTGATAAATAGAATGATATTGGTCTTACTTATTAACTCTAATTATAAAGTTTTTTAATAGTATTCAACTCTAATTTTGTATGACCGAAATAAAAAGCTTTCTGAAGCATGGGGATGGACCTGAACAATAATATGCAATGAGATATGCATTTGTATTGTATTGGATTCTCAGCATATTTCTTAGTTGACTTGCGGTTGACTTATAATGCTGTACTGAAGAAAAAATGTATGAGCTAACTAAATGTTGCTCTTACTTTACAGCTGATATTTAAAAATCTTATTTCTGCCACAGTCGTATGAGTGGAAGCTCTAAGCTATCAAGTAAATGCCTCAGCTGCTGTATGCAAGTCGACAGTCATGTTGATGCGACCTTTAAACCGAAAGTCTTTCTGGTTACCTTAGTTATGGCTACACATTCTGTTTTCAAGTACGAACAACATATATTTTTACTTAGATCCATCAGTTTGCATTACCTTTCACTTATATTAAAATACAGCCTCATAAAAACAAAACATAGGTCTTGTATTAATCACGCCAAACAAATTTAGACTATATTGCATCTGAAAATGAGACAGCTTCATAAAACTGCATGGACTCACACTTAACCTATACAAGTTAGAGCGAAGTAAGGAGATTACATTTTTTTTATTACTAATAGTGTGAATGTAACACAAATATACTTACCTTCTTGTTAAATGAAACGGCCACATGCATACATATAGAATTAATCCCTCTCAAAGTGCTTGTTTAATTTCCACGCACCACCATAAAACATCTTTACATCAGTGTTGGCGAACGTGCATATGACACGCATATATTTTTCCTTAAAGGTAGTGGAAGCCTCCTCATCACACTGCATGTATAAAAGTGGTAGGGCACTCGCTCCTCTCCCTCGACCTACGATTCTGGCACCCTATGGTTTATTTATTCATTTTAATTAATGTACTTCTCTTATTATGCATTCGTATAATAAGAAAAGTAAATGAACACAAACTGCGCCCTTTACTAGGCCTGCCTATATGGCACCGTAGGTGCTTGCCTAGTTTGCCTATGCCTAAGGCTGGCTGTGGGGACCATTCTGAAACCAACTGAGGACATGCTGGGTATTTCACAGGCCTCTATCTCTAGAATATTCCACCATGTCCTTGACATGATGCTTCTACATGTGGAAGAGTATATATGGTCTCCCAGCACACTGCAGGAGAGAGATCTAATGCCATGCTTGCCTTCTGTATTATTACCCAGCTCCATGAAGTACTAAATGCCATAAATCTCGCACCTGTAGCAACGAGTGCCCTACCTGTCACATGGTTACAAAAGTTTGTGAAAAGAAAGGGTTACCATTCCAGTGCCAGGTAATGTGTGAGGCACATCAGATCTTAGCAAAATATCTGTATAACACCCAGGCGGTTTGCATGATTCATATTGCAATGTTCTGCATACTGCCATTTCATAGAGAAATGTAGGTACTAAATGCAAGCATTGGGGTCAATATTAATGTACATTTCTTCATTTACAATGTGCCTAAATGAATTTACTTCTACCATTAAATATTGATACTGTTTTTAGGAGATGCTGTGAATACCCACTGGATTCTTAGCTTATGACACCTGTATGGAATTTGGGGACTATAGCTGTGCTCCAGTATAACACAGGACATGCATAAAACCTTCAGTATCATACAATGTTTGTATATCTGCTCAAAGCCCACTTCTTCTGCCTCAGGATGTCTGGGAGGTCACTTCAGTTGGACTGCTATATCTTACAGGATGTTCTTAGCATGTTGTACGTTACATAATATTTAAAAACTACAAGAAAAATCTACCCAAGCTAGATTTTCCACTGTGTGATTCATTAAAACATCTTTTTGCATATATGCCATGTACCTCGAATATAAGAGGTTTTAAGAGATTACACAGTGGAAAATCTAGTTTGGCTAGGTTTTTCATGTAGTTTTTACTGATTGGTTTGTCTCTGTGACCCTGTTACTCATTATTTTACTTTGTTAGTTGGGATATTTTGCAGATACCCTAATGGTTATGGAGATCATTTGGGTATGACAACCCTGTGTTTACAAACATTAGCCAAACAGACCACTTTTGTTGTACTGACGAGGCTATAAGGCCGAAACATGGACGTCCACAGTTAGTGGGTTTAGCTTTATTGGCCTGAATTATTTTCCATAACAGACTTAAAAAGGAAAAAAATATAATGTGTATTCAGAATTGCCATATAGCTGAAACACCTGATGTCCTTATGGAGTTATTTGCATATATCCGATATACCTCTAATACAAGAGGTTTTAAGGAATCACACAGTGGAAAATCCAGCTTGGCTATATTTTTCTTGTAGTTTTTACTGATTGGTTTGTGTGACCTGGTTACTCAGTGTTACATAATATGCTGGTAAAGAGATAGGCCGGGAAGCCTCAGGACACTGGTATGATCAGATTACACACAGACTCACGTGGCCAGCAAGAAAGGTACATCAATACCATCATCATATGAGAGAGTGGTAGAAGACCTGAAACCGGTAGCAACACAACCAGCCCCTAGATACCAATGTGCGCAATTCATAGATGATGATAGATATGGGAATACATTCAGCATTTGTTTTTCACAATGATAAAGCAGTCATCCCTACTGCCAGCATTAATGGACAACTTTGTAAGTTCCAGCGATATGGCCCAACACTAGTTAAGTGGGGGGCACACAAGTGTAGGCAAAGGGAACAGAGGCAATGAGATATTATTTATTTATTTATTTGCATTCAAGTCAAAAGTGAGGGTTCTTTGTTAGTTTATGCTCCTCAACTTAAAAATAAGGGGGGAGCAGATGAGCGGAATGCATTAAGCACAATAGTAGCCACCCATCTGGGTATACATCCATAGAAAACATGGAAAAGTAGACAACACCTTTAACACTCTGTCTTTCAAAGTACAATGTGCCTCATCTGGGCTGACAATTACTCCTAATACCATTACCCAAATATCTTGTACAACCTCCCAAATCTATACAACCTTGCAAAGAAAATGACGATGTTCCTGAAAAGTAATACATTTTTTACGTGACGTGTAGGCAGATTAGGTCAGATTGCATGAGTGTCTATGAAAGATTTAATGTTGCTGCCACAAGTCTGTAATTTAAAGGGCAGCTTGTGGCACATGGTGCCCTCTGACAGCTTTCTGCACTAGTATGTGCATCGTGCTACTTTACTGTGACATCTTGCAGGACTTAAGCTGTCATTTTGTTCCTGATAAAAGGGATACCATTGTTAGACTAGATTCAGAAGAATGTCAGGTTTGACCATTGTCCACTGATGACCACCTACACAGTAGATAAAGAGGAGCAAGATTCATGGCCAGTACAGGGGGGCACCTACTGAGCTCATCTGATGATGCTTCCAAAACAGTTGATGCTTAGTGTAACCTAACTGAGGCGGTCTCCTCAATTATAGACATCATCAGAATAGGAACAGTTCTGACATCATTATGATGATCAGTGGTGATGTAACCCTGATGATCACCATGTATGGAAAGGACAGGCCAACTTCATTTGATGTTGGTTTCTGCAAGGACCTCTTAATGGATGGGGTAATAATCATCCATCTCATGGTGCCTGGCTTATCCCCATGTGTAACCTTGTTATTTTCTCTATAAGTATGGTAAAGTATGCAAAGGGGACACCCACTTTTGTGCTGTTTGTCATGCACGTAAGGCGGCATATGTGTGGGACTGTGACTTGTATCTGTTGTTCTGTCATTTTGTCGCACACTTCCCTCATGTTACCTTTTTCTTTCAACGCTTACCACAAGAGACAAAAGATGCTTGATTTCAGCTGTGCCTAGTTCCACTCACTACATTGATGGATTATTTACATATATTCAGTCCAGTGTCAGAAATATTCACTTATGGAAGACTTCCCAATGTGTCTGCTTTCTGCAAGTCCAGAAGGATTTCTGTTATATACCACCCCTGTTGAGGCTATTGCTGTGAAACATTAGTATTTGGTCAGAGGAGGATCCTGGACTCTCACTGGCCAGTAATCTAGCACCATTGCCTGAGATAGCCAAGACACAACTGAAACAGATGCTAGAGATTGTGGTAGCAATGAGTAGATGTATGACCTGGATGGACAGCCTATTGGAGTGGGGACCAGATTCATTCACCCATCCAATTCCTAATATCTAGGACCAGAAGAAGGTGTGTCCCATATAATGGTTCAAGATCACTATACTTTTTCCTTTTGATGGTGCAGCAGATGCTATGTGGCTGCTCATATACCATCATAAACTCAATCGCTGTTTCCCTTCCTCCTGTGTCATGTCCCAAACTCTGTGCATTGTCCATCCCTTTTCATCACCATTGGTCTTCTTGGGGTTGGGGAATATGGCCTTTCCCCAACATTGTGCAATCTCAGAAAATCAGAAAATGTTACAATAATTTGAAGGAGATGGTACAATTGATAGTCAGTAGATGGAAAGAAGTGCTGATCTCATTATGTCAGTCTTTGATCAGGCCTGTTATGGAATACTGTGGGACAGCTTATATTTATTTTCTGACCCAAATATTAAGATACAACCAAACACCCTAATACTGGGTGATTTCAACTACCCTGCCATTAACTGGGAAAACTACTTGGGTGCCAACACCTTTCCCCAACCGTTCATGGAATTCATAAATTCCAATGCCCTGGATCAACTAATCCATTGTCCCATCAGGGGCTCCAATATCCTAAACCTGGTCATTACCAACATGGGAGATAGATGCTCCACACCAGTGGTCACCCCTCATTGGTCAGGTCTGACCATAAGCTAATCACCCTTGACATCCACATCCCACCCCCCTGTAAGGAAACCTCATTTAAAAACTTCTCCAAAGCTAACTTCATGCTACTCAAGTGACAATCTTCATGACACCTATGCAGACGGGAGCTGAAAGTAAGACTGCTGAATCCTACACTAAAGCACCATTCAAGCACCTCCACTTGTGCATGAATCGTACCATCCCAAATAGAACCAAGACACTCTCTTCCAAAAAAAGGAAGCCAATCTGGTGGTCCCCTGCCATAAACAAACTATACAACAGAAGGAAGAAACTGTTGCAGAAAAAAGGAAAATCCCAGGATGCAAAAAACTCCCTTACCAGCCTCAGTAAGAAGCTGAGATCCCTCATACAATCCTCTAAAACTAGTTATTAAAATAAAATTGCCACAGATTCCAAAGACAACCACAAGACATTCTATAGTTATGTGAAGAATCTAATTGGCAATGTTCAGATCTGCTCTGAGCTACAACAGAATGGCATTAAATATACTGATCCCAAGGATATTGCCAATATCCTGGCAGATCAATTTAGTGCCAATTTCACCCCCTCTCACCCCCTAAAGGGCCCATCTCAATACCAAAAGATTGACAAATTCTGGTAATCACGGCCACACAGGTAGAAACCGCACTCTCCAAAGCTAACAATACAGCATCCATGGGAAAAGATGACATCCCAGGCTGTGTACTACATGAACTACAAAATGAACTGGCACCTCACCTAAGTGTCATGTTTAATCATAGCCTCACCTCAGGCTTCGTGCCCACTGAGTGGCACACAGCTAGAGTTATCCCACTCCACAAGGGGGGATCCACCTTGGATCCCGGGAACTACCATCCCATCAGTCTGACGATGGAACGCATTATCATGGAACTTATAAACAAAGACATTGGCAACCTTCAAACACTGGACCCCACCCAGTTTGGGTTTGTGAAGGGCCGATCTTGTCTCCTGAACCTGATTGACTTCTTCGAATCAGTCTCCAGAGCTGTGGACGAGGGTAAGGCAGTCCACACAGTCTATCTGGACCTTGCCAAGGCCTTCAACACTTTCCCCCCACTCTGAAATCATAGATAAACTTACTAAGCTGGGCATAAATCCCTATGTCACTCAATGGGTTGCCAACTGGCTTACTGACAGAACCCAGATAGTAAAATTAACCGACTCCAAATCCAGCTCCAGACAAGTGACAAGTGGAGTAACTCAGGGTTCAGTCCTGGGACCGCTCTTGTTTGGCATCTACTTCTCTGAAGTACAGGCCAATACTAAGGGACTCTGGCTAACAATGTTCACAGATGACTGCAAACTGGGAGCCATTATTGAATCCCCAAATTATGTGGATATTCTACAAAAGGGCCTTACAGAAACAGAAGTTTGGTGTCAGAGCCATGGGCTCAAGCTTAATGCCAAGAAATGTATAGTCATCCCCTTTGGGAAAAACCATGTACCCATGAATTACCAAATAGGTGACAGTACACTAAACACTGAAGGTGTGATGAGAGACTTAGGGCCACAGGTGGACAGTGGTCTCACCTTTGATAACCACATCACCACAACAGTCAGGAAATCCTATGTGGCACACCTCATCACTAAGGGCTTTTCATCCAGAAAAAAGGAGGTTATTGTCCCACTGTACTCATCCCTCATTAGACCCATTATAGAGTATAATGCCCCATTTGGTGTGAACCTCACAAGACATCTTCAACAGCTGGAAAGGCCGCAGAAATACCTCACTAAAAGAATCACAGGCCTAAAGCAGATCCCCTATGCTGACCATCTAAAAAAACTCCAGCTACACTCTTTGACATGTCATCTACTTAGAGGCGATCTCTGCTTAACTTACAAGGCCATGTCAAACCCTGAGCTGTTGGACATGCTACACTTAAAGAAATCCCAATCTCTCAGAGCCACATGCTCCAGGGATCTAAACCTTGCCATCACAATAAACAAAACATGCTGGAGGGATAGGTTCCTGACTCAGAGACTCCCCATACTCTGGAATAGACTACCCAAACATGTCTAGCAGAGAACCTCCTTGGCCCTCTTCAAAAGGAACCTTGACGACTGGATGGGAGATAGGAAATTCACGCTGGGGATCACGTCAGTCCCCCTGCTAGACAGGGGTCCAGGGAAGTAAATATTGTGGGAAGAAATATACAGGGAATTGTTATGGCTAGGCTTGTATAGGCCCTAGGGCCGATATCCTAGTACCAACCTATGAACCAAATAAAAGTGAAGAGAAAATTAAGAGGACTTTTACCAGACAGGCTCATTGGATGAGGCCATTAAACTATAACGGAATTATGGTTGTGGAGTTGTGCTAGATTCTTCCAGTTATAGATTTTCAGGAGGATGTTTAGTGCTGGTCTACATAAGTAATAAAAAATGGTCATTGGCATTATGCACAGGATTGTCTTTTAGTTGCATCAGATCAGAACTACCAATGACTGTCATGTCATTGTCAAGGTTTCAAGACCACAGCTGAGAAAAGAAGTTTTTACATAACATCAGAGAGACTGTAACATATATTACCACCAAGCTTGCAAGTGTTTCAAAACATGAACGATACCTGGGCTGCTCAGTGAGTGTCTAACTCAGGGCTAGAGTTAGCAAGCTCCGAGAGAGTCTCTCTTGAGGCAGTGAGTTGGCAAAACAAAGCATGTTGTAACATATTAACAGTGTAGTTAAAGAATGAATGAATGAATTAATGAATTCATGAAAACAAACATGAAACTGCGTGTGTGTGGGGAGGGGGTTGGGCGGCTTGCAAATGAAAGGCTATTGGTCAGTTGCAGTTCAATATTTAGTAGATTAGAAGAAGAATTTGAGGTTTGCAAATAATAGTTTTTTCCAAGATGACCATTTGCAACGTAAAATATGACCATATTGTAGAACAAAGGACGATAATTATATTATAAAACTCTGACCTAAAAGCTTGCAAAAGTATCAGCTGTACCATATAATAAGATCTTTTGAAATCACAATAGTTCACTTTAAATTACTAATGCAAACATCTTTGCACAGCCTTACAGTATCTTTATTTCCCAGTTACTGTGCTGAGTCTGTACTATCAATTCCCCAGACCTGGAAGTGAAGAGTGTGGTACCTAATAATGAAAACACTCCATATGATTGGATGTTTATAATCTCAAATGTGTTCAACACCAGCAGAAGTGCTTGAAACTCATTTGATCACTTCTGCTGGTGTTTTCATGCAAGATTGTGCACAGCGGAGACCGGAGAAATTGCCCTTTCCACACTGTAAAGTGATGTCAGAGTTTGTATGTATAATTAGCGGGGGGGAGCAGTAAGACTTACCCCCCTGCAAAAAGCATACATTTTTTTTCACTGTTTTTTTGCTTTTGATATTTTGAGATCGATCATTAGTCATATGAGATTTCAGTACTTCAATGTTTATATTAATACAAAGTTTCTGAACACATGGAGAGGTACTTGCGGTTCCCCAGATATCAAATAAACACACACACACACACACACACACACACACACACACATACACACACACACACACACACACACCCCACACACACACACCACACCCCACACACACACCCCACACACACACACAGTGTTAACCTTACAGACACAAGGTGCAGGGTTTGATTTTCACATGGGGTAATTAGTTATACTTAAAATGGCCCACAAGGGCAGTTAGCCTAGTATTAATCTATGAATCATTTTAAAAAAGATAGTCACCTTTTAAGTGGGAGGATGGCATGATGGTTAAGGTGTTTACCTTACAGATACAAGGTGCAGGGTTTGATTCTCACATGGGTAATTGGTTAGTCTTAAAATGACTCACAAGAGCAGTTAGCCTAGTACTAATCTATGAACACCTTGCTATTAGCCTGATACACATAAAGCAAATTCATATAGTTAATATTTGAAGTACACAATATTTCAGACTCTTGTGTCTCCCCAAAAACAAGTCTGGGTTTCTCAGATGGAGGATGACCTGACCATTGGAAAAACACTGCCTTAGAACAATGGCTGTCATGAGAAAAACAAGCAACAAAATGGAATCTAGTATACCTTTTGAAGCATTTAAAAATGTATTATTTTTCAAGTAAAAGTATTAAACCATACCAAAATATGTAGCTGGTATTTACAGAAAAATGGAAGTTAAAATTATTTTCACTCTCCACTAAGAAACGTTATTCAGTGTTAAATCTTATCCATTTAGCACTGACACTGTTGTTCCATTCTGCTATCCAAAAATGCATGTATAATGATACATGTGGGAGTTAATGATCTCTCCTCATAAAGCAGAAAATCTTCTTACTAAAACAGTAAATAAAAACTCTTCTGTCACTTATTTTGTTGCCTTTCATAACTAGTGCCATCTGAGTTTGTCAATGTAACACCAAGTGTATTCAGAAACTATATACATCACACAAAGTGTTAGAGCTTTGGATATTTCTTCACAGTCTGCCAAGCAGACTTGAGGCAGCATGTTTTGCCTCTTGTGTGCCTTGAATAATACAAGCATAACTTTATTTAGCAGTATTGTCTGATGCTGCAGCTGTAGCCTGAAAAGTAATATTGTACTTGTTTTCAGTTAAAATGCTGGCCACATCTTTGACATCTGCTAAGTCATACACTGAGGGTTTAAAGGTGTACTGTCATTACTGGCTAGGCCAGATTCATTGTGTGCTCTCCTATAACATTAAAAAGGGACAGAGTACCCCCTAGAAATGGTAAACCTAAAGCTCAATCGGAGACACAATGCACATGTATTCTGCTCAAGTGAGTAAACGTAATCAAAATACATCTTTTGCAGGATGGTTCCACTCCTTCGCTATCTGCTAGTAAGTTTACTTTTGTATGAGCCCTGTTACTGTTCTGCTTTCTCCCTCATATATAGTTTTAGAAAGCCACTAAGATCAGCACACCATTTCAAATGAAAAATCACAGCTATACAAATGTTAAGTATTGGAGAGCTTCATTGCTGATGTGTGCAAATGTAAAACAACTGTTAATTTATTTTTTTAATTTATTATTAGGTTCATAGGTCAGAAGCCATGGTGGTGCAGCGGTAGCATTGTTGCCTCACAGCAAGAGGTTCTCCCATTCGATTCTCGGCTGGAGCTCCTTCTGTGTGGAATCTGCATGTCCTCCCCATGGTCGAGTGGCATTCGAAAGACATGTGTGAATGGGCATGCTTTTGTTGAAGGTTGGGCGTCGAGCTGGCACCTCGGCACCATAAAAATCTACTGCCAATCATTAGCAGACTGGAGTTCCGCTGTGGTGACCCCTAACCAGGAAAAGCCAAAAGAAGAACATTAGGTTCATAGGTCAGGCAATTTGTACAGCCATATATAGCCATGCAGCCTAGTAAGCACTGCTTGTAGGGTTTCTTTTCTTCTTGATAACGGAAGCTACTACTATTCCCTGAGGTAAATGTGTGCGTGCACCCATCAAATATTCAAGATATTACTTGAAGGAGGCTGAAGTCTTACACTGCTTAACATACAATAGAATTTTGTTCAAAAGGTATAGAAACATATGGGTAATAAACCTACCCCTTGAAGAAGTCCTGTTCATATTATGATATAAGCTGAGAGTTTTGGAGCTAGTGTTCTTAACATTACTACTGTTTTCTGAAGGGAAGAAGATTTAGTAACTCTTTCATAGCATAAAAGGCAATACAGAGAGGTGCACATAGGAGTGTGCAGATAGAAAACCATGAACAACTTTTTAAAATATCTAGATAGCAGCATAGGCCTAGCCCTTTTATTGTCTTGGATAGGAACTGCTGAAATCTTTCAAGCTGGGATACGTGTTTGGTAAAACACATGCCAGCTGGAACATTATATTCAATGATATGGTAACACACATACTGATAGGAGCATTATATTCAATTATCAGTCTAATAATGGAGGAATATATAGGGATTAAGACCTCTGTCTATCTTAAGAATAGGTATCTGATAATTACCTGGGCAGTGGAAAAAGATCTCCCTACTGTAAAATGTTACTAGAGCAACAAACAGTTAATTGTCAGCAAAAGAGTCCTGACCAATAATTACCTTAAGAGTGGCTCTGTTTATGCGATCAGTATGATGGATTTCTTTCCCAAATGCAGGTACATTTTTTTTTATTTTACTTTAAGTATAAGGCCATGGTCAGAACACAAGGTAATGATTCTATGTATTTCTTCTTGGAGAATATAAAAGTCTGTGGGGGAATAAATAATGGCACTTAGTTTACAGTCATCTGCAAACTTGGACAACTACAAATTTTATACATCTGTCTTTATATCAGGGAAGCAGAAGCCAAAGAGAAGGGGAACCATCAGAGATTTCTGAGGGACTATACTCTTGATGAATCTATGAGAAGGTGCACCTAAGCCTCGCACTATGTGTGTAATCCAAGCATCAATTAACAATGCATCAAGTAATACAGGGGTTATTATTTAAGGTGATAAGTTTATCAACATCAAGAAAAAACTGCAGACTTGTCTCACACCTTGTGTAACTTTTGCAAAATTAAAAGGAAAACCACAAGTAATGGTAAAGCACTGTGTCACACAAAAAAAGACTTTAATCCACTGGTTTAGAGCTTTCAGCCCAAAAATTAGGCCTTCATCAGAACAAACTGTTAAACTGTCCCATTTTTATAACATCATCAGTACATATCAAACCAATCAGATCTCAGTTTTCTTAAAACTTAATATAATATATATATATATATATATATATATATATATATATATATATATATATATGTGTGTGTGTGTGTGCGTATAAAATACATCCTAAATAACACATTCATTTTAACAAACATATAAACTATTTACATTTATTATAATAGGCTTTTCTTTTAGGGTGGCCACAGTGGTGCAGTGGTTAGCGTTGTTGCCTCACAGTAAGAGGTTCTCTGGTTCGATCCTTAGCTGGGGTGCCTTGTGTGTGGAGTCTGCATGTCCTCCCTGTGGTCACGTGGGTGTGCTCCGGTTTCCTCCCAAAGACATGATGTAGGTGGATTGGACACTCTAAAATTGGCCTAGGTGTGAGTGTGTGCATGTGTGTGCCTTCTGTGGAAGGTTGGGTGCCGGGCTGGCAACTTGACACTGTAAAACTCCACTGCCAATCATGAGCAGACAAGGTGGTAACCCCTAACCGGGAAAGAAGATAAAAGGCTTTTCTTTTCAGCACAGCTTTATAGTTGACACCATTATTAAGCCCTGGTGCCCTGCATGCATCCAAAAGAACCTGCCATTTGAACTCTCTAAAATCTAGTTCCCCATCTCTGTCTCCATTGAAATCCACTGGAACATGATCTACTACTGTGAAAAGAAACTTAGCACTGTCATTGTTACCCACACAGTTTAAAGTGTGCTTATAAGGAGCATTGTCCAAATTTGTCTTTCTAATGGCATAATAATGTTCATACATCCTGTTTTTAAGTTGCCTATTGGTCTTCCCAGTATAAAACAAAAAACAGGTGTAGCATTTTGCCGTGTATACCACAAAGGTAGATTTACAATTGAAAATGCCTGGAACGTGCCACATCTTGTTCTGGGTTACAATATCAAATTCTGGTCCCTCTGAAATGCATTTACAAAAATTGCAGCTTTTGCATTTAAAAGTACCTGTGTTAATTTGGGGCCTTTTTCTTGGTCTACTTTCTAACATTTCTTTGAAATCGCTTGCTCTTGTGTTAACAAAACTGGGGGGCTTCTCCTCCTACCATCTGAAGATCACTGTTAGAAACTAATATTCTCCAGTTGTTGGACACTATATTTTTGATTTCTTTGCTGTCTATGTTAAAGGTTAACAACACTGACATAACCCAATCCTTCTTGTCCTGTGTTTCCTCTGAGCCCCTCCTTTTCGTTTGTACTAATGTCATGCACAATTTTGGAAGGGTACCCTCTGTTTTTAAATCTAAAATGCAGTTCCTGCACTAACAGATCTAACTGCGTCGACACTTGTAAGTCTCTTACGTCTTACTTAACTGCCCCTTTATAATGCTGTATTTCACACAAGTGGGATGCATACTAGAATATCTCAAAAGACTATTACTTGCTACATTTTTATAACTGATGCTGGACCCCATAAAATCTTTACCTTCCTCTTTAATAACCTCTAAATCTAAAAAAAAAACAATTCTTAAAATTGTCCCAGCTCATAGGTTCATAGGTTCATAGGTTGGTACTAGGCTATCAGCCCTAGGGCCTATACAAGCCTAGCCATAACAATTCCCTGGCTATTTCTTCCCACATTATTTACTTTCCTGGACCCCTGTCTAGCTATATATCTGACTGACGTGATCCCTGGGGTGAATTTCCTTTCTCCCATCCAATCGTCAAGGTTCCTCTTGAAGAGGTCCAAAGAAGCACTCTGCTTGACATGTATGGGCAATCTATTCCAGAGACTGGGGAGTCCCTGGGTCAGGAACCTATCCCTCCAGCATGTTTTGTTTATTGTGATGACAAGGTTTAGATCCCTGGAGCGTGTAGCTCTGAGAGATTGGGATTTCTTTAAGTGTAGCATGTCCAACAGCTCTGGGTTTGACATGGCCTTGTATGTTAAGCAGAGATCGCCTCTGAGTAGACGATATGCGACAGAGTATAGCTGGAGTTTTTTAAGGCGGTCAGCGTAGGGCATCTGCTTTAGGCCTGTGATTTGCTACCAGCAAAATGCAAAAAAGAGATGCTGTTGTTCATGTCTTCAATAAATAGCAAGAGCTCAGTTGCAGTTCCTCTTCAAATAAAAAGCAAATCATCAGTAAAATGATGGTAACTCACAATTTTGTGTATATTGGTAAACTTGGACATAATGTTGTTTTCCCAGTAAGCCAAAACTAAGTTATGGTTACCACCTTTTCAAATCCCCAAAGTGGGACACATTTGGTACAAACATCAGATGTTGCAGAGCGAAACATGCCCATGGCCACTACCAAGGAAAGAGCTTCACTTTTTTGTCTGAATAAAAGCTTATTCTTGTAGCATTTTAGTTGCTTACTCTGTTTCTTATAACATTTAGGTGTTTCAGATACAAAATAACTATTTTATGTAATTATTACATAAAATATAGGAATTAATTTTGTCCTAAAATCTCAGGGCATTTGCCATTTTTTCAATTTTTTTTTTGCAGGATACAACTGCCCAAAGAGGGACTGTCTCTCGCAAAGTGGGACAGGTGGTAACCCAAAACTAAGTTGGCATAATTGGGAGCTATCCTGGCACCCATTGCCACACCCTTGATTTGCAAGAAATATTCATTGTCAAACATGAAATAAATGTATAAAAGATTGTTGTTCATGCATTCCAACATGAACCTACAC
Source organism: Protopterus annectens (assembly GCF_019279795.1). Classification (NCBI taxonomy): domain Eukaryota; kingdom Metazoa; phylum Chordata; order Ceratodontiformes; family Protopteridae; genus Protopterus; species Protopterus annectens. The sequence goes on along the minus strand of NC_056725.1, from coordinate 837,532,579 downwards.
TCTTCTAATTCATATTCTCCACTGTTAATTAAATTCTCAACCCACTCTAAACCCAAATCATGGGGAATGCAGGTTTATAAAGATGCCACATCAACTGTCACCAAACAAATCACCAGCTTCAACCTTAATTTTCTTGATTTTGCTTAAAAAATGAAAAGAATCCCTAATAAAGGATTCTGTCTTTTGCATTCTCTCAAGCAGAGAACTGTCTATAAACTTAGAACATGGCTTTAACTTCGATGCTGGTGAGGAAACTATAGGCCTGTAAGGGGGACAATGACCATCCTTGTGTATCTTTAGAATTCCAAAGAGATGCCCTATCTTGGGTTTGTCTACTGCAAAAAACTCATATATATTCCTGGAAATTAAACCTTCTGCCAAAGGTTCAAAAAGCAAGAATCTATTCTTTTGTAAGCTTTTAGGGCATCACCTTTGGAAACTCTTTTATATGCAGTTTCATCTGGTAATAAAAATTGCATCCCCTTCACATAATTATCAGAATTCACTATGACCATTGAACCCCCTTTGTCTGCACACATAACCCTGATAGAAATATCATCCTTAATAGAGTTTAAAATCATTTGCTCTTCTGCAGTCCTATTATAAAATTTTCTCTTACTTCTTTTGTTTAAGAAATCCCTAATTTCTGTTTCACACAAATCTTCAAATGCTTTTAATGCAGGGTGCAGGGGCGGGTTCAAAGTGCTAGGTGTAACAAAATCACCCTTTTGTTTACCTTCTTGATTCCCCATTAACAACTTTAAATTCAGTTTTCGGGTATATGCTTTTAAATTAACAACAGTGTCCACAATGTCCGCCCTTCTAGAGGGCACAAAATTTAAGCCTTTCTTTAATAAATTAGTCTCTGCTTCTGTAGTAACCCTGTATGACAGGTTGTATATTTTAAAATCCATAGGCATTACCTGTGTGTTTGATGCCATTCCTGATTTTTTCCTCTGAGAAACAGAGGGTAAATGCTTGCTTGATTTAAAGTTCCGGCTACCTGCATCACTGTCGGATTGTTATAGCTGTTCAAATTCCTCCTCGGTGGTACATTTTGCTTCCCTGGTGTCACAGTCTCCCATTGGCCATGTTGCATTGTTTTTTTCTCCTGCAGACGCTTCGAGCGCCGAGGGGATAAAAAAAGACTTGGAAAATCTGCTGTTTTCTTGATTGTAAAAGCCTCCATTCTCTCTAATGGCTTCTTCCTCCCCCTGTTGCAACGTTCTGCGATGACGTCAACTCACCGGAAGTATTGCTTGCTGATTCTGCTGGTTTTCAGGTGGAATTACATTTCCTTTCTCTGTACAGCCTGCGGTCCCTGTTTACTTTCTTTTCTTTCTTTTGCCTCACAGAATTGTCTAAGGCGTCAACTTTAAACTGTACTCGCCTTAGAACATCATCAATTCCTTTTGGTAAGGCAGCCAGACTGAGTTTATATATAAGTCCATCAATCCACTTAGCAAGCTTATGCTCCTCTTCTTCATGGTGTTCCTTAAGTACTTTAAGGAACGCCAACCCTATTATAATAAATGTAAATAGTTTCTATGTTTTTTAAAAATTAATGCATTATTTAGGATGTATTTTATACACACACATATATATATATATATATATATATATATATATATATATATATATATATATATATATTTATATTAAGTTTTAAGAAAACTGAGATCTGATTGGTTTGATGTGTACTGATGATGCTATAAAAATGGGACAGTTTTTTAACAGTTTGTTCTGATGAAGGCCTAATTTTTGGGCTGAAAGCGATAAACCAGTGGATTAAAGTCTTTTTTGTGTGACACAGTGTTTCACCATTACTTGTGTTTTTCCTTTTAAGTTTATCAACATACCTACTTAGGGAAGCAAATTGATATGTTATCAAAGTCAGCAACATATGGGGCATGCATAGAATGATTACCCCCACCAACTGCATCAGTCACACCATCGAAAAAGCCAACCAAATTAACCAAGTAATACGTAAATCCATATTGACTTGGATCACGTGTTTGCAAATTACAAATTTTGATGTTAATAAAGTTGTCTGAGATTTGCTCCATGTGTTTACACATACTACTAGTGAGGCTAATACAATACTAGGGTAGACAATTTTCTGGTTAGTTACAACAGTATCATTATGGAGAGGAATCACAAATGGTGTTTGTCAGGGCTCAGGCATGTACCCTATGGAGACACATTAAAAAGCTTAAGGTAGGGATCAGCAACAATGTACTTTGTGCTAACTGCAGGGCAGCCTCATATATTGTCCAAGGTCTTGTACTGTTCTTTTTAGTTTCAGGATCTGGTCCATAATGATACTGACATGAGCATAGTTAAGAAATAAAGGGGAGGGGAAGGGAAATTGGTGAATGCGGGAAGGGCAATATTTTGAGCTAAGTTTGTCAGTCAGGATATTTGCTGTGGCTTCAGTATCAGAAGAGACAATGCCATTCATTTCAACTTCACTATATATTGTGCATCTCTTCTAATAATCCTAATATAACTGAAGAAAGTTTGTGATTGTTTTGCAAGGAGTTAGCTACCTTCAGTTCATATTCAGCAATACTCTTCCTAATGATGCCATTAAGATCCCTGCAGACCTGCCTAAACTCCTTTGTCTGGCTGATGATTAGAGATCAGGCCAGCAGGTGACAAAATATTTTTAAAATTCTTAAGATCTTCAGATAGCAATATAAGGTTGGCTTTTGAGTAATCCATGAAAGTAGTTGAATTTCTGTGCAGTTTGGTACTAATTTTGAGGTAAAATGTGTCATCCTAGAGATCAGATTAGATGAAGGAATATATATATAAATAACATTAGCAGGAGTGCACAGGAACACGGCATTCATCAGGACAAGGTTAAGAAGATTTACCCTTTTCATAAAGTATCAGTAAAATCTTGGAAACAGTGGACCTGCTTATTAGGTTTTGCTTAAACTGATGGATGGATAACTGAAGTAACCTAGAATTAGTTTATTAGGATTAATACATATGGAACCCCTTTTAAAAAGTTCCTACTGTAGTCCTCATGTAAAACTATGGTGGATCTATATTTGGCCATGATGTGGTAATTAACTTTTTTCCAGTGTGACCAAAATGTCAAGTAGTTCATATTTAGAAACTTGAAGTAACAGGTGCAAGGTACTATCTGAGCTGATAAAATGGGTAGGTCTCTCATTAAAAATGAAAATCTCATTGTCAGTGCACCGCATAAACTTAATTATGCAGCTGGTTGATTGTCAAGAAGCAGACTTCATGACTTCAGTCAATCTTATGTGATTCCCAAACCAGAAACAGAGAGATACATCCTGACTATGAGTTAGGTGACCAGTGATAAATTAGAAACTTGGGCATCTGACACACTGGGAAGATAGAATTAGTATACCCATCTTTCAATGGATGGGTATGCAGATAGAGGCACCTCATAGCTAATATCCGGCAGAAGTTAGGGATGTGCAGGGTGAAGATGTCTTCTGGAAGGCAAAATATTTGCTGAGTCACTGTGGAAGCAGGCTGATATGCCAGCCTGTCTATCTGTCTTGTGACAGTATATGTGTGTGCTGAGGTGAGACATTAGGACATAGCAAAAAATCCTTCTAGACAAGATATATGAAGCTGTCCTGAGGTGGCCCAGTCTCTTCACTGTCCTTGAACATGGGTCATCGAAAGTCTCGGGGGAGGATTGTCTGGTTAAGTAGACTCAGTCAAGGAGGAGAAAACCTCAGAGTCAGTTGACGGTCAACTTTGGAGGGTGGGAGAGGAGAAAAAATATTTAAAATATCTTTTGTAATTCTCTTGTCCACATTAACACTGATTGTGAACTGTGTTTTAATTACTCTTTCAATACAGTTAAACTCACCTGTGATTGCACTGAAAACTTAATTCCAATTGTCAATATACTGGTTCCTGTAGTGACTGGTATTCCAACAGCAAGTTTCATGGCTTCAATGAATCTGCTATAAGCCCTCTGACTCTCTTAATCCATCTAATGTTCCCTGGTTCATTAATTTGTACTGAGGAAGTCATTCTGTCCACTAAAACTGATATGTCCACCTGAAGTTGTTGAGTTTTATTTTGGGGGATCCCACCTTCTAGATGAACATTTTGGTCAGCAAAATATAAAGTAAAAAACTAAATGAAGTTTTGTGTGCTGATACAAGTGCTGTCAGAGCAAAATCTATTGAACATGAAATGTTAGAACTAAGAAATACTGTGTTCAAAACGATACAGGAGAATATGTCTATACATCCTCCAAATGAACAAAAAATTAAATGTACTCCAACTCACCTGGCAGGCTGACTCAAGGAAACAAACACCTGACCACATCTGATACTGAGCACATACACATTCACACATACACGTAAGCTCATATACACACACACACACACACACACACACACACACACACACACACACATACCGTGCGTGCGCACACATGTAACACTAGGTCATTCTGAGGAGAAAAGGCCATGTCAGTGACTAAGTCAGCACTGATAAAACTAGTACTGGACAAAGAATGCAATTTTATCACAACACAATCTCAGACAGACACAGAACAACTTAATGCCAGATGAACAGAACATATTTGAGGGTGACTGTGATTGTCTGTCCACAACACAGCCTAGCCTGGCATAATCCAGCAGTTACTAAACAATCCATCTGTTACCAGAGTTAATCTAAGGGAACAAAAGCTGTAGGGCTGCATTCACCATCCCTAAAGAATGCAGTGACACCACTAAGAACTGGGACTTACAATTTGCTATTTCTGTGGTGAACTGTCCTTCATAAATAGATGCTGAAAGTTGATTGCTGCCAGTATTAAGTTATACTGACCAATGAGCTTCTTTGTATGCATGTATGTATGTATGTATGTATGTATGTATGTATGTATGTATGCATGTATGTATGTATGTATGTATGTATGCATGTATGTATGTATGTATGTATGTATGCATGTATGTATGCATGTATGTATGTATGTATGTATGTATGTATGTATGTATGTATGTATGTATGTATGTATGTATGTATGTATGTATGTATGTATGTATGTATGCATGTATGTATGTATGTATGTATGTATGTATGTATGTATGTATGTATGCATGTATGTATGTATGTATGCATGTATGTATGTATGTATGCATGTATGTATGCATGTATGTATGTATGTATGCATGTATGTATGTATGTATGTATGTATGTATGTATGTATGTATGTATGTATGTATGTATGCATGCATGTATGTATGTATGTATGTATGTATGTATGTATGTATGTATGTATGCATGTATGTATGCATGTATGCATGTATGTATGTATGCATGTATGTATGTATGTATGTATGTATGTATGTATGTATGTATGTATGCTGCTCCTAGCATTTCCCATGTAGGTGATTAATATGATCTGTCACTGCTTGCACCTTAGGACCATAGTTCTGTCCCACGTGTTGCTGTTACAACCACAGTCTGTGAGAAAATGGGATAGTGATGTACTTGCTGCTGCCTTTTGTAAATGTAAGTGTTGTGTTTGCACCCTTGAGAAAATACTGACATATTGCTGCTTAAAGGGTGATATTCTTGAGAATAAAGCAAGTCATCAATGGACATGCACAGATGTATGCAAACATCAACCTGCCAACATAAACACTCTCAGGTTTTTTAAGTCAAGTGGGAAGGAAAATGAGGGTCTGCAGACAAGTGCAGAGATGCAGAATCAAACTTGAAGCCAGGATTATCCTTATATTTTAATAAGTAAAATATCTGCTATACAATACTGCAGTGAAAAAAAACTATTGCATGTCAGCAAGAATATATGTTCTGCTTCTGAAACACATACAATAATAAAAGGACTGAGTTTGCATGTGTAATAACATCATGCTTTTGTTTTCAGCAATTCAACAAAATGGAACCTGCTTTCTTTACTGTCATAGTAAACCAGTATCCCATAGGAATAGACCCAGATTCTTCAAATTCGTGAAATGCATTCTGTAGTTTATTATGAGTTTGGATGCTGTAGCAGACGCAAGCACTTCCAGACTTCATATTGCTATTTGCTTTGAATTTCAGTGTAGTATGGATTTTTCCTTAGTAATGTCTCATAAATGTTACATTCTAACACACCCCATAAAATGAAGGCAGTCAGTTTCAGTTAAAAGAAACACCATATGTCAAAAAACATTAATTAAATTCCTTCAGATAGCACATTCAGTGGGTCAAATTGCACTGCAGAAGCTAAAGAAAACAGAGCAGCACACTTCCCTTCCTTGCATGGCTGTTCTAGTCACCGGAGCCCAATAAAACTTGGTGAAAACTTTCCAGTGATGGATGATAAATACATTAAGTGGTAAGCATTTTACAGTGTGATTTAAAAAGTAAATGAGTTAAGGTGAGCATTCCTGTTCATGTATAACAATTAAACTTCTAAACTTATTTACCAAGTTTGTTTAGTTGTTTTTCTGGGTACTTAGACCTATGTGCTATTTTTGAAATGTAAGATTGTGTTTGAAAAAGGTCTGTTGGCATCAGCCATTGCCTTACTTCAGTCAACAAATTCAGTAAAGAAATAAAGTTTATTAGCAAGTTAGCAGTTGCTAGGAGTACATGTTCATCCACTGAAAACTGCACCGAGAGAGCAAAAGTCACAAGTATTTTCCATAAGGCAGATGGCCACAAGGACTATCATCAAAACTCAGAATTAGTTTTAGTGCCATGAGTTGACTTGTAGCTACAAACACCGCCACTAAAATGTTGTCTTTGTGTGTGTGTGTGTGTGTGTGTGTGTGTGTGTGTGTGTGTGTGTGTGTGTGTGTGTGTGTGTGTGTGTGTGTGTGTGTGTGTATGTGTGTGTGTGTGTGTGTGTTTGGGGGAAGGAGGCTGTGCTTGGATATTTGTGCACATGCTTGTGTGTTTTTATGTGGGGGTTGTTGTGCTTGCATATTTGTGCACATGCGTGTGTGTGTGTGTGTGTGTGTGTGTGTGTGTGTGTGTGTGTGTGTGTGTGTGTGTGTGTGTGTGTGTGTGTGTTTGTGTGTTTCTGTGCGTGTGTGTGTGTTTCTGTGTACACAAAATGAATGTGTTTACACAGGACCCCCTACATCTGCTTGACACACCCAGGTTTATATTACATAAACTGAGTTACTACAAACAATGAAAAGTGGAGTTCACACATTCTCATAATCCATGTATTTTACTTTGCCGGTGTATAGCAACTGTGATACAGAACAATAAGTGTTTTTGAAGGCCCTTCCCTGCACCCCCATGCTTGAGGCTTTACCTCTCTTACTTTATTATTCTCCTTGAACAACATACAACTCAGTTTCATTTGATTATTATTATCTCATTTCAAAGTGAAGCAAGCAAAAGAAATAAAAAAGAACAAATTCCAACTTAGAAAAAATTAACCCCAACCAACTACAATTCAAGCTCAGGTGATATGAGCAATTGTCTGTTAGCAGTTTACACACGTGCGGTATGAGGAAGGAATATAACATTGTACATGTGGGCTGCAGATGTGCAGGCATTCTCATCTGGTATTTTATATTTATCATTGCTTCTGCGAGACAGTGGTGAGTTGGCATAAGTATGGTAAGAAATGTGAGGACCGAGCAACGCTCTGCAACCAGTCAGATTTCAGTAAATGGACACTCATAGTTGGGAGATATATGCCATACTGAATCTTACAGTCATCACTGACTAGTGAATGAGCTTTTCTTTACAAACACAGACATAAGTAGTTATTTCATGTCTGAATACATTATGGCGGTTTGCAAGACATTTAGCTCAGACAGTTGAAGGTGTGAAGTGATAACATTACCTTTCAACCTCTTAATACAAAAAATATGGACAAAGCCAAAAATAATGTAGGGACAAATGCCCCAAAATAGGGGCAGATAAAAAACATTGCTTTTATAACCTTAGAATGTTGTTAGAAAAATAGGTTATGAATTAGCATGCATTTTCTGTAGGATATGATAGTGATTTCAGTCCTCAGTGACATGCCAGAAAACCACATCTTTTTGGCAAACAGATCAAAAATTTGAAGAAAAACCATGGACATTCTGCAGAAGACTTTGGACAGTTGAGAGGTATGGACTGGTAACACACTTCATTGTTTAGTTTTTAAGTCTGATTCTCTCAATTTCTGCTTGAAATACTGTATGACTGTCACATAAACCAAAAGGACTTTGTCACATGAACTAATAGCTTGGATACCCATCCAAATAGCACAACTGCCCATTGGAGTTGCCTGGTTAACAAATATATAACAATAAGATAACTGGATTACAGCTCTGCTGTGATGAAAATCAGTCCGACAGTGTTTAATATAGGATAGTTTTACATATCAGGCATGGCTTTTAATGTGAACTGTGCATTAGAAGAAACTATAGTTTATAACTTGTAATTAATTAACAGTTTTGCCAGTGGGGTGATGTGTCAAATTATCTTCCACAATTAACAGCTGTTACCAATAAATACATACCAGAAGAAATAGTTACATTGGTTGATAATCACTTGTATGACTTGTGGTTTGGGGTAACCTGCTAAAAATACACTTCTTCAGTGGGAGCACTGCAAAGGAAGTATTAACCAGCCTTATGTCATTCACATACTGCAAGGTTCAAAACTGCAAAAATGGTAATTTTACACATGGCCTTCCACAAAGAAAGGTTTTAAAGCTTGTCTGTCTCTTCATATAGTTTGCTTTGTTCAGACAGGAGTTTTCTCAAGTGTGTTGGCACAGATCGCCTAAACCCCATGCCATATTCATCAAGCTAAGATTCATTAAACTATTTATTTTTGAGTGTGTTGACATACTATGCAGTCATATGTACCAGTATTTCCACTAATAAAGAGCTAACAGGTGCATTGGAGCTGCTAATAAATGTTTTTAAGTTATTTATTTCCTCATCAAGCAATGAAAATATATACACTCAACTGGAAAAAAGGAATAATAATAATCCTACCTAAGAATGAGATAAAATAAATTACTTTTCTAAATAATGCAGAAGAATAGCCAAGAACCCTTGCCAAGTAGTCATATTAAGTGTTTTGCAAACTAAGTACTTTAACTCATAAAAGAATACGTGAATTTGGTGAAGGAAGAAAGTACAGTTGTGTACACTTACCATAAATGTAGATGTTCGAGTGTATTCACTGTTGCAGTCATCACACTTGGGTTGACTCCCAGAGCTGTAGAAAGGGTGGAGGCAGTCAAGAAGAATTGGGGCTGGCAAGTATGCCCTGTAGGACTGCTGTTGCAAAACCCGCCCTGGATTTGGAAAAGATAAGCAGGTAGTAATGTTTGGTGAAGGTGTGAACAGAACTCCAGGTAGCATCTTCCAGAATGTCCCTGGTAGGGATTCCCCTGAGGAATGCTGTAGAGGTAGAAGTTGCCCTGGTGGAGTGCGTTCTGACCCCTTGAGGGGTTAGTTTCCCATGTTGTCTGTAACAGAAATGGATACAGTGTGCTATCCATTTGGAGATTGTTTGTTTTGATTTGGCCTTGCTCCTGGTGCAAAGCTGACTAGTAACTGGTCAGATTTCCTGAAGGGCTTTGTCCTATCAAGGTAGAATCTGAGCTATCTGTGCACGTCCAAAGAATGCAGGATTCTTTCCCCTTTTATTTTGAGGATTAGGGAAGAAGGTTGGAAAATGGATAGATTGGTTGAGAGCTACACTGGACACCACTTTAGACATAAAAGTAGGGTTAGTCCTGAGGGAGACCCTGTCAGCATGAAAAATAATGAAGGGTTTCACAGCCATAAGAGCTTGTAGCTCAGACACTCTTCTTGCTGAGGTGATGGCCAGAAGCAAGGCTATTTTCCAAGAGAAGAATTTTTTCCCTGCTGACACTGCAGGCTCAAAGTGGGGGGTAGCATGAGCTTTTCCAGTACAAAGTTAAGGTCCCAAGCAGGGGTGGGGGCTCTCCTTGGTGGCCTTAAGTTGTTTGCCCCTCTCAGGAACTGTTTGATGAGAGGGTGAGAGAAGAGAGGTGGCTCAGTGTTGTAATGAGCCGAGATGGCAGAGGCATGGATCTTAATGGAAGTGAAGGATAGGCCTCTGTGGAGTAGATCTGCTAGGTAATCCAGGATTAGAAGTAAGGAGGGCAGTGCTGTGCCCACTCCTTTAGCTTGAATCCAGGAGCAGTACCTTTTCCACTTATCAGCATAAGATTTCCTTGTACTGGGTCTTCTGCCTTCAAGAATGACATCCAGCACCTGCTTGCTTAGGCTGGTCACTGGGGGAGAATTCAAGAGATAAGCCAGGCTGCAAGATTCAGGGTTTGCAGTTGTGGATGCAAGATGTGTCCCTCCTGCTGAGTGAGGAGGGTTGGGATCTGGGGTAGGTGCCATGGTGGCACCAGTGACAGGCTGCGCAGTAGTGGGTACCAGTGCTGGCGTGGCCAGTCTGGGGCAATCAGGATTGCCCTTGGTCTGTCCTGTCTTATCTTAAGTAATATTCTTGTAAGAAGAAGCAGAGGGGGACATGCATAGACTGAGAAGTTTACCCACTGTAAAGATAGAGCATCCACTTTCCAGGCCCTGCAGTGAGGTGTCCTGGTGCAGAATTTGCTGAGTTGGTGATTGTAGGGGGAGGCAAAAAGGTCCACATCCAGGGTCTCCACTTTCTGGGTTAGAAGGCTGAAAGTGCTGGGGTCTAATTGCCACTCATGTAGGTCTAGGAGATTTCTGCTTAAGTCATCTGCTAGAGAGTTTTGTTTGCCTAGCAGGAATTGAGCTTGCAGATGGATATGCATGTCCAAGGCCTTGTTCCACAGGGTCATGGCTAGCCTGCAGAGTGGGTAAGAGTGGGTTCTTCCTGCTTGTTGATGTACCACATAACTGTGGTGTTGTCTGTTTTTATTAGCAGGGGTCCTAATGAGAGTAGGGACTTGGAAGCTGTCAGAGCTTGTTGAATGGCTAGCATCTCTTTTTGGTTTATGTGCAGATGAATTTGACTTGAGCTCCAGTGGCCCTGAATGCACTTGTCGTCCTGATGTGCCCCCAGGCATAGTCTGATGCATTTGTGGTTAGGGTCTGGGTGGCGTGGGGTTGTGTAAAAGGTAGTCCTTTGCTGTGGTTGCATGCTGATGCCCACCAAAGAAACTCTGTCCTTAGACAAGGTATGATATGTATGAAGGTTTCCAGGTCCTGAGAATGTTGGCACCAAAGACTTTTTAAGTACCGTTGATGTTTCCTCATATGCAGTCTGGCATATGGAATTAGTAGAATGCAAGCGGCCATGAACCCTAGAGCCTGCAGGATTTTCCTTGCGGATAGCTGGGTTCTGGTAGCCATTTGAGCAAAGTAGCCTGTTTGATAGGCTTGCTTTTCTGGAGTAAGGAATGCCATTTGGGATGCTGTGTCCAAGCTTGCTCCCAGGAATACAATCTTTTGACTGAGGACTAGTTTTGATTTCTTTTCGTTGATAGTGTACCCCAGGGAGGTTAGAAGGTTCTTTACAAATGTCAGGTGCTGCAACAGCTTTTCCTGACTCAGGCAATCGTCCAAGTAAGGGTAAATTTGAATCTTTCTCTGTCTGCAATAGGCAATGGCTGGAGCCAGGCATTTTGTGAAGACTCTGAAGCAGTGGATAAGCCAAAGGGAAGTGCAGAGAACTGATAATGCATAGATCCTGCCCTGAAGTGTAGGTATTTCCTACATGAGTCCCTGATAGGGATGTGCAGATAGGCTTCTTTTAGATCTAGGGTGGCTAACCAGGCATCTTTGGACAGCATAGGAAGAAGCTTCTGAAGGGTGAGCATTTTGAATTTTGGTACCACCAGGAAGGTGTTTAGAATGGAAAGATCTAGGATTGGGCATGAAGTGCCCTCTTTTCTGGGTACCAGGAAAAGTCTGGAATAAAACCCTTGACCTATCTGTTCTGCAGGAACAGGTTGAATTGCCCTTATGGAGAGCAGGGAATGAACTTGGTTTTATGCCTCTGCCCACTGGTTTGGAGGAAGGTCTTGGAACCCTTTTGGGTTTGGCAGTGAGTGAAAGTAAAATTTGTACCCCTAGGATACAATGTTGAGGACCCATCGGTCTTTGGTGATGGAGGTCCAGTTTTTTGCATGGTGGGCAAATTTTCCCCTAGGGGCATGAGCAAATGGGCAGAGGTGAGGAGTGGAGTTGAGAAGTCATTGTGAATTCTTTCCGTAATGGGATGGCTTAGCACTCCCTGCCTTAGAAGTGGTGGTACTCTATTGCTTAGATCTCTGCATATCCTGAGACTGTAATATGGGTGGTCTGTTACCCCTTGTTCTAGTTTGAGATGGCCTTGAGGGGGCTGGAAAGGACCAATGTTTCGAGGGGCAATCTGAATCTTGGAGGCTGTACTTGTAAGAACCCTTTTTGAGATGGCCTTGAGGGGGCTGGAAAGGACCAATGTTTTGAGCTGCAATCTGAATCTTGGAGGCTGCACTTGTAAGAACCCTTTGACTGTCTGCATAGATTTAGCTTTTTCTTCCATCTTTTTAAGAACCTGTTCTACTTTGGTGGCAAACAGATTGTTCTTATTCAAAGGAGCATCTAGTAGTTTTGATTTGACATGGACTGGCAAGGTCTGCTCCTTAAGCCCAGCATGCCTTCTCAATACAGAATCAGTGACTGCTGCCCTGCAAGATGCTTCTAGGGTGTCAAACCTACATTGCAAGGTATGCTTGTTGACTTGGCTGGCAGAATGCATAAGCTCCTGTAATTCCTTATTTTCTGCACAGTCTGTAAAGGTAGATGATTTTTGCTTAATAAGTTCCATAGTATGTTGCTGGTATTTCAGCATGTGAAACTGGCAATTCAATGCCCTAATGGTGAGAGTTGCAGAGGTGTATACCTTTTTTCCCCATCTGTCTAAAGCTTGGGAATCCCTGTCTGAAGGGGTGGGATTCTTAGCTGTAGTGGCTTTTATTCCTTTAGGCCCTTGGGAAATGACCTCTGGGTCAGCAGAAAGATTTTTGAAAAGAAACTTGTGAGAGTCAAGGACTCTGTAGTACCTGTCTGATTTCCTTGGAGCAGGGGGTAAAGTATCAGGAGTTGGACTGGATTCCATAAAGACATCATCCACAACATCCAGAACAGGAGGGATAGTTAAAGGTCTATGCTAGGGCAGCATTAAATATTCTCTGAGTCTCTTTTTGGACTGAGGATAGTCCTGACATTCCCAGTGGAATTGCTCTCTTAAAGTATGCAGGGTTTCACCAAAAGAGAAATAATCTGGAGGGGAAGCTGAGGGAATGGATTCCTCTGCATCTGAATCCTCATAAGCAGATAAAGGCATGTCTTCATATTCAGAAACCTCAGAGTCATCAGACTCCTGGTCAGTTAAAGCTGTTGGGGACAAGTTTCTTTTCCTCTTAGCAGGGGAAGGCCGGCTTCCCCTAATCAGCATGATCAGGTCTTCTGCCATTTTAAGCATTTGAGGTTGTGGCAAGGAAGTAGGTGCTTGAGTTTTGTTCATCGTTTTTTTAGGCATAGCTCATACTCTTGGCCTTAGAAACTTGGTAGTTTTAGACAGAACTGAAAACGTGAAAGAAGTCATCAGTTTGTGTCGAATATTGGTAATGCGAAAAACTTCCTCGGAAGCCAGTGCCTGCACAGCATCCAAGGTAGAGACATCTGCAGGCTCCGTAATCAGATCAGAGTCTCGCAGCATACCGGACTCCGAACGCGTCTCGGTAGCGGCCTGAGAATCCATTGAAGCAGGCATCAGTGGCTTTGAAAGCGCCTCACTGAGTACCGGCGAACTGGCGACTAGCTTAACGGAAGCGTCGTCAGCAGTTTTCGATCTGTGCGGTCTGTCTCTATCTTTATCCTTACATTTTTTAGGAAGATCAAATGGCTTACCGAAGCCATTTCGAAATACGGAGATCGAGGGTGAAAGTATTTACTGACAAAAAGGGCCCAACAACAAAGAGTTTGGGGGTTGAACAAGGCGCAAAACCGACAGTGAGGTATCTCGTGGTCTGGGCCTAAACAGGTGATGCAGTAAGAATGGAAATCTCAGTGTGGTATTTGCTTTCCACAGGCGAGACAATTGTTAACTTTTTCTGACATTGGTTAGAGCAAGAAAAAAGGATCCCCAATGGGGTACTTAGCTTTAGAAGACTTCAGGATGATTCAATTCAGAAACAAAAACTCAGGTAGTGGCCAACCAGCACTCGTGTGAAACATTTCTGCTTCGGGCTCCTCTGTAAGAAAGACTGTTGTAATGGCACCAGATGCCTGTTTTTATACCCCTGATGACCTGGTGTTAGTCCTGCAGCAACAGCAACCAATGCAGAAATACTAAGTCTCTGGTATCCGGGCCAACTGAAGGCTACCTGCAGGCAGATAACCCAAGTGTGATGACTGCAACAGTGAAACACGAAGAACATTGTAGATTATAACTTCCATCTGGAGAAAAGACAGTGTAACCAAGTTGAAACCAATATTATAAACTGAAAATATTCTGTCATATCACAATTTAAGTTATTAGTAATGATACCAAACAAGCAAACTGTAGCAGCATTGTTGACAAATATAATTGTTCTAAGTGGCAATTTAATACAATTTATGGCCGCAGACCAATTTGCAGCAATCAGAGGACAGGGCCATACTAGGTGCATACGGAATGTATTCTCTCGCTGATAATGTTGTTCAAGCCAGAATTCCCCTTGAAAATAAGTGAACTGGAGTGATATGCTAATAATATAGTAATTTACCAAATATAAAGCCATATAATACTTTATATTTTGTAATTATGTAATTATGCTTTGTAAATATGTTTGGCTCATATCTGTTATGTTCTATCTGTCTTATCTGGAGCTTTTTGTCCTCGGGCCTCTGCTGAAAATGGACATATATCCAGTCGGACTATCCCAGTCAACAAATGTAAAATAAAATAAATAAATAAAATAATACTGTCCAACGATTGTCATAAATTAAAGCCAGACAGGTTTGTTATTCTTTCACTGTTATATTTTGGTCTAATCAGGGAGTCTGCTTATCTTCAAGTCTTCTAATGGGCAGCTCTCATTCCCAATATGCACTGAGAATATTCACCTCAGTTAAGGTTGGATCACCATTCCTCCTGGTTTCATTCTATATTTTGTGGCATTCATCTCCAGTACCCATTTATTGTCAATTATTCCTTTTCTATATACAGCCAAAATAAATTGCTATTGCTAGTACTACCACCAGAAAAGCAACTAATTATTTTCTGAGATGTCAGTTCAAGGTAATATTTGCCCAGACATTGGATCCCACAAATTCTTAACACATAACCGCATACCCGTTAGAGCTGACCCAGTAGTCAGGGACTTAGGGACACACGTAGTAATCTAGCTTTTGACCATCACGTGTCTACAGTGGTGAGGAAATCATTATATATTGCACAACTTATAAACAAAGGTATGGCATCTAAGTCCAAGGAAGTCATTGTTCCACTGTGTTTGGCATTCATCAGACCTAGCATTGAGTACAATGCCCCCTTTGGTATGTACCTAACCAGGCATATCTAACAACGGGAACGTCCACAAAGGTTCCTCACTAAAAGAATACAGGGAGTAAATAAAATGTCCTATGCAGACTGCCTCATGGCCCTATCCCTGTATTTTGTCTCCTACAGGCTTTTGAGGGGAGATCTATGGCTGACATGCAGGGCATTGTCATGAGCCCACTCTGATGGACCTCCTACATACCAAAAAAACAAACAGCACCAGATTTAAAGACTTAAGCCTTGCCTGTGATATAAATAGGACCTGCTGGAGAGATAGGTATATATCCCAGAGACTACCTCATCTATGGACTAGGCTCCCCATCCCTGTGAATCAGAGTTCCTCACTAACCCAATTCAAGTGCAACTTGGACAATTGGATGGGAAACTGGAAATTCATCCCTGGTCTGGCACCTATATCTCTAATGGACACAGGTAATCTGTAAATGATTCATCTCCCAGGCCCACGCTTACACTTATCAAGGGTATCAGAACTTGTTAGAGATTTGGGATGCATGGCTAGGCTTAAAAAGGCCCTTGTGGTCATTAGCCTAGTAAATACCTATGAACCTGTGTATATTTTATGAACAAGAATATGGCTGGTTGTTGCCATGCTAGTGTTACTTGTTTTAAACCGTGATATCAAAGGCAGTATTTTGAGGTGAAGTACAAGGAGGAGGGAATATGATGAAACTGTAGGAAGCTTGAGAAGGTAGATAAAAATAGGAGCAGCAGTGAGCTTGAGTTACAGAGAAATTGGAATTCTGCGAGAGAAGGGATAGTTTGATGTTGGAATTTAGTAAGGGAAGAGAGAGTTTGGTTGTAAGAACAACAAAGGACAGAATGATCAGCCTGGATTAGAGCAGGTGCAAAGCCAGTTTGTGGTTAGGTGTTCCTTAAGCAGTAGTTTAAATTTGGATGTGTTGCTAGAATTTAGTATTGTCTGAGGCATGGAATTCCAGGACTTGGGTATTTGGCGGGAGAATAGAGAATTACCATAACAGTTATTAGATTTAGTTACTTTGAGTGCTAGTTTGTTGGAGGATCTTAGTAGCCTGCCGTTTGAGTAGGGCTGCACTAAACTCTTAAGTGCTGGACAGCTGAATGGATGGTGGAAGATGGAATGAATGAAAGTTAGTTGGTTGAGGGATAGGAGATTGAGTAGTTCGATCCAATTTAGTTTATGAAGTGCTGTGCAGTGATGTGATCTGTAAGGGAGGTTAGTGGCAAATATTGCGATTTTATTATAGCAGGACTCCAGTTTGATTAAATCTGATTTTCTGAGATTAGTGAATATTGGTGAGGCACATAGAAGGGTAGAGAGTAGATGAGTCCTAGTTATGGAATGTCTAGTGGCCTCGATTAGGCATGGCTTGACTCTGTATAGCTTAATGTGGACCTTTTTGATAGTTAGAGTGAGGTGTTTGTCAAATTTTATGTTGTTGTCAACTGTGACTCCAGTGAGTTTGGTGTGCTGGCCAAGGTCAATTTAGTTTTACTGGCTGAGAAGATGGTGAAGGTAGAGATCAGGAACTTTCCTATTGGCGAAGAGCATAAGCTTTGTTTTATTTGGACTGAGTATGAGTTGGTAGTCTGAGAGGTATGTTTCAATCTCTTGGAAAGATTGTTGGGTTGTTTGTAGGAGTTCTGGTAGGGAGGGAGCTAAACAAATGAGGGACGAGTTGTCTGTGTATTGAACAATGGTTGCATGCTGGGTGGCTGTGGTGAGCCTGTTGGTGAATATGGTGAAGAGCAATTGACAGAGAATTGAGCCTTGAGGTACTCCTACTGAGACCAGTAATAGGGTGGAGAGTTTTTTGCCACTTAACTGCCTGTTGTTGGTCAATTAAGTAGTTGAGAAACCAGAAGTGGGTTGGCTGAGTTAGGTTGAAGGAATCTAGCTCATTTAGTAGTTTTGGTGGGATACTGTATCAAAGGCCTTAGACATATCAAGAAAGATAGATGAGATGAGCTGCTTGTCATTTCTAAGCTGGTTGATTGAATTTGTAAAACTAACAAGGGCAGTGGTTGTACTATGTTTAGGTCTGAAGCCATACTGAGATGCAGACAGGAGATTATTACTTAGTAAATAGACAAGGAGTTGGCTGTGTATGCATTTTTCAAGAATCTTGGCTATGGGAGGGAGTATGAAAACTCAGTAAAGGAGCCACCTTTGTTAAAAAAAACAGTGGGCATCACTAATAATTGTCATGGTTCAAATAAACAACAGTTGATAGCACACCATTAGTAAAATCTTGTGCTGATGGATTAATGTATAGCAGCTGACACTGCTGAATGCATTTGACTGGTATAACTAACTTTCACATAGCTACCCAAATGAATGACCAATGTATGGCATTGAATGGTTTCAGAAGTCCATTACAGCACCTTGGCTAGAACTTGATTTTTTTTTCTCAAAACAAAAAATTCAGCTATATCCTAAGTACATCTGTCCCACCCATCTATAGCTTGGGGCAGCATGGGCCCAAGTCATCTAAACCTAATCTTTGCAAAACATTTTAGTTAAATTTATAACAGGGATAGAGAGTATAGCTACATTCGTCTGGCTTGGAGAACATGAAAACGTAACACAAGTACAATCTTCAGGAATGTGCCCCTTATTGGCTTATTGAAACAAGCTTAATAATGAACTGATCAACTATTTGTCATGTTTTTTATAAAATTGTCAAATTGTCCATGTACCTATCCAAAGCAAGAGCCTGATGAGATACTAGTATAGCAGCTCTGATTTCTGCCAGTTTTGTGGGTTTACTCCCATTTTTTGCCATATCAAAAGAAAAAAAAAAACAAAACAGGCAAACCTATATTTGCAAATATCATCTCAATATTCTCAAGCAGGGAAGCCACCTTGTCTAATGCTTCCACATGCTCATTCATGAAAACATTATTACTTTCCTTTACATCAAATCAAATGCCCCCATCCCAAAACTGCAAAACCTACAATTTTATCAATCATTTTCTGACAACTTCTTGCTAAAACTGGTTGTGATGGTCCGTCTAGCCCCACAAAAACTTAAATCTTCTTTCATCTTCCATTATCCTATTCCTATTTATTTCTCATTTACTTAAGTTCCACCCTTATATCCTCCCTTTGCAAACTGACTTTTGTACTTCTTAAGACTTCCAATGTTCCTGCTTCTTATCAAACTATACCGTTCAACTACATGACATTGGCCTTGTTTATATTTTTAAAATATCCTCAGTATGCAGAAATGCTATTCCCATACACTCTAAATTGCTACCAAAACTGAGTGACCCAGTCATTCATAAATATTGCTTTATCCACCTGTTTTTAACAATAGTATCACATATTTTCACTATTTCTCCATGTAAGCAAATCAGCCATGTCCTGGCTCATGACTACTGTGCCATGGTCAGATATAGCCACTGCAACAGATGTTCTTCATGTTTCACTGTTGCAGTCATTACATTTGGGTAATCTGCTGGCAGATTGCCCTCAGTCGGCCTGAATAACAAAGTCTTGAGTCCTGCGTCGGTTACTGTCTCCTCTTCCATGACGTCAGGTCATCAGGGGTATAAAACATGCAGCTGAAGCCATTTTAATCAGTCTTTCTTGCCGCGCAGTGCCCGAAGCAGAAGCAGTTCGCAAGTGCCGGTCGGCCGACTCCTGAAATTTTCATATTCGAGTTTCAGAACTGAAGTCTTCAAACTAAAGGTGAGTACCCTGTTGGGGAAACTTTTTCTTGCTCCTTACCAATGTCAGTAAAAAGTAAAAGTTAATAATTGCATTACTTGTGGGAAGCAAATACCTCATAAGGATTTTCATTTGTACTGTATTCCTTGCCTAGGCCCTGATCACAACATGCCTTGCTGTTGGTTTTGTGCTAAATTTAACCAACATACTATTAAGCGTTGGTATATTTTTGCTTCAAGATTTAACTACCCTGAAATGTCGTTGGTTAGCAATCTGACTACCGGAGTTCACAAAAAACGCAAGGAAAAAGATAGAGACAGACTGTCGAGGTCCAAAACTGACAACGAAGCTTCTCCTAAGTCAGTCGCTGGGTCACCGGTACTCAGTGAGGCGCTTTTGCAGCCCCTGATACCCGCTACTTTTGAGTCGCAGGCCTCTACCGAGACCCATTCGGAGTCCGGTATGCCATGAGATTCTCAGAGTATTGAACCCGCGGATGTCTCTCCCTTGGATGGGTCAGGAGCCGCTGAGCAGGCACCGGCTTCTGAGGGTGTTTCCAGGCCTCAACATTTTTATATTAAACCGATGCCAGCAACAAAAACAAGGTCAAAAACAACTTCTATGTCTAAAAAACTGATGCATGAGCCACGTGCTCAGGTCCCTATGCCTAAAAAACAGATGATCAAAATGGCTGAGGATTTAATTATCTTGATCAGGGGTTCCCAATCCCCCCCTCCCACTAAGAGGCCTAGGCAAGGCACTGATTATGAATCTTCAGATCAAGTTTCCATTTCTTCTGATTCCTCTTCTGATCAGGAATTTTCTATTCCACCCTATGAGGATTCTGATGCAGAGGAATCCATCCCATCTGCTTCTCCTCCTGAGGATTTCTCTTTTGGAGAGACTTTGTATACTTTAAGGGAACATTTTCACTGGGAGAGTCAGGGCTTCTCTGAATCAAAAAAAGAGGCTTAGGGATTTTCTTCTTCTTCCTCAGCATAGGCCTTTGGCAATACCTCCTGTATTAGACATTCTTGATGATGTGTTCTCGGAATCAAGCATGGCTCCTGATTCCCTGCCTACGGCTTCGGCTCCTTTCCTCCTCTGCCACTACTATCCAAGGTCTTACTAAAAGTCAAACAGGAAAAACCAAAAATGATCCTAATTGCTCTGGACTGGCCTCGCCAGCACTGGTGCCCACTTCTAAGGAATATGTCACTCCTTCCTCCGTGGTACTTGCCTCAAACACCTCATCTACTGTCTCAGCAGAACTTTCAAATTCTACATACTCAGCTTCAAACTCTGAATCTTGCAGCATGGCTCGTCAACTAATTATTCAAACCACATCTCTCAGTAAACCTGTGATGAATGTCATTTTGGAAGCCAGAAGGTCTAGTACTAGAAAATCTTATGCTGATAAATGGAAGCGATTCTGTGCTTGGAACCAAGCACAAGGAATAGACACAGCAAAGACCAATATTCCTCAGATTTTACAATACTTAACTGAGATGCTTGACAAGGGCCTATCTTTTTCTTCAATAAAAATCCATGCCTCTGCCATCTTGGCTCATTACAACACAGAGCCTCCCCTCTTTTCTCATCCACTGCTTAAACAGTATCTCAGAGGGGCAAAAATTTAAGGCCTACCAGGAGAACAGCAACTCCTGCACGGGACCTCAATTTTGTGCTAGAAAAACTCACCCTGCCACCTTTTGAACCAGCAGCTACTGCTGATATAAAATTTCTATCTTGGAAGACAGCTTTTCTTTTGGCAGTCACTTCAGCAAGAAGGGTTTCAGAACTACAGGCTCTCATGGCAGTAGAGCCTTTCATTATATTTTACCTGGACAGGGTGGCCCCCAGGACCAATCCTTCTTTTATGCCTAAGGTGGTATCCAGCATGGCTCTTAACCAGACCAGTCATCTGCCAACATTTTTCCCAAATCCGCAGAACAAGGGGGAGCGGATTCTGCATTCATTGGATGTACACAGACAACTAAGATTCTACTTAAACAGGACAAAATCTCTAAGAAAGTCTGAGCAACTACTGATAGCATTTGCTGCAGGATCAGAGGGGAAGGCTATATCAAAGCAGACTATTTCTAAATGGATAAGGCACTGCATCTGTTTCTGCTACTTGCACCATGGTAAACCTGTGCCCAAGGGGATCAGATCCCATTCCACCAGGGCTGCCTCTACTTCAGCAGCTATTCTCAGAGGGGTGCCAACCAAACACATTCTAGAAGCTGCTACTTGGAGCTCTGTTCATACTTTCACAAAGCATTATCATTTGCCTCTCTTCTCTAAATCCAGGGCAGGCATTGCCACTGCAGTCCTGCAGGGCCTTATAGCTGCTCCTAATGCTGTTTAGTTCCATCCTCCCATCCATAGCTTTGGGATTCTACCCAAATGTAATGACTGCAACAGTGAAACACGAAGAACATAGTACAGTTGTGTACACTTACCATAAATGTAGATGTTCGAGTGTATTCACTGTTGCAGTCCAGGTTACCCACCCGCCATCCCCCATTCTATACCTTTTCTTTCCTTCACTATACTCAAAAGCCTTTGTAGTGTATTTGCTTTTAGTTGAAGATAAATTTTGTTTCTAAAGGTACATTTATATATTTACAGTTTATATATATATATATATATATTTGGGGGGCACCTGACATCTAGGGCAAGAAAAACTGATTAAAATGGCATTGGCTGCATGTTTTATACCCCTGACGACCTGATGTCATGGAAGAGGAGACAGCAACTGACGCAGGACCCAAGACTGTTATTCAGGCTGACTGAGGGAAACCTGCCAGTAGATTACCCAAATGTGATGACTGCAACAGTGAATACACTCGAACATCGACATTTATGGTAAGTGCACACAACTGTACTTTCTGCACCTACGTTATATTTTCTACAATGCTTTTATTAATGAGCCAAAAATCCAGCCTACTGGTCATACCTGCATGCATGCTGTAAAACATGTATTCCGTAACACCTGGATGTAAAACTTGCCAAACAAAAACCTTTACTAGCTAAGTAGCTCTGTGATACTTTTGGAAGCTGTTAATGTGGGAAGTATGTCCAACCAGGGCTCAAATACAACATTTTAAATCAATTCAACCAGTAATGGATAAGAAAACCCAACTGTAGCTCAAACAGCCTTAGCAAAGTTCCTAAGAGGCTACCCATTATCTAAATTTGATTAAAAAAATTTGCAATCACAATAGGTTCCTGATATGTATTCAGCAATGCAGGTAGCCATCTTCCTTTCTCACCTCTTATTACTTCCTTAACTTTCCATGTTTGAGAAGTAATTTGGCAAATCCTGTTTAGTTGAGGTAGTAATTGAGAATATCTACTCACCTTGACATTTAAGAAATGATTCACGTTCCTGTTTTACATTTTAGCTCCTGAAGGAGTACCACTTTGACCTAATATTTATTTTTCACTTCTAAGCCAGCATTGACTTTGAATGGGGTAGACAGTCCCTTTAAATTTTCAAGATATACATATAACACGCTCTTTATCCTTATGATATATTACATCATTCGCTTACCTTGACTACTTGGGCACCTTAGGAACGCAGCAATTATTACCTGAAAGTGCAATTTTAATACGCTATGACAGTAAACTTATCCTGTTTATAAATACCCTTGAACTGGGGCCAGTCCAATAAAGCAGAAGACTCCCCACCCAGCACACCAAAAAATGTTCACCAGTATAGATACTTAAACAAATAAAATGTGATTGTTGTAAGATGTATGCTCACAGTCCTGGAACTCATGCACCACATAGAGATGAAATTACTTATACCAAAACCCAAAACCCCAGCTTGCATATAGAACTGAGCATAAAAAATCCAGCACTAATGAGTCAGTTGAGACTGTTCAACCTACTACCCAACCAGACATTACAAATATATTAAGCAACATTCCCATAACCAAACTTGTATTCCACTGAGAGTAAAATATTATGTGCATGGATATACATAAATTATTGCCAATGGCATAAAAGGTTTAAACTTTTATCACACTAATTAAGGCAGGACATATCACAAATTCACAGAATATACCATTTACTGATACATCAGCAAGAAAGTTTATATTGCCCATTCCAGTTACTGCTAATTGCAAACCCTGATCTGTTGACTCAAGTCAGTGATTCTGGTAACTTAGCATGCCATGACTTCTCCAACAAATCTGTCTGCTCAGAAGAGATATTTTGTATAGAGACTTTCATAGTCTAGTGAGTATCTTCTTCAATAACTACACCCAGTAGTCATAAAAGGTTAAATAGACATTGCTTTACAACCCTCCTTTGCTTGATTTATCATTACAGCCAGGATCTTTAACTGCTTCTTTTTCAGTGGAGGCAATTTATATTGGGAGTTTGAAACCAGCCTGTCCATTTTACTAGCTGCCTAAATCATTGCCTCTGTTGACTTCACTACATCAGAATAGGATTACAAGTACAGTTGTGTAAAATCTTACCATAGCAGGACATGACAGAATGCTGCCTTGCTATTGTCAGTGTTGTGTGACAGCTTGCCGTAATCAGAAACAGAAACATGTTTGCTTCCAAGGATCAAGACCAGTAACTTGTAAAAGGTGCTCCTTTTCTCTATGTGAGAAATTAATACTACTAGGCAAATGTCTTGCACCTTATGTTGTTATTATACTCTGACATATGTCATTACCTGTTAGACTATGTCTTTGCTATAAATACGCTGTTTTTTTTTCCTCTGAAATGCTAGATTATACTCTTATATTATGTGAAATTTTGCTTGTCTGAATATATGGAGCCTTCCTTGTGATATTATACTCTGACATATAGGTCATTTCTCCTGTTGAACTGTGTCTTTACTAATATTATACTGTTTCTTTTTTCATCTGATATGCTAGATTGTACTCTTTTATTATGTAAATCTTATATGTCTGAATATACGGAGCTTTTCTTCCCAGGCCTCCGCTGAAAATAGGCATATACCCAGTCGGACTTTCCCGGTCAACAAATGTAAAATAAATAAATAAAAAAATCTATATCTTATGTTCTAGAGAGAAGAGGAATGAAGGTCAGCAGAACTAAGACAGAATATATGTGTGTGAATGAGAGGGAGGATAGAGGAATGGTGAGGATGCAGGGAGTAGAGGTGGCGAAGGTGGATGAGTTTAAGTACTTGGGATCAACAGTTCAGAGTAATGGTGAGTGTTGAGGAGAGGTGAAGAAGACAGTACAGGCAGGATGGAGTGGGTGGAGAAGAGTGTCAGGAGTGAATTGTGACAGACAAGTACCAGTAAGAATGAAAGGAAAGGTCTACAAGAGGGTAGTGAGACCAGCTATGTTATATGGGTTGGAGATAGTGGCACTGGCAAAAAAGCAGGAGTCAGAGCTTGACGTGGCAGAGTTGAAGATGTTAAGATTTGCACTGGGTGTGATGAGGATGGACAGGATTAGGAATAAGTATATTAGAGGGTCAGCCCAGGTTGGAAGGTTTAGAGACAAAGCCAGAGAGGCAAGATTACATTGGTTTGGACATGTGCTGAGGAGGGATACAGAGTATATTGGGAAAAAGATGCTAAGGATGAAGCTGCCACATAACAGGAAAAGAGGAAGGCCTAATATAAGGTTTATGGATGTGGTGAGAGTTACATGCAGGTGGTTGGTTTGACAGAGCAAGATGCAGAGGACAGGAGGAAATGGAAACAGTTGATCTGCTGTGGCGACCCCTAATGGGAGCAGCCAAAAGAAGAAGAAGAAAAGAATCTATATCTTAATGTGCCACACATGTATCTCTGGCAGTTAATTTCACAGATGCTGCTGTATTTAACAGCTAATCTAATGCCAAGTTTTGTTTGGAAAGGAGTCTCTTTTGTATGTTCTCAGACTATGTACCACACAAAATAGTATATATTAATGTATTTGCTGGTTCCTTACCAAATTGACAATATTGCACCTATTTCCTGAGGTCTTCAGTATATTCTGAAATACTTCCACAACACTTAGCAAATATGAATTATCTACCACAAGACGAAAAGAACCAGCCAACATTCACACTTTTTCGCAATTTATTAAAAGAACAAACAGATATGAAAGTCAACAAAACACACTTCTCTAGCGCCTTTACAGAGTATACCTTTCCTTTCCCAGATTCCCCTTAAGTACACCCATCAGTTCAACTCATTATCAAATTAAACAATTAAATCATTAAAAACAATAAAAAAAAAACACTCAGAAGAAACATTTCCAATGACATTCTTTATTAAGCCCCCCTGGGGTTAGAGTGTTAAACTTCAAAATAAAAGCAGGTTCTATTTTTCCAGAGCTTTCTTTTAATATTACTGTCATTTATATCCTGATATTTAATTTGTTCTAAAACAGTGGCCTGTAATCCATGGGGAGCCCAGTATGATACTCCAAAAATGTAAAGCTACTGGGCTCTCCTTGTCACCCTTATTAATATCCCTTAAATGTTCACTTAACCTAGTTCATAGGTTCATACTAGGCTATTTGCCCTAGGGCATTTATAAGCCTAGCCAGAGTGTGTTTGGCTTTCGCCACCCATTTTAAATTAATTTTTCTATGCCTTTTTTTGAGGTTAGTATACTGTGCCTCTGTCTAACAGTGACACAGAAGTGATACCCGGGGTAAACCTACGATCTCCCATCCACTCATCAAGATTCCTCTTGAAGAGAGTCAATGTGGGACTCTGCCTAACCTGGACTGGGATTTTATTCCAGAGTGAAGGGAGCCTCTGGTTTATGAATCTGTCCCTCCAGCATGTCCTATTTATTTCAGTGCTTTACTTTCCACTATATACACCTTGTTACAAGGACATTTCAACCCATAAATTACTCTCTCTGTACCACATTTAAAAACCCTTCTCTTTTGAAACTTTTTTTTCTATTTATCTCATCAAACCCCGGTACTATATGTTTGCAATACTAACACTTTCCACGGGGGAAAGTACCTTGGACTACATGTTCCCTATTTCTCCTTATATCCGGCAGATAGAACTTCCCATGCACTATGAAATCCCTAATGCTTCTACCTCTTGTATATGATATCTGAGATGGGTTAGTAACCAAGGAGCTCCATTGTTTACGCTTTCCAAAATTCCCCAATAATATTTAATTAACTTAGTTAACCTTTCAGAGAATATTGTTTATTTAGTGACAAAAACATTTTTGCCCCCTTTACACCATAATTCTTTCACTTCTTCTTTATGGATATTGTGCTACCTTCACTGTTTTACCAGATAATTTATTTATGCCTTCTTCATTTCATATTCTGAAATAGTTTTATTTATCATCTAGTTTATTTTATGGCACCAGAGAGACTGGGTTCACAGGTGGTTTCAAGGGTAAATGTTTCTGTAGAGCTTCTACAATGTCTTTAAACAGGTTTTCAGATGGTTTAGCTATTGTGATGAAACTATACAATCAATCACATATCTTGGCACCTATTATACTAAGCAATACAGATTTTTTTTTCATCAAAAGTCACTAAATCCCAGTACAGCTTTATATTGTTGATATCAGTTGCACAATCTTCAGCTGTAACTATCACCTTTTTGTCATGCCTAGGTTATTGCACACGTGGTTTTTAGATCATTGCCTTTTACATAATACTTTTACTTCAAAATATGCTCTGTGTCATCTTTTCTACTTCAAAATGACAATTTCTAGTTTTTTCACTTTAACAGCACCTTAAACAAGCAATCTGAAAGTCTGCTTGTTTTGTTTTTTAAAATGTATATATATTTAAATATTAAAATAACTACAATCTTTTATTGTGTATGAGTAGTTATTTTTTATTTATTTATTTAAATTTATTTAAAATTTGTCAACTGGGAAAGTCCGATTTGGAACAAAGCCAATTTTCAGCGGAGGCCCTGGGAGAAACTCTCCAGATGCATGTCTTTTTAATGTGGGAGGAAACTGGAGCACCCAGACAAAACCCACACAAACGCAGAGAGGACATGCAGACTCACTTATTGGCTGCCATTTTTTTAGATATTTGTGCAATTATACAAAATTTCATTATTTTTTCTTTTTATATAAAATAATTGCATATAAATCATTTCTCTGTGTGATCAATAATTTGCCTCTTTTATATGTAGCTTTCATGTATCCTTCTTCGTATGGTTGACGTAAGATGCTACATTATCATTGTATTGCACCATGTTTTCATAATACATGAGCCAAATCAGAACACTTCAATCATTTTTGTTATGACATTAGATGTTCTTCGTGTTTCACTGTTGCAGTCATCACATTTGGGTTATCTGCCTGCAGGTAACCTTCAGCCGGCCTGAATACCAGAGTCTTCAGATTTCTGTGTCGGATGCTGTCTCTTCTTCCATGACGTCAGGTCGTCAGGGGTATAAAACATGCAGCCTATGCCATTACATCAGTCTTTCTTGCCATGCAGTGCCCGAAGCAAAAGCAGTTTGCAAGTGCCGGTCGGCCGACTCCTGAAATTTTCGCTTTCGAGTTTCAGACCTGAAGTCTTCAAAAAAGATAAGTACCCCGTTGGGGATCCTTTTTCTTGCTCTAACCGACGTCAGTAAAAGTTAACAATTGTCTTACCTGTGGAAAGCAAATACCTCATAGAGATTTTCATTCTTACTGCATCCCCTGTTTAGGCCCAGACCACGATGTCTCTCGCTGTTGGTTTTGTGCCTTGTTCAATGCCCGAACTATTCGTCGTTGGGCAATTTTTGCAGCCAATTACTTTCGTACTCGATCTGTGTTCTCCAAAATGGCTTCATTAAGCCATCCAACTACTGTTCTTCCGAAAAAACAAAAGGATAAAGACAGAGCCAGACCGCATAGGTCCAAAACTGCCGAAGACACTTCCGTTAAGCTAGTCGCCAGTCCGCCGGTACTCAGTGAGGTGCTTTTGCAGCCCCTGATACCCGCTACTTCAGATTCGCAGGCCTCTACTGAGACCCATTCAGAGTCTGGTATGCCACGAGATGCTTCTTCGACTATGGAACCTGCGGATGTCTCTACCTTGAATGGGTCCGCAGCAGCTATGCAGGCACCGGCTTCTGAGAGTGTATTCAGGCCTACAGACATTCCTATTAAACTGACACCATTGTTTTCATTCAGGCCAAAAACTTGCACTACGCCTAGAAAACCTATGACCAAACCGCAGGCTCAGGCCCATATGACTCAAAAACAAATACTTAGAATGGCTGACTATCTTATTATCTTAATTAGGGGAAGCCAGCCTTCCCTATCTAAGAGACCTAGAACTGAATTTCTTTCTGATTCTTCTGATCAGGAATTTGATATTTCTGCTCCTTCTGATTACCAGGATTTGCCCTTATCTACTTATGAGGATTTTGATGCAGAGGATTCCATTCCCTCTGCTTCCCCTCCAAAAGATATTTCTTTCGGGAAATATCGCATACTCTTAGGGAGCATTTCCGCTGGGAAAGCCAGGATTACTCTAAGTCCAAAAAGAGACTTGGGGAATTCTTACTCCTACCTCAACACAGGTCTTTAGCTATCCCTCCTGTTCTGGACATTGTAGATGATGCTTTCTTGGAATCTAGCCTTACCCCAGACACTTTACCTCCAGCTCCCAGAGAACCTGACAGGTACTACAGAGTACCTGACTCTCAAAATTTCCTCTTCAAGAATCCTTCTGAGGATCCAGAGACCATTTCCCATGGACCAAAAGGCATTAAGGCTACTGCTGCCAAAAATCCTACCCCTTCTGATAAAGATTCTAGATCCTTAGACAGGTGGGGTAAGAAGGTGTACACTTCTGCTACTTTGGCAATTAGGGCTTTAAATTGCCAGTTTCATATGTTAAAGTATGAGCAGCATATTATGGGACTACTTAAACAGAAAATGATGTTAATTCCTGACTGTGCTGAACACAAAGAATTGCAAGATTTAATGCATTCTGCAGAACAAGTTGGTAAACATACTTTGCCATGTGGTTTTGATGCTTTAGAAGCATCTTGCAGGGCTGCTGCCACTGGGTCTGTACTTAGAATGCATACTTGGCTTAAGGAACAAAACTTGCCAGATCATGTTAAAGCTAAATTACTGGATGCTCCCTTAAACCAAGACTGCCTTTTTGGCAACAAAGCAGAAGTCCTTAAAAGGATGGAGGAAAAAGCTAAATCTATGCAAACTGCCTCCCCGATTCAGCAGGCATTAGCCTTCAAAGAAATTATCCTTTCCAGTCCCTTCCAGGCCTTCTCAGTCCAAACCCAGGAAGAGTAGACCACCTAGGCTACAGTCTCAGACTACGCACAGATCTAAGCAGTGGGGGGCTCCCACTTCCAAATCAAGGAGTAGTAAGCCACCCCCCTACAGAAAAATGGCACAATGACTTAACCTTAAACCTTCCAAGCCCTGCTCAACTACCTGCCCCCTTAGGAGGAAAGTTTGTCCTGCATGCAGAAAACTGGGAACTCATTACCCAGGACAAATGGGTTTTGAACATAGTTTCCCAAGGATACAGATTCCACTTCCACACACACTACCAACCCCAAATGGTTGGCCAGATCTACCCCCAAATCAATGGGCAGAGGCCCAACAGCAGGTTCTCTCTCTTCTCAGTATCAGGGCTATTCAACCTGTCCCAGCAGAACAAAGGGGACAAGGTTTTTATTCAAGACTTTTCTGGTACCCAGAAAAGACAACTCCGGGCATCCTATCCTGGACCTCTCTATTCTCAACACCTTTCTGGTGGTTCCAAAATTCAAAATGCTAACTCTTCAACAGCTTCTTCCTATGCTAGCCAAGGATGCTTGGCTGGCAACCCTAGACTTAAAGGAAGCTTACCTGCACATCCCAGTAAGAGGATCCTGCAGATAATACCTACATTTCAGGGCAGGCTCCATGCACTTTCAGTTCTCTGCATTTCCCTTTGGCTTATCTACTGCGCCCAGGGTGTTCACAAAGTGTCTAGCTCCAGCTATTGCATTTTGCAGGCAGAGAACTATTCAAATTTACCCATACTTGGATGATTGTCTGATTCAGGCAGAAAGCCAGGACTTGCTATTACAACACCTAGCATTCATAAAGAAACGTCTAACCTCAATGGGGTACACCATCAATGAAAAGAAATCTCACCTAATACTCTGCCAACAGATTGTATTCCTGAGAGCAAGCTTGAACACAACTTCCCAGATGCATTCCTCACTCTGGAGAAACAAGTTTATTTGACAACCTAATTCAAACTATTGGCCACAAAACCCAAGCTATCTGCAAGGAAAATACTGCAAGCTCTGGGGTTCATGGCCTTTTGCATTTTACTAATTCCATATGCAAGACTGCATATGAGGAAACTCCAATGGTATCTAAAAAGCCTATGGTGTCAACATTCTCAGGACCTGGAAACAATGATTTCTATCATTCCTTGTATAAAGACAGAGTTCCTCTGGTGGGCAGAGGCCTGCTACCACAACAAGGGACCCTTTCACTCTACCCCCTGCCGCCCAAACCCTAACAACAGACACATCAGACTATGCATGGGGGGCTCACATGGCAGGGCAGTGCATTCAGGGCAAATGGAACCCGAGACAGATGCACCTGCATATCAATCAAAAAGAAGTGTTAGCTGTACAGAATTCTCTGACAGCCTTCAAAGACCGTATTCTTCCAGGACATCTATTGGTAAAGACAGACAACACCACAGTTATGTGGTACATAAACAAGCAGGGGGGAACCCACTCGTATCCTCTCTGCAGACTAACCATGGCTCTGTGGGACACAGCCTTGAGCTACCAAGTACACCTACAAGCACAATTCCTGCCAGGCAAACTAAATTCACTGGCAGATGATTTAAGCAGAAATCTCATGGACCCACATGAATGGAAACTAGTACCCAAAATATTCAAACTCTTGAGAAACAAATGGGGGACTCCAGAGGTAGACCTGTTTGCCTCCCCTCATAACTACCAATTGAACACATTCTGCACAAGAACTCCCCACAGTCAAGCTTGGAAATTGGATGCCCTGTCCTTTACCTGGGAAAGCCTCTCGGTTTATGCCTTTCCCCCCTCTGCCTGTCCTCTCAAAGGTTCTACTAAAGATCAAACAGGACAAGCCAAGGACAATACTGATTGCACCAGACTGGCCACACCAGCACTGGTACCCCCTCTTGCACAGTATGACAGTGCTGCAACCATGGCACCTGCCTCAGACCACTTCCCTGCTGTCCCAGCAGGCGGGCCAGATTCAGCACCCTCAGCTTCAAACCCTGAAACTTGCGGCCTGGCTAATTCCTTGAGTCCTCCTCTAGCATCCCTCAGTAAGCAGGTGCTGGATGTCATTCTGGAGGCAAGGAGGCCTAGTACTATAAAATCCTATGCTGAAAAGTGGAAAAGATACTGTTCCTGGAGCCAGGCTCAGGGGATGGACACAACAGTGCCCAGCGTACCTCATATTCTACAGTACTTAACAGAAATGCTCCACAAGGGCCTATCCTTCTTGTCAATTAAAATTCATGCCTCTGCCATTTCAGCACATGATAATACTGAGCCACCCCTCTTCTCTCACCCCTTGCTAAAACAATTCCTTAGAGGGGCCAAAAATTTAAGACCCCCCAGGAGAGCTCCCACTCCAGCCTGGGACCTTAACTTTGTATTGGAAAAGCTCACTCTCTCTCTCCCTTTGAGCCAGCTGCAAATGTAGAGTTGAAATTCCTTTCTTGGAAAACAGCCTTCCTTCTAGCCATCACTTCAGCAAGAGGAGTGTCTGAATTACAGGCCCTCATGGCAGTGTAACCCTTCATTATCTTCCATGCGGACAGGGTTTCCCTCAGGACTAATCCTTCGTTTATGCAAAAGGTGTGGTGTCTAGTGTGGCTCTAAATCAGTCCATTCATTTGCCTACTTTTTTCCCTAATCCACAAAACAAAGGGGAATGACTACTGCACTCTCTAGACGTGCACAGACAACTTAAATTTTTTTTGGACAGGACTAAGCCTCTCAGAAAATCTGAACAGCTGCTAGTTGGCTTTGCTGCAGGGGCAGAGGGGAAGGCCATTTCAAAGCAAACCATTTCCAAATGGACAGCCCATTGCATTAATCTCTGCTACAAGCACCATGTAAAACCTACCCCACAGGGGACAAGATCACATTCCACCAGGGCTGCATCTACCTCTGTGGCTTTTCTCAGAAGAGTCCCTACCAGGGACATCCTAGAAGCTGCTACCTGGAGCTCTGTACATACCTTCACCATGCATTACCACATGCCTATCTTTTCTAAATCCATAGCTGGATTTGCCACTGCAGTCTTGCAGGGCTTAATAGCTGGCCCTAATGCTCTTTAACTTCCTCCTCCCTTCCTTAGCTTTGGGAATCAGCCCAAATGTGATGACTGCAACAGTCACTTACCATAAATGTAGATATTAGAGTTTATTCACTGTTGAAGTCCTGGTTACCCTCCCTCCAACCCCCTGACTTCTCTTGGCTCTACCTTTCCTTCTTGTTTTGTATATTTCTTTTTTCTGGTGTATTTGCTTTTTGATGGGGGTGTACCATACCGTATAATTCCTTCCTACTGTGGGGGCACCTGACATCTGGGGCAAGAAAAACTGATGTAATGGCGTCGGCTGCATATTTTATACCCCTGACAACCTGACATCATGGAAGAAGAGACAGCATCCGATGCAGAAATCCAAAGACTCTGGTATTCAGGCTGACTGAGGGCTACCTGCAGGCAGATAACCCAAATGTGATGACTGCAACAGTGAATACACTCAAACATCTACATTTATGGTACATGTACACAACTGTACTTTTTGAACCCTTTTCATTCACACCAAAGCAATTTTTGTTCTCTTCTCCTTTACTAATTTTACTGATTCAGTCACCAGAGTACATGTTTGGACAAAAATAAATGTTCTCATTCTTCTAAATGTTCTCTTTCAGTTATGCTACATTTCCTTTTGAATATGTTCCATGCATAAATGGGCTGGATTCAGCCATAGTCTGTTAGGTGTTTATCTTACATAGGTCTCTGAAGCATGCTTCTCAACCTCTTACCATGAGAAATCTTGACAAAAACAAAAATAATGGGTGGACAAAGGCCCCAAAACATGGACGGATTGTAAATATTGCTCTTATAAACTTAAAGTTGCTAGAATAATATGTTATGAATTGGCACGCATTTTCTAAAAGATATGAAGTCTGAAGCTCAAGTGTCTGTCATTATTTAGTTACTTCATTCTACAAGTATTTTGCCTGAAAACCACAAATTTTATGAGCAGCAGGTGAAAAATATGAGGCAAAAAAATGGATATTCTGCTAAACTATGGACAGTTGAGAGGTATACCCTGATAAGTGTAC
This sequence comes from Protopterus annectens, assembly GCF_019279795.1. Lineage (NCBI taxonomy): Eukaryota > Metazoa > Chordata > Ceratodontiformes > Protopteridae > Protopterus > Protopterus annectens. The sequence goes on along the minus strand of NC_056725.1, from coordinate 837,499,097 downwards.
TTAACAAGTACATAGGAGAGTTGCTGGTAACCTGCCCTTACTGTAACTTAAACATAGCAGTTGAAGCACATGTGCTTATGTGTGCACATCTACTTCAAGTCCATCTAAGATGTGAAACTGCATAAAGGTGGATGTTATAGGAAAGAAGACAATTACAGGTAACAGTTCCATCACTTCAAACCCAGGGCAGATTATGGAAAAATCTGCCCTGGGATTGGTTCTGCCAGTGGGTGGCATTCAGAATTCCAATTCCTCTTCAGATGGTCAGAACATTAGTTACCTGCTCTCAATCTTTGTTTGTATCATCAGTAAGCGAAAGAGAGAGGGAGAGAGAGAGAGAGAGAGAGAAAGAGAGAGAGAAATGGTGGAACATCGATGTAGTTAATTTACACTTTTTTCACTGTTGTTGGAGCAAAGAAGCCAGATACAAGGCAACATCACTTTATTATAACATCAGTGATAATATACATTAGTTATAAATCAGCTGTACATTAGTACAGTAACTGCATTTTCTTTCATGCAAATGCAAATTTTGAATGGAAGCATAATAAAATAAATGTCCATTCTCTGTGTTGCATAATTCCATCATAATGGACTTGCTGGTTCCATGGCAAGAATAACATTTTTTTTGGATTAAGCACTTGGGCTTCAGACCAGTTGTTTTACATTAGGATGGTTTGTGGCCTGCACTGTGGTGGCAGGACAGGTAGCTTACATCCTTCTAAGTTGGGAACTGCTGATTGAGGGCTCAGTGTCTGTTATTCTAAACTTGTATCAGTTCTGGTTTAAGCACTTGGGCTTCAGGCCAGTTATTTTACATTAAGAAGGTTCGTGGTCTGCACTCTTGTGGGAGGAGAGGCTGGACTCTGCCCTTCTGAGCTGGGAATTTCTGGTTAAAGGCTTATAGTGCCTGCATATTTGAACTGTTTCTTACTGAAATTGGTACACCTTGTTTGCCGTAGCATAGACTAGATCCAGGCCTGCTGAATCTAGTTTTGTTTGTATGCTTGTTGTTTGTTTGCTTGTTATTTCCTTGAAACGCTAATTTCACCTAAAACACGGCTTTTCAGCGCTTCTGTGGATCCCTAGTGATATCTGCATTGCTTACTGTACTTATTTCCTTGTTTCACTTGAAAGAAAGTTACTGTTTGTCATTTTTGCATTTAAGTTACCTGTAACACATTGCATTTAAGTTACCTGGCACTTGCTCACTAAGTCAGCACTAAAAAATTAAAAGCACTACACCCTCACAAACTCCCCTTGAGTACCTTGTTCCCCATTGGCCCTTTTTTCAATTATAAAGGAATTCCCAATACTATTCTAGCATGTCCAAAGGTCAGTTGTCAATCTCCTCTCCGGTCCAGCTGGTGAATCTGGGAATCTTGAGGCAATGTTACAACTGCCTCATGTACACAGACAACCCTCTCCTCCTCCCAACAAATTCCAACACATGTGAGAGATGCAACCATATAGCCAAACTGGAGGCTAAGCTCTCTCAACTCAGTACTGGCGTAACCAGTCAGGAGGAGAAGGAAACCACACTCACTACAATTCCAGTCTCACATAGACCTACCACGACAGCAAACCAAACACATAAACACACAAAAACATACTCGGAGGCTCTAAATAAAAATCTGCCTAAGCAGCAGAGACCTCCAAAGCAGACACCCAAGCAACCGCTACCCCAAAACAAAACATGTACAACACATAGCTCACAAAGCCAGTGTGCCGAACAGTCACAGCCCTTAAGGCTAAACAACACACCTGCTACACTTGTAATAGGTGACTCTATCATCAGACACACTGACGTCCCGCTCACCAGGCTGAACAAGGAGAAGGTCAAGGTGAACTGCCTGTCAGCCGCTAGGATCCGCCACATAACACAAGCACTCAGGTCACTCCAAGTCAAGTACAAATATGACTCAGTCATTGTCCATGCTGGTGTGAATGACCTGAGACGTACCTCCCTGGACTACATGAAAAGAGACATAGAGGAGCTCTCTGAGCATGTAGCCCAGGCCGGTATGACCCTGACCTTGAGTAGCATCTTACCCTCACCAAGAATGATGCCACAATATGAAGACAAGATGATCAATTTCAACAATTGGCTTAAGTATTGGTGTCATTCAAAGCGATCCAATGCCTGTCAGCCTGGGATGACATGCTCGACAAGCCACGATGCTTCGCTAGGGACGGCTTGCACCTGTCACCCCTGGGCTTTCGGATATTGGCAAAGGCTCTTGCTACCCCCATAGTGCCTTTTTTAGGCAAGGCTCAAAAGACAAACCCACCTCCATAGGTATCACAAGGGATAAGAAACTAAGAGTAATGCTACTCAATGCCAGAAGTCTAAACCTCAAGATGCACTCAAAACTCTCCTTAGCATGGAGAACATCGATATCTGTGCAGTAACAGAAACCTGGTTCAAGGCTCCTGAGAGCACCCCAGCACTACCAAGTTATACCTCATACCATGCTTTTTGGCCCCAAAACTTGGACCGAACCACAAAAGGAGGGGGAGTATCAATATTCAGCAAAGATACCCACACCTCCAGGTTGGTGGCACAGCACGAAGTATCAGAGACTATCCATGTGCAACTAACAGTGGGTAAAACTGCCTTCCAGTTTATAGCCTGCTACAGACCACCCTCCCAAACCCAGGAACCCCACTCGGCCTTCCTGAGAACACTGGAAAATATGAAGGTCTCTCCAAACACCATTATATTGGGCGACTTCAACTACCCAAACATAGACTGGGAGCATTACTCTAGCTCCAACACCCTAGCCCAAAGGTTCCTAGAATTTATAAACTCAAATGCTATGGAACAACTTGTTACCACTCCCACAAGAGGGGAAAACATACTGGACCTGATCATCACCAACATGGGGACTCTATTCTCCAGACCAGAAGTGTATCCCTCACTGGTAAGATCAGACCATAAACTAATCTTACTGGATATTCACATCCCGACCCCACACCCTGCCCAGAAAACCACAGTGAAAAACTTCTCTAAAGCAAATTTCACACTCCTCAAAACTGAGATGGAATCCTTCAAAGCCCCCGGGCCTGTGGAAAATACGGCCCAGACCGCAGAATCCTTTATAAACGCATTCTATGAACACCTTCAGGAATGCATGGATCATGCAATCCCAAATAAAACCAAGACCCAATCCTCCAAAGGCAGATGTCCTGTCTGGTGGACCCCAGCCATAAACAAACTATACAATAGAAGGAGGAAGCTACTACATGATAGAGCAAAATCCCAAAAGGGAAGGCATCTCTGATCAGTATTAGCAAAAAACTACGGGCACTCATAAAATTGTCTAAGGCCAGCTTCAAGAGAAAAATTGCACAGGACACTAAGGATAATCACAAGGCTTTCTTTAGTTATGTTAGGAACCTGGGTGGGAATTCCCAGATATACTCAGAATTAGTCCAAAATGACAAAAATACACGAACCCACAGACATTGCCAACATCCTAGCTGACAGGTTCAGCACAAACTCCCTCCCCACCAAAAGGGCAAATATCTATCCCAGCAGAGTGCTGCCCCTGACATCTCAGATGCTCAGGTAAGAGCCACCTCTCCAAAGCAAAAACACAGCATCAATGGGACCAGACGGTGTCCCGGCTGCCCTACATGAATCCAAGAAGAGCTAAACCCAAACATAAAACTACTGTTCAATCTCAGCCTTACTACAGGATATGTACCCAAAGAGTGGCGTACAGCAACAGTGGTCCCTCTCCACAAAGGTGGTGCCTCAATGGATCCTGGAAACTATCGCCCCATAAGCCTGACTAGCTTGGTCTGCAAAGCTATGGAAAGGATCATCATGGATCTCATAAATAAAGATATTGGGGACCTACAGACACTGGATCCTACCCAGTTCGGCTTTGTTAAGGGCAGATCCTGCCTCTTAAACCTGGTTGATTTCTTTGAAACAGTCACCAAGGCCATTGACGAGGGAAGGTGGTCCACACAGCCTACCTGGACCTCGCAAAAGCCTTCGATACAATACCCCACTCGGGCATTATAGATAAGCTCATCAGCTTAAATATAAATCCCTATGTCACTAGATGGGTTGCAAACTGGCTCAAGGACAGAACCCACATGGTTAGAATTGCTGGAGCCATGTCAGACTCCAAACCAGTTACAAGTGGCATCCCACAAGGCTCAGTCCTGGGACCTCTCTTGTTCGGTATATATTTCTCGGAGGTACAGGCCAACACGGAAGGACTGTGGCTGACCAAGTTCGCAGATGACTGCAAGCTGGGCGCCATAATCGACTCTCCAGCCAACACAAGCATCCTCCAAAAGGGCCTCATAGAAACAGACAACTGCTGCCAGAGCCATGGCCTCAAGCTAAACGCCAAAAGTGTATAGTCATCCCTTTGGCAAAAACAAAGTGCCCACAAATTACCACTTAGGTGGTAATCCATTAAGTACAGAAGAAGTAATTAGGGACCTGGGGACCCAAGTTGATAGCAATCTCTCATTTGACAACCACGTGGCCAAAGTGGTTAGAAGAACATTTTATATAGCCCACCTAATCATGAAGGGATTCACATCTAGATCAGGGAGGTCATCGTGCCTCTTTACTCATCCCTCATCAGGCCCATAATTGAGTACAATGCCCCTTTTGGGATGTACCTTACCAGACACCTGCAGCAACTGGAAAGACCCCAAAAGTACCTCACTAAGAGGATCAAAGGGCTCAAACAGATGCCATATGCTGCCCGGTTAAAGAAACTCCAGCTCTACTCAGTGGCATACCGCCTGCTCAGAGGCGATCTGTGCCTGATGTATAAAGCCATGTCCAACCCGGAATTAATGGACATGCTGCACCTCAGAAAATCCAAATCCCATCGAGCTACGTGCTCGAGAGACTTGAACCTCAGCACTGAAATAAATAGGACATGCTGGAGGGACAGTTTCATAACCCAGAGGCTCCCTTCACTCTGGAATAAAATCCCAGTCCAAGTTAGGCAGAGTCCCTCATTGACTCTCTTCAAGAGGAATCTTGATGAGTGGATGGGAGATCGTAGGTTTACCCCGGGTATCACTTCTGTGTCACTGTTAGACAGAGGCACAGTATACTAACCTCAAAAAAGGGCATAACAAAATTAATTTAAAATGGGTGGCGAAAGCCAAACACACTCTGGCTAGGCTTATAAATGCCCTAGGGAAGATAGCCTAGTATGAACCTATGAACCTATGGTTGAAGATGGAGCTTCTGTTCCATTTTCCTGTATCAGAATAGGACCCTCATGACTGTTGCAGAAAAAAAACTTGAGAACCAACACAAATCATAATCATCTGACACTTGTTTTTTAAATGCAGATATGAAATGCTGGAGGAGAGGGGGTATTTCATGGTTGTTGGTGTCCTAAATCTCTTGTTAGATTTCTTCAACTTAGTCAACTGTAGTATTAATCAATCGACATTTGGAGAGGCCTTCTGATAAAGGGGTCAGCAGTGTAACTGTGTAATACTACATTTGTGCATGTAGAGCTTCAATTTGTTTATATATTTATTCAAGAATGCATGCTTCCTACTATGTGTATCCTATTCAGTAAAGAATAACACCTGAAATGAAACACCTTATTTAACAGCAAATAGAACATTAATCACAATATTCTTTGAATAGCATTATATTTAAGATTCTTTTCAGTTTCTTCCAGCCTTTTAACAGAGCTAGCAAAAGGCGTATCATGAATTTGCTTGTTAGTGCTTGACTTTAGTCAAGAGAAATACATTCCTCTGGCTGAGTCATGGAGAGTTCAAATAACATTCTTCTGTCAGATTATTGGAAGCATATGGTTGCATATTCTTCCAACTCAGAGGAAAAAAAGTTTTTATGGAAGCAGAAGACCAAAAATCAATATTTTGAGGGCTTTTTTGCCACATGCAGCCAGGAAGGAGGCAAAGTGGCTTTATTTAGGTTTTCAAATCTGCCTGTCTGTCTGTCTAGCTAGTTAGCTATGTGTCCATCTGTGTGTGTGTGCGCCCGTGCATGTGCGCGTGCATGCGCTTACATGCACACACATTTGTTTGTATGAAGAGAAGCACACTGCAAAGGGAAGTAATTCAGCTTAACATTGACATTTCAGTTAGTTTGGGGAAATGTGATGCCTAGACTATTTCTGGTGAAAGAGTAAATGTTATTAATCTGTTAATCTGACTAGTTAAGATGAAATAAATGAAAACAACTATTTAGACTACACTGATAGTGTAGGATATGGACACCAAATAAGGATGGAAACTAGACATCAAAAGGGAGAACTCCTGCAGAAATTAAACAATGCAGCAACTAAACATAAGACAGTGCTGCTTTTGATATATATATGAATCCCTTTGATGTTCGTACAGTGTTTACTCATATTACAGAGCTTTAAAGCCCATTACCTCTAGTAGCCTCAACCATTTGATGCAATGAATTGTTAACTCCAACTTGTAATGCCCACAGTCTGTTTCTGTCCTGCTCGTTTCTACCTCCTTCCCCATGATGTACTTTGCATGAAGTTTTAGCATGTGACTTAGTCTGACTCTCCACCACTGTTACCGGTCATTGACAGAAACTTGGCTATTCCCCCAGACATGCTATGTGCATTTCCCTGACTTTGCTCTGTACCACCACAGCTTCCACATTTCCACTAGTATCAGACAGACCTCCAGAACCAAACCACACTAACAGTAGCAGAACGTTCACCAGATGACAGACACCAGGGGGCATGACATACATTTTGAGAAGTGTAATGTTGATAGAGTAAGTGGTTCACCCATATCCATAAGCACTGCAGTTAGTTTATAGAATCTGCACAACTGTAGAGATGCTGTTCTCATAAATTATGCAGGTTAGTGTCAGGGACACAGAAAGGCCACAGGACTACACACTGTAGCCTAGAGTAATGGAGTAAAGCAGCAAACATGAAAAGAAGTCGTAATTGTTCATGAGGTACAAAGCTGCTCTTTTTGAGAGAGCAACAAGTTTCTGATTTATACGTCATGTCTCCTAATGTTTTGCACTGGGAAACATTAGCCACCTATCCATTTAGCTCTCTGAAAGTACAAATCGATTCTATCCGTTTGGAATGTTGGAATTTTAGTAGGTACGTACAGCTTCATCATTTGCTTTTGTTTCTGAAGCTTATATCCCATTGGCTTTCATAAAACTCATTGTCTTTGTTATTATTTCTTAATCTCTCTCTCTCTCTCTCTATATATATATATATATATGTATATATACATTTTATATATTTATATACATTTTATATCTATATATCTATATATATATATATGTATATACACATATATCTATATATATATACATATATACATATATATATATATATATATATATATATATATATATATATATATATATATATATATATATATATATATATATATATACATATATATATATATATATATATATATATATATATATATATATATATATATATATATATATATTTATATATATATATATATATATATATATATATATATATATATATATATATATATATATATATATATATATATATATATATATATATATATATATATATATATATATATATATATATATATATATATGGATTCACTTCATAACATTGAAAGCTCAAAACACTGAAACTCAAAATACTGAAACCAAAACACTGAAACTTCAAAATCTTGAAAACTCAAAAACTGAAACTCAAAACACTGAAAACACATATCATACATATACTGAGTTTAAACAACATAAATCATAGCACTTTCCACCAAGTGTAAGCAGGGGGGTAAGCCCCCCAGCTCCCTCCACACCCCCTGCTACTTTTATATATCAACTCCAAGATTGCACTTCACTACACTAAGTGCAATCTTGGAGTTAATATATTTAAGTAGCAAGGGGTGTGGGAGGCTTGCCCCTCTGCTTACACTTGGTGGAAAGTGCTATGATTTATGTTGTTTAAACACAGTATATGTATGGTATGTATTTTCAGTGTTTTGAGTTTCAGTGTTTTGAGTTTTCAGTGTTTTGAAGTTTCAGTGTTTTGATCTTCTATATTATGAAGTTTTCTCATTTTCAGTGTTATGAGTTTTCAGTGTTATGAAGTGAATCCGTATATATATATATATATATATATATATATATATATATATATATATATATATATATATATATAGGTTCATAGGTAGGTACTAGGCTATTGGCCCAAGGGCTTAGTAAGCCTAGCCAACAAGGTTCCCTGGCTTATGCCACCGAAGAAAGTTATTTTCCTGTGCCCCTGTCGAGCAGAGTCACAGAAGTGATCCCCGGGGTATATTTCCTATTTCCCATCCACTTATCAAGATTTTTCTTGAACAGTGCTAATGAGGAACTTTGCTTGACATAGATGGGTAGCTTGTTCCAGAGTATGGGAAGTCTCTGGGACAGGAATTTATCCCTCCAGCATGTCCTGTTTATTGTGGTGACAAGGTTTAGGTCCCTAGAGCATGTAACATGGAGGGTTTGGAATTTCTTTAGATGTAGCATGTCCAGCAGCTCTGGGTTTGACATAGCTTTATATGTTAGGCAGAGATCACCTCGGAGTAGGTGATATGCTATGGAGTAAAGCTGGAGTTTTCTGAGACAGTCAGTGTAGAACATCTGTTTGAGGCCAGTAATCCTCTTTATGAGGTACTTCTGTGGCCTTTCCAGCTGCTGCAGATGTCTTGTGAGGTACATTCCAAAAGGGGCATTGTACTCTATAATGGGTCTAATGAGTGTCGAGTAGAGGGGAACAATGACCTCTTTTTTCCTAGATGAGAACCCTTTTGTGATGAGGTGTGCCACGTAGAAGGATTTCCTGACTACTGTGGCAATGTGATTATCAAAGGACAGACTACTGTCCACCTGGTTCTCAAGGTCTCTTATCATACATTCAGCGTTAAGTAGGCTGCCACCTATGTGGTAGTTCATGGGTACAGAGTTTTTACCAAAGGGGATGACAATGCACTTTTTGGCATTGAGCTTGAGGCCATGGCTCTGACACCAGGCATCTGTCTCAGTGAGGCCCTTCTGTAGGATGTCCACATCATTTGGGGACTCAACTATGGCTCCTAGTTTGCAGTCATCTGCGAACTTTATTAGCCAAAGGCCTTCTGTGTTAGCCTGTACTTTAGAGAAGTAGATACCAAACAGGAGAGGTCCGAGGACTGAACCCTGTGGTACTCTGCTTGTCACTGGTTTGAAGTCAGATTTGGAGTCTGCAACTTTTACATTATGGGTTCTGTCAGTGAGCCAATTGGCAACCCATCTTGTGACATAGGGATTTATACCTAGTTAAATGAGTTTAGCTATAATTCCAGAATGGGGGATGGTGTCGAAAGCCTTGGCAAGGTCATGATAGGCTGTGTGAACCACCTTACCCTCATCTACGGCGTTGGTGACTGCCTTAAAGAAGTCAGTCAGGTTCAGAAGGTATGATCTGCCTTTCACAAACCCAAACTGGGTGGGGTCCAGAGTTTGGAGGTTGCCAGTGTCTTTGTTTATGAGTTCCATGATGATACATTCCATGTCCTTACAGACCAGGCTCATCAGGCTAATAGGGCAATAGCTCCCAGGATCAGTGGTGGCTCCCCCTTTGTGGAGTGGGATAACTGTTGCTGTGTGCCATTCAGTGGGCAGAAAGCCTGATGTGAGACTATGATTGAACATGGTGCTTAGTTGGGGAGCCAGTTTGTTCTGAAGTTCATGTAAAACGCAGCCTGGGATGTTGTCCGGTCCCATGGATGCTGTGTTTTTGGCTTTAGAGAGTGCAGCTTTTATCTGCATAGTTGTGATTACAGGGACTCTGCATTCTTCCTGTATAGATATGGGCCCTTTAGGGGGTGAGAGGGGGGTAAGGTTAGCACTGAACCTATCTGCCAGGACGTTGGCAATATCAATTGGTTCTGTAATTTTCGTGCCGTTGTGCTGTAACTCAGAGCAGATTTGGGTGTTGCCATTGAGGTTCTTGACATATCTATAGAATGCTTTATGGTTGTCTCTAGAATCAGTGGTGATTTTGTTTTCGTAGCTAGCTTTGGTGGATCTTATAAGGGATCTCAGCTTCTTACTGAGGCTGACCAGGGAACTGCTCCACTCAAGGGATTTTACTCTCTTTTGCAACAGTTTCTTTCTTCTGTTGTACAGTTTGTTTATGGCAGGGGACCACCAGATTGGCTTTCCTTTTTTGGAGGATAGTGTCTTGGTTCTGTTTGGGATAACACAATCCATGCACTCGTGTAAGTGCTTATAGAGTGCATCTGTGTTGGATTCAGCAGTCGTAACTGTATTGTCCATCTGCATGGGTGTCATGAAGTTTGCCACTTCTGTCTTAAGAAGCATGAAGTTGGCTTTGGAGACATTTTTTACTGTGATTTCCTTAATGAGAGGTGGGGGCAGGATGTGGATATCTAGGGTGATTAGCTTATGGTAGGATCTGACCAACGAGGAGTTGATTTCATCACTCATGTTGTTAATGACTAGATCTAGAATATTGTTGCCCCTGGTGGGGGTGTGGATAAGTTGATCCAGGGCATTGGAATTTATGAATTCCAGAAAACGTTGAGTGAAGGAGTTGGTACATGAGTAGTTTTCCCAGTTAATGGTGGGGTAGTTGAAATTGCCCATTATTAGGGTGTTTGGCTGAACCCTAATATTTTCCAGTATATCAAGAAAAGAGGAGTGAGAATCCTGTGTCATGGTGGGGGATCTGTAGCAAGCTACAATTTCGATTGCAGTTTTCCCTAAGTTAGTTGCACTTGGATAACTTTGGATGCATTATGCTGAGCAACTAGCCTGGAGGTGTGGATATCCTTAATGAATAATGACACACCTCCGCCTTTGGTGTTCTGGTCCAGGTTAGGTGGCCAAAAAGTGTGGTATGAGTTTTAGCCTGGTAATGCAGGGGTGCTCGCTGGAGCCTTGAACCAGGTCTCAGTCACTGAACAGATATCGATGTTCTCCATTTTAAGAAGTGCCTCGAGGGAGTGCATTTTGAGATTTAGATGTCTAGCATTGAGTAGCATTATCCTCAATTTCTGCATGCCTGTTCCTGTTATGGTAGTGAATTTGTCATTTGAACCTTGCCTAAGAAAGGCACTATAGGGGCAGAAAGATCCTTAGTCAATATCTGGAATCCCAGGGGTGATAGGTGCAGGCCATCTCTTGCAAAGCATCGTGGTCTGTCGACCATGTCGTCCCAGGCAGACAGATACTGGATCCTCTTAGAATGACACCAGAAGCTTAGCCAATTGTTGAAGTCAATCATTTTGTCCTTGTACTGCGGCATCATTCTGGGTGATGGCAGGATGCTACTCAGGGCTAGGGTATTACCTGCCTGGGCTACAAGATTGGAGAGCTCTTCCATGTCTCTTTTCATGTAGTCCAGGGAGGTACGTCTCAGGTCATTCACACCAACATGGACAATGACAGAGTCATAGTTGTAATTGTTGTGGAGTGACCTGAGTGCGTGGGTTATGTGGTGGATCCTGGCACCCAACAAGCAGCTGACAGTAACCTTCTCCTTGTTTAGCCTGGTGAGTGGGACATCAGTGTACCTGACTTTAGAGTCACCTATGACTAGTGTATTGGGTATGTTGTTTTGCCTTATGGGTTGTGGTTGAGTGGACACTGAGTCTGTGGACTATGTGTCATTTGGGTTTTGTTGTGGGGTGGAGGTTGCTTGTGTTTCTGCTGTGGAGGTCTCTGTTGCTTGAGCAGATTATTATTGAGAGCCAACGTGAATGTTTTTGTGTTTCTATGTGTGGAATTTGGTGGTGCAGGTTTAGTGTGAATATGTGATGAGTGTGGTGTGGTGCAAGTGTTTACCTTCTCCGCTTGACTGTCAAGTTCAGTCTTGGTTGGAGAGAGCTTTACCTCCAGTTTGGCTAGGTAAGTGCATCTCTCACAGGTTGTGGTGTTGGGTGGTAGGAGGAGAGGGTTGTCTGTGTACATGAAGCAATTGCTACATTGCCCCAAGATGCCCAGATTCAACAGATAGGCAGGAGAGAACACTGGGAGCTGAGCCTTAGACATGCCTGAATAAAAACTGCTTTCCTCTAGACAAGTGAGGAAAGTGAGTATAAGAGCTGTTTTTCTCTAAGCAAGTGAGGAAAGTAAGTACAAAACTGTTTTCCTCTAGGTAAAGAGGAAGGTTGAGTGCTGTAGTAATTTGTGGCTTATTTAGTGATAACAACAAGTTCTGAACAAGTGCTGAGCATGAATAAGCAAATTCAAGTGCTAAAACTAAGAATCTGTACCTGGATCTTGTGGTAGATAGGCTACCTAGTGCTTATCACTCCAGTTGATAAGCTAGAATGCTTCCCTCCAACCAAGAAAGGCTTGGGGGGCTCAGAAACCTACAAACAGTCCTGGATACAACAAATCTGTATCTGGACTAGACTAGTTACAGGAAAGGTGGGGAAGAAGCACAAATGCTGGCTTTTAAACCAGAAAGTTGAAAGAGATGGAAAAATTGCCTAAACGGCCAATAAACTACAATTTCTGGCCCAGAAACCACTCTTGTGGTAGATAGGCTACCTAGTGCTTACCACTCCCACTGATAAGCTAGAAGGCTTCCCTCCAACACAGAAAGGATTGGTGGGGTGGGGGCTCAGAAGCTTACAAGCAGTCCTGGATACAGCAAATCTGGATACAGCATATATGTATATGGATGCAGGTGCCAACAGCTGATTGAGTAATATTTTATTTGAATGTGTTTAGGGTATGTATATTTGACTGAAGTGTAATTTGGTTATCTACTGAACTTATTGACATGTGGATTGTTGAACAAGGTGCTGTGAAGTATGAAGGTTTCCAGTGATGCTTTATACTTTGTTTCATTGTTTTTGTAGTAGTTTTCTGTATTTTCTTGCACTTTGGAGGTGCTGGCTAGTAAGTGAAGTCACTTCTTGTGATGTTTTTAAGTGTGATCCAGCAGTAATTCACTTGTTTCTGGAGATTCTACCTTGTTTACATTATTGCAACCATGAGGGTGGTATATCTATCAATAGATAAATAGCTGGAGTGCTTGTTTGACTTACTTGCTGTTCTCTGCCTTTTGCTGATCTCTGTCTATTTTTGATTTTGAATTGAAGTTTTTCATTTAAGGTTTTGTTACATCTATTTTTTGTCTTTTTCTTGTATTGCATTTGTTTTGTTTTATTATTTTGTGCTTTTGGAGTGTTAAGAGTTATTGCCTAGGGTCAGTTAGAAAATAATTCCTTTGCAAACAGTGAATAACATCCAGCTAATTAGTGGGAGGAACTGAGAAATATCATTCATCATTTAACTACAAATATTTGGAGGCATCTTTATTTAGCTGGGGTGCTTGTTTGACTTGCTTGCTGTTCTCTGCTTGACTATTGCTAATTTCTGTCTGCATTTGATTTTTGCCACCCACCTTACCTACTGTTGCTGTACTTTTAAACTTGGTGGCTTTTGAGTTGCCTGTCCCTACTATAAATCTGATTTTGGACAATCCTCCCAGTCCCATCTCATCAGTTCATTCTACTGAGTTACGGAGAGATCAGTTGGGAAGGCTCCCATCCCCTTTGTCTCTTAAACGTGAAATATCTTCTGTTTTCCCCTTCCCATTTTGCACTTTATTCAATTTCTTTTACTGTATCTGTGCTTCTTCCTACTTTATTACTTTAAGAGCAAGGAGAAAAAGCAAAATAAAGTATTTAATTGCATTTATTCTGCTGCATTTATTACTGCTTGTTGGTAGCTTGACTTCATTGTAACTGTTTTTCTAAGCCTCTTAGTTTTGATTTAAGCACTTGGGTTTCAAACTAGTTATCTTACATAAGGAAGCTTTGCAGTCTACACTTGTGGCAGGAGAGGTAGCTTACATCCTTCTATGTTGGGAATTGCTGGTTGAAGGCTTATTGTGTCTGTTATTCTAAAAGTGTCTTAGTTATGGTTTAAAAGCTTGGGCTTCAGGCCAGTTATTTAAGAAGGTTTGTGGTCTACACTCTAGTAGGAGGAGAGGGTAGCCTTCACATTTCTGAGCTGGGGATTGCTGGTGAAGGCTTATTGTGCCTGCTATTCTATATGTCTTTGTTCTCATCTGTGGTCTGCACTCTTGTGGCATTACTGCCTAGACAGATTTTTTTAACTACTTAGTGCATCTAGCTTGCTGATAGCTGAGTGTTGCTCATCAAGTTTTTGTCTTATTGACTTGTTCAATATTTACGTTTTCCTTACTACTCCCTAGTAGATCAGTGGCCATGGATATGCACTTCCCAGCTTTCTCTGTGGCCAGTCTGGTTGAGATGGGTATTCTGAGGTATTGTAGCAATTGCCTCATGTACACTGACAACTTATTTATTCTTAATAAATCAGACAGTGTATATGAGAGGTGTAAATGCAGTTTAACTTTAAAGGAAAAACTCTCTGATAAAACCGCAACTAATGCAATAGAGGTTGTCACTGACATTTGCACCATGCCTACTGCACAGAGTAATGAACCTGCACATAAAACTACTTATGCTGAGGCTCTTACAGGTAACTGTCCTAAAACACCAAAACCTCCTGCACAATACAATCAAAGAAAGGGTCCTCAGCTATCACATAAACACTCCATTACAACACCACCCCCAGCTACACAATAACATTGTATCCAATGCCTCCACCATTAAGCCCTTAAGACAAGACAGCACATGGCCAAATTACCTGGTCATTGGTGATTCTATAGTTAGGCACACCGATGTCCCCCTCACCAGACTGAGCAAGGAGAATGTCATGGTTAGCTGCCTTTCCGGAGCTAGGATCCATCAAGTCCCACAGGCGCTCAGGCCATTGAACCACAGGTACCAGTATGACTCTGTCATAGTCCATGTGGTTGTTAATGACCAAAGATGTACCTCCCTTGACTATATTAAATGAGATATTATTCAGCTTGCTGATTATGTGTCTCAGGCAGATATGAGCCTGGCACTCAGCAGCATACTAACTTCTTCAAGGATGATGCCAGTTTACCAACAGAAAATGATTGATTTTAACAATTGGCTTAGCTTCTGATGTCAATCCGGGAGGGGGGTAAAATATTTGACAGCCTGGACGAACATGGTTAATAGACCATGCTGCTTTGCCAGGGATGGTCTGCACTTATCCACTCTAGGCTTTTGGATATTGGCAAAGACCTTTTCAACCCCCATAGTGCCTTTTTTAGGCAATGCCAAACTGATAAACCTACCGACTTAACTGAACCTATGAAAGAATATCTGAAGGTGGTATTGCTCAGTGCTAGAAGTCATGAGAAACTCCACTCCCTGAAAGCCTTTCTCTCCTTGGAGAGTGTAGACATCTTGTGTAGTAATGGAGATATGGTTTAAAGTTGTTGAGAGTACCCCAACAATGCAAGATTATAATGCCTTTCACACCTTTAGACCAGCTACTACACAGAAGGGAACTAAAGGTGGAGGTGTGTGAGTCTTTATTAAGACTAATCTCACATCCAGACTAGTTAAAGTGTACGACCCACTGGAACTCATACATGTGCAACTCACCATAAACAGGGTGCCGTACCAAATCCTTGCAACATATAGGTCCCTCTCCATGTCAAAAGAAACCCATACTACCTATCTCAATGTAATAGAGTTCCTCACCATTCAACCCAATATAAAGTTTATGGCGAATCTCAACAACCCCCTCTATAGACTGGGAATCATACACCACTACTAATACACAAGCCCAGCAATTCCTAAACTTTAATACCAACATCCTGGAACAGTTGGTCCATTCTTCTGCTGGGGTACAAATATCCTTGACCTTGTACTCACAAACATGGGTGCCAGTGTTGCTCACCCAGTGTAATATCTTCGCTTGTCAGATCTGATCATGAGGCAGTATTACTTGAAGCAAAAATTAAATCTTGGGATCCAGCAAAACCAAAAGCCTTTAGGAAATATTCCAAGGCTAACCTCTCTCTACTAAGCAACACCTTGGCTAAATTCAACGTGCCCCCAAACCCAGTAAATACCATAGAATACACTGAGCTATTCACAAAATCTCTGTACAGCCATATTGATAGCTGTATAGACTGAGCTGTGCTCACTTGTATTAAGAATAAGACAAACCCAAAAGGCAAGCCACCCTGGTGGAATCACACTATCAATCGGTTATACAACAAAAGTAAAAAATCTTGGCCAAGCATAGCAGGAACAAAGCCATAAATACTAAAAGTCTCCTGCCCAATCTAAACTGGCAGCTAAGAGGGTTAACTGATACTTCAAGGGTTAAATTTGAAGAAAAATAGCTTATGAGGCAAAGGGCAACTGCAAAGCTTTCTACAGCTATGTCCCTAACCTCAGGGAAATACAGAACAATGCACAGAACTTGTTGTAAATGACGTCATCCACACTGAATCTGAGGCCATTGCCAACCTTTTGGCTGACAGATTCAGCTCAAATTTCTCCCCCGACTCCCTCCTGATAGTCCAAAGGAGATACCACATAACACAATCCCCCCAACCATTACTAGAGAACCGGTCATTAATGCACTTTACAAGGTGATGGGCTCGATAAAATCCTGGGATGTTTAATAAATGAGATGAAACATGACCTCTCTGGTCTACCTGAATCACTTTTCAACTGGAGCCTTCAGACAGGTTTTATGCCCAAGGAATTGAAGATGGCTATAGTCAGTCCCCTGCACAAAGGCGGTCCAAACACTGATACAGGTAACTATAGGCCCATACGTGTTACCAGCCTCATATGTAAGGGCATGGAAAAAATCATTATGGACATGATAAATGAGGACATAGGTAACCTGCAAATGCTGGACCCATCCCAGTTCGACTTTGCTAAACGAAGGTCATGCCTTTTAAATCTGGTGGATTTATTTTGAGAGGGTCACCAAAGCATTGGATGAAGGTAAGACTGCGGACACAGCTTACCTTGACTTGGCCAAGGTTTTTGATACAATACCCCCCACAGGTATTATCGACAAGCTCACTAATTTTGGTATAAACCCTTTTATCACCAATTGGATAGCGAGGTGGCTCACTGATAAGACAGGTGAGGCCACCTCCACCAAGAGGTCAGTCACTACCAGAGTCCCCTAGGGCTCGGTGTTGGGCTGCTCCTTTTTGGAATCTATTTCCCTGAAATGGAAGCAAACACTGAAGGTTTGTAGTGGACTAAGTTTGCAGATGATTGCAAGCTGGGGGTCATCATCAACTCCCTTGCAGACACTAGCATTCTTCAAGGTCTATCTCTGACTAATAAATGGTGCCAAAACCATGATCTTAAACTCAATGCTAAAAAATGCATAATTGTAGCCTTGAGAAATCAACCATCCTGGCTAATTACCATGTTAATAATACACCCCTAAGAGTCAATCCAGTGGTAGGGATCAGAGTATGCACCTAGACAGTAGCCTTACCTTCGACCACCACATGGCCACAGTACTAAGGAAATCATTTTATGTTGCACAACTTATAAGTAAGGGCATGGCATCTTCACCCAAAGAAGCCATTATTCTACTGTACTCTGTCCTTATCAGACCAATCTTTGAGTACAATGATTCCTTTTGTGTATACACCTGACCAGACATATGCAGCAACTACAGCAACATCAGAGGTTCCTTACATAAAGAATACAAAGTGTAACAATCCTGCCTTATGGATAACACCTTAAAGTCCTTTCCCTTTATTCAGTCTCCTATAGAGTGCTGAGGGATGATCTATGCCTGGCTTACAAGGCATCCGCAAATCTCACACTCATGAATCTCCTACATATTCGTAAGTCATAAAGTACCAGAAATACAAGGCCTAGGGACTTGAATTCTGTCTGTAACTGAAACAGAACATGCTGGAAAGACAGATGTGTCCCAAAGACTGCTCTTCCTATGGAACAGGCTTCCCATCCATGTGAAGCTGAGTTTGTCTATTACCCAATTTAAGCACCACTAGACCAGTGGATGGGGAATAGGAAATTTTACAACGTGCCTGGCCCCCATGCCCCTTATGGACAGAGGTAGCTTATAAATGCCTGGCCCTCAGTGTCCTATTTGGATGCAGGGCATTATTATTCTTTCAGGAAAAGTTGCCTAGGCGTCAAAAGCCATTTGGGTTGTTAGCCTAATAACAGTCTATGAATCTATGATAGATAGACAGACAGAGAGATATGAATGCAGGGTATGAGTGGCTTGCCCCCCCCCCTGCAAAACTATATTTGCATAGCAGTTGATCGTTTTATAGTTTAACTGTGTTTCACTTATGGTTGTGACATTTTACTTTAATTGTAGTACAGAAAAGTATTCTATAATTATATATGTACAATGTGTGTATGTCTATAATAGATTGTGTGATAGTAATAGTTCTACAAAACAGAGAAAACAGATAAGTGTTTTCAGTTCTTGATCTTATGTTAAATTCATTTTAACAGTTTGTCTGCTTTTCTGCTTTGGCTAAGGTATTTAAGCCTATTTTAGTGATTCCAGTTCATAGTTGTACCTCATGTTGCTGTTTTAAGTGGTTTATCTGTTGTTATTAAGCCCTGATTTTATTCTTGTCTAATGAGTGTTTGTCAGGCTATTCAGGAATTGTCTTGCATTGGGCCAGACAGCTCAGAACTAAGGGTCTACTCGTTTCATCCTCCTATTGACCCTGTTGTACTTGTTCTTAAACCCAGTGTGTCTACTGATGTTCTTCGTAGGTCACTGTTTCAGTCATTACATTTGGGTAATCTGCAGGCAGGTTGCCCTCAGTCGGCCTGAATTCCAAAGTCTTGGGTCCTGCATTGGTTGCTGTCTTCTCTTCCATGACATCAGGTTGTCAGGGGTATAAAACATGCAGCCAATGCCATTTTCTTTAGTCTTTCTTGCTGCACGGAGCCCGAAGCAGAAGCATTTCGCAACTGCCGGTCGGCCGACTACTGAAATATTCTCGTTTGAGTTTCAGAACTGAAGTCTTCAATAAAGCTAAGTACCCCGTTGGGGAAACATTTTTCTTGCTTTTTACCGATGTCAGAAAAAGTTAATAATTGTATTACTTGTGGGAAGCAAATACCTCATAAGGATTTCCATTTATACTGTATTCCTTGCCTAGTACCTGACCACAACATGCCTGACTGTCGGTTTTGTGCTAGATTTAACCAACGCACAATTAAGCATCGGTATATTTTTGCATCTAAGCATTTTGGCAACAGATTTAACTACCCAGAGATTTCGTCGGATAGCAATCCGACTACCGGAGTACATAAAAAAACACAAAGAAAAGGACAGAGAAAGGCAGTCGAGATCCAAAACCGATGACAAAGCTTCTCCTAAGCCAGTCGCTGGTTCGCCGGTACTCAGTGAGGTCCTTTCGCAGCCCCTGATACCTGCTACCTTCGAGTCACAGGCCTCTACTAACACCCATGTGGAGTCAGGCATGCCGCAAGATGCTCAAGGTATTGGACCGATGGATGTATCTCCCTCAGATGGGTCCGGAGCCACTGAGCAGGCACCGGCTTCTGAGGGTGTATTCAGACCTCAACATTTTTACATCAAACCGACAAAAGCTGCAAAACCAAAGGCAAAGACACCTTCTAAAACTAAAAAACGATGCCTGAGCCATGTGCACAGGCCTCTATGCCTAAAAAACAGATGATCAAAATGGCTGAAGACCTTATTACCTTGATCAGGGGTACCCATCCCCCTCCAGATAAGAGGCCTAGGCAAGACACTGACTATGAATCTTCAGATCAGGTTTCTATTTCTTCTGATTCCTCTTCTGATCAGGAATTATATTTATCTCCCTATGAGGATTCTGATGCTGAGGAGTCTATTCCATCTGCATCTCCTCCTGAGGATTATTCATTTGGAGAAACCTTGCATACTTTGAGGGAGCATTTTCACTGGGAGAGTCAAGACTTCTCAGAATCAAAAAAGAGGCTCAGGGATTTCCTCCTTCTTTCTCAGCACAAGCCTTTAGCCATTCCCCCTGTGTTAGACATTGTGGATGATGTTTTTTCAGAGTCAAGCCTGACCCCTGACTATTTACCTCCAGCTCCCAGTAAGCCTGACAGGTATTACAGAGTCCCTGGCTCTCATAAATATTTATTTAGAAACCCTGCTGCTGATCCTGAAACTATTTCACAGAGTCCAAAGGGAGTTAAGGCCTCAACAGCAAAAAAACCCTACCCTCTCTGGCAGAGATTCCAGGGCACTGGACAGATGGGGAAAAAGGTTTATACATCTGCAACCTTGGCAATCAGGGCCTTAAACTGTCAAGTCCATATTCTTAAGTACCAACAACATGTTATGGGATTGCTGAAACAGAAAATGATGTTGATTTCAGAATGTGCAGAAAATAAAGAAATGCAGGAATTATTGCATGTAGCTGAACAAGTTGGAAAGCATACTTTGCAATGTGGTTTTGATTCTTTAGAGGCCTCCTGCAGGGCCGCAGTTACTGGATCTGTGATTAGGAGGCATGCCTGGTTAAAGGAACAAAATTTGCCTGATCATGTTAAAGCTAAATTACTAGATGCACCTTTACAGCATGATTCTCTGTTTGGTATTAAGGCAGAAGAGGTTTTAAAGAAAATGGAAGACAAAGCTAAGTCTATGCAAACTGTTAAAGATTTTTTACAAGTGCAGCCACCTAGATTCAGTAGACACTGGCCTACAAAAAATTGGTCTTTTCCAGTGTCAGACAGAGCTCAAAGGTGCAAATCCAGATGCCCTAAGGGTTCCAGGTACCAAGCTCAAGACTCATAGAGGTCAAAGCAATGGGGCGCATCCACCTCCAAATCTGGAGGAGATAAAGTGCAAACCTACAAAAAGCAATCCCAATGACTTCCCTCTGCCTACACCAAGCACTTATCTTTTGGCAGCACCCATAGGGGGAAAATTAGCACTTTTTGCTCAAAATTGGCAGTTAATAACCCAGGACAAGTAGGTACTGAACATCGTTTCACAGGGATACAGATTCCATTTCCACACTCTGCCAATGACAAATGGTTGGCCAGACCTGCCAAAAAACCAGTGGGCAGAGGCACAGAAACAGGTTTTGTCCCTCATGGATATGGGGGCCATTCAGACAGTACCAGAACAGGAAAAAGGACAAGGTTTTTACTCAAGACTGTTCTTGGTACCCAGAAAGGACAAGGCCTGGTGGCCAATACTGGATTTATCGATTTTGAACACATACCTGGACATTCCAAAATTCAAAATGCTCACTTTGCAACAGCTTCTGCCCATGCTTTGCAAGAATGCTTGGCTGGTGACTTTAGACCTAAAAGAGGCATACCTGCATGTCCCAATAAGACAGTCATGCAGAAGATACCTCAGATTCAAGGCTGGCTTAATGCATTACCAATTCTCTGCACTGCTCTTTGGCTTATCTACTGCACCCAGGGTCTTTACAAAGTGCCTGGCACCAGTAATTGCATTTTGCAGACAAAGAAGTATTCAAATATATCCTTACTTGGACGACTGTCTCATTCAAGCAGAGAACAAGGACACTCTTCTATGACACCTGGTGTTTGTGAAAAGGCTTCTAGCATGCCTAGGGTACACAATAAACGAAATTAAATCACAACTGGTACCCTCTCAAAAGATAACATTCCTGGGTGCAAGCTTGCATACAACTGCCCAGATGGCTTACCTCACGTCAGACAAACAAAGGCAACTGACTACTTATTTCAAACTGATGGCAACAAAAACCCAGTCTTCTGCAAGACAAATTCTGCAGGCTCTAGGCTTTATGGCATCCTGCATCCTACTAATTCCATATGCAAGACTGCATATGAGGAAACTTCAATGGTACCTAAAAAGTTTATGGAGTCAACATTCACACAGTCTGGAAACAATGATTCCTCTCATCCCCTGCCTGCAACAGGAGTTTCTATGGTGGGCAAAGGCCTGTCACCAAAACATGTGACTGCCCTTCACTCTACCCCTTGCCAGCCAAACCTTAACAACAGACGCATCAGATTATGCCTGAGAGGCCCACATGGCAGGAAGATGCATTCAGAGCATATGGGCACCAAATCAAATGCATCTACATATCAACCAGAAAGAGATGCTAGCCGTTCAAAATGCCCTAACAACATTCAAGGACTTACTTCATCCAGGACAACTACTGATAAAGATGGACAACACCATTGTCATGTGGTATATAAACAAGCAAGGGGGCACACACTTATACCCCCTTTGCAGATTAGCCATGGCACTGTGGGACTCAGCTTTGACCTTCCAGATAAATCTTCAAGCTCAATTCCTGCCAGGAAAACAGAACACTCTGGTGGACGATTTAAGCAGAAACCTTATGGATCCTCACGAGTGGAAACTAAATCCACAAGTATCCAGCATGATAACAGAGAAATGGGGGAGCCCAGACATAGATCTATTTGCCTCTCCTCAAAATTATCAACTGAAAAGATTCTGCACAAGGACTTATCACAGACAAGCATGGAAAGTGGATGCCCTATCTTTCAGTTGGAAAAAACTGTCAGTTTATGCCTTTCCTCCTCTGCCTCTTCTACCCAAGGTCCTCCTAAAAGTCAGATAAGAGAAGCCAAAGATGATATTAATTGCTCCGGACTGGCCCAAGCCAATACTGGTACCCAGTCCTAAGGAACTTGTCTCAATACCCAGCTTGGACCTTGCCTTAAAGACCACAACTACTGTCCCAGCAAAACAATCAGATCCTGCACAATCAACTACAGACTCTGAACCAGGCAGCATGGCTGATCATGTAATCATACCAACGACACCTCTCAGTAAAGCTGTGATGGATGTCATTTTGGAAGCCAGGAGGCTTAGTACTAGAAAGTCTTATGCTGACAAATGGAAGAGATTCTGTGCTTGGAATCAAGCACAAGGAACTGATACAGCAGAACCACATATTCCACAGATATTGCAATACTTAACTACTTAACTGAGATGCTTGACAAAGGCCTATCTTTCTCATCAATCAAAATCCATGCCTCTGCCATTTCGGCTTATTACAATTCAGAGCCACCAATCTTTTCTCATCCCCTACTAAAGCAGTATCTTAGAGGAGCCAAAAACCTAAGGCCTCCTAGAAGATCACCATTACCTGCATGGGACCTCAGTTATGTGTTGGAAACGCTCACCCGACTTCCATTTGAACCAGCCACTACCGCTGATATAAAGTTCTTATCATGGAAGACAGCCCTGCTACTAGCAATTACTTCAGCAAGAAGAGTTTCAGAGCTACAGGCCCTCATGGCTGTGGAGCCTTTTATCATATTTTACCCAGACAGGGTGTCTCCGAGGACAAATCCTACTTTTGTGCCTAAGGTGGTTTCCAGAGTGGCTCTTAACCAAACAATCCATCTGCCAACTTTTTATGCAAATCTACAGAACAAAGGGGAGAGAATTCTGCATTCCTTGGATGTACACAGACAGCTACGATTCTACTTGAGCAGGACTAAAGCTCTAAGAAAAACTGAGCAATTACTAGTGTCATATGCTGCAGGATCAAAAGGAAAGGCTATCTCAAAGCAGACAATTTCAAAGTGGATAAGCCACTGCATCCATTTCTGCTACCTACACCATTGTTAACCTGTGCCCAAGGGCATTAGGTCTCATTCCACCAGAGCTGCAGCTACTTCAGCAGCCTTTCTCAAAGGAGTACAAACCAAAGACATTCTAGAGGCTGCTTCTTGGAGTTCTGTTCACACCTTAACAAAGCATTACCATTTGCCTCTCTAAGACCAGGGCAAGCTTTGCCACTGCAGTGCTGCAGGGCCTTATAGCTGCCCCTAATGCTGTTTAGCTCCAGCCTCCCAACCATAGCTTTGGGATTCTACCCAAATGTAATGACTGCAACAGTGAAACACGGAGAACACTTACCATAAATGTAGATGTTCGAGTGTATTCACTGTTGCAGTCCAGGTTACCCTCCCGCCATCCCCCTGTCATTCTACAGTTTATCTTTCCTTCTCTATCTTCTACAACCTATGTGGTGTATTTGCTTGTAGATGAAGGTAAATTTTATATTAATGCATGTTTATAAATATATATGTATATAATATTGCTATCTTTTTGGGGGCACCTGACATCGGGGGGGCAAGAAAAACTAAAGAAAATGGCGTCGGCTGCATGTTTTATACCCCTGATGACCTGACATCATGGAAGAGAAGACAGTAACCGATACAGGACCCAAGACTTTGGAATTCAGGCTGACTGAGGGCAACCTGCCAGCAGATTACCCAAATGTAATGACTGCAACAGTGAATACACTCAAACATCTACATTTATGGTAAGTGTACACAACTGTACTTTGCCTACCCCTTATGATAATTTGATAACATAATTTCCTCCCTCCCTCTCCCCATTTACTGCCTGTTAACAATAAGGATATGAGTATCATTTTATAAAGTCTCTCGTCTTAAACTACTCAGCAGGCTAAAAGACCTGTGATAAAACTGCTTAATATTGAGTGTACTGATTCTGCTTGCACTGAGTTTAGTATCAAATTAGGGAGGTTTTTTTTTTACTATAATTAGCATATTGGTTCTTGCTGGTGCCAAAGAAGGTTTTCAGGCTAGTTGTTTTGTACTGAAATTTAAATACTCAGTAGCAAGTCCACCCAAATATTATTCTAAAACTGACCTCCAAGTAGTTATAGTTACTTTTGCTTCCACAGTCATTCCTGTCGGTATCACGGACCAGCACATGCCCACAACTTCTCCAGCCAGCTTGATTGAGATGGCTATATTGAGACATTGTAAGAATGGTCTCATGTTATCTGATGATCATGTATTACTGAAACAGCGTAACACAGTGTGTGAGAGACATACATATGTAATATCCTTGGAGACAAACATCTCACACACAATAATCCCTGACACCAAAATCATCAACAGTACACTGTGCATCACACCTTTCCAAAGCCCTCACAATGTACATAATCCATTTTATGCTAAGGTTCTAAAAATTAACTTGCCTAAACCTCAAAGACCTCCAAAACACAACAAAGGCGCAAAGCACACACTCAGCATGTTAAGCCTCCTTCCTCACATAGCACAAGGAGCTCCAGTGTCAAAGGTGCTGAGCCCGTAAGGCAGGCATTGACCCGATCAAACATTCTTGTTATTGGTGACTCCATTGTAAGACATACGTACGTGCCTCTTATAGGTTCGAGGTAAGTACTAGGCTAGCTGCCCTTATGAGCAACTTTAAGCCTAGCCAATTTCTGTTTTTGTGCTCAAAATAACCTATCCCATTTGGTTATAGATTGTTCTTACCCATCCTGTGGTCAGTAATTATATATTACTCCTAATTAAAATAACTGGGATCACATCATAAACAATTTGAGGAGATCCATGCAGAGGAAAAGGCATTTAGGATCTGCATCTGTCCATTGGTAGTACAGGAGGCAGTCCTGGGGTAAATTTCTGTTTCCCATTCATAGAACTAAGTTGTGCTTAAAAATGGACAGGGATGCACTTTGTTTTATGTGAATGGGGAGTCTGTTCCACAGAAGTGGTATCCTCTGAAATATACCTGTCTCTCCAAACCATTCCATTGATGTTGCAGAAGAGGTTTAGATCCCTAGACACATATTTCTAATGCTGTTTGACTTGCTAATGTACAGTAAATCCATCAGTAATGGGACAGAGGATGCCTTGTATGCCAGACACAGGTCACCTCTTAGCAGACTGTAGGATATGAAGGATAGTGATAGAGCTTTGAGGTGATCAATGCAGGTCATGTTATTTAGGCCTTGTATTCTTTTAGCAAGGTATTTCTGTGGGCATTCCAGTTGTTGCATATGTCTAGACAGATACATGCCAAAGGGGGCATTATATTCAATGATTGGTCTACTGAGGGCTGATTAAAGGGAGACAATGACATCCCTAGTTCTAGACACAATCCTTTTGTTTATAAGCTGTGCAGTACAGAAGGACTTTTTTACTGCAATAGACACATGTCAGTCAAAGGTTAGGTCACTTTCCACATAAGTTCCCAGATACTGAACAACTGGGTCAGCTCTTAAGGGTGTATTGCCAGTGCTGTAATTCCCTGGGGTAGATGACTTCCAAAAGGATATAACAATGAATTTTTTGGCATTTAGTTTCAGACCATGATTTTGACACCAGTTATTTATTTGAGACAAACCTTCCTGCAGGATGATGAAGTCTTTTGGGGATTCAGTGATTGTTCTTAGCTTGCAATCATCTGCAAACTTAGTCAGCCAGAGCCCTTTGCTATTGGCTTTTGCTTCAGAAAAACAGATGTCAAACAAGAGCGGTAAATTCCCCTATTTTGATTATCTGCTTCCTATCTGTTTGCCTGTTGTTTATCCAGTGGGTGACACAGGGCTTTATTCCCAGTTTATTTAGCTTTCATACTATGCCTGAGTGAGAAATTTTGTCAAAAGCTTTCGCCAGGTCAAATTTCTTTGGTGAACATTTCAAAAAAATCCACCAGGTTGAGTAAGCATGACCTGTCCTTGATGAATTCAAACTGAGTTGGATCTAGTATCTGGAGATTCCCTATGTCCTGATTAATTAATTCCATGATCAGATGGCTTTGCATATGAGGCTGGTCAGACTTATGGTCCTGTAATTGCCTGGATCTGCAGAAGGTCTTCCCTTATGCAGGAGAATGACTTTCAATTGGCACAAGACCTGTATGGAGGCTGAGGTTGAACAGTATTTTTAGGGTGTGACTAAATCAAACTTCATGCTATTTAGGGTGCACCCAGGGATATTATCAAGACCCATTGATGTAGTATTTTAAGCTGTTGATAGTGCTTTTAGGACTTTGTCTTGTGTGATAGCTGGAGGTGAGCCAGTTTCAGGTATATTTTGAAGGAAAGATAGAAGAGAGAGAGGGTGTAAAGTTAAAACTAAATTTATCAGACGGTAGGTTAGCTGTATCTTCACCTTCATGTAGGTAACATCATTCACAATCATCCCAGCGCATTGCATATGCCATGGAATGTGCTCCATTGTTTGACATTTACTATGCATCAGTGGGAGTTAATCATTCACTTTTGCAAGTGTTGTAACTACTCAAGACTGCCCTTCCCCCCAGCCAGGATCCATTGCTGCCTTGTGGTCCTCATTCTTCACTGGAGGCTGTTTTGTATAGCTGAATACCCTGACATGTATACCTACCCTCTACAACCAAGGAGATGTCAACTGGTGATGCTGTATAATTCTGCTCTTCCCCCTTGCCACCTCCAGTAGATAGTCGAGCAAATAATCAAACTTGAGTTTCCTGATGCCAAATTGCAGAGGGATTAAAGTCCGACTATGGACCAAGGCAACTGGATTAGATCAGTGACACTGGAGCCAGGCAGGAAGGAGTGAATGGGAATAATCCTCTTGCCTTTGCTTGTGCTTGAGGGGGATTATTGTGCACATTCCGGAGCATGTGAAGTGGTGTAATTTTCCAGGTGGAGATGACAGATGTCACCACTTTGGTAATACTGTTATGGAAGTTAGCAGACAGCCTCTGTGGTCAGTCTGTTGCATGTCCTCTTAAATGAACACTGATGACTGTCTAAATGATGCCCCCACCTGGGAGACCCCCATCTTAGTGATGGGTAATGAGCAGGCCAATTGACTAAGCTGAGGCTGAGGATCAAAAGGCAGTGGGACAAAAAGTCAAACTTGGGTTGTTTGGTTTGTAAATGATACTTCATTGTTCTATACCAAGGGACCTGTCTTTTACTCAATGGTCAAAGACACAGGCAAAATGCAGACCCTGGACCCAACCCTGTTTGGCTTTGTCATAGGAAGATCATGCCTACTAAACCTACTGGACTTCTTTGAGATGGTCACTAAGGCAATGGATGAGGGGAGAATGGTGCACACCTTCTACCTGGACATGTCTAAGGTGTTCCATGCAATACCCTACTTGTTATAATTGATAAACTCACTGAACTAGGTATAAACCTCTACATAACTTGCTGGATTGCCAGCTGGCTCACACATAGGACCCAGGATGTCAGGATTGGTGAGACCACCTCTACTAAGATACCAGTCACCATCAGGATATCTCTGGGCTCCGTGCTGGGACTGCTGTTATTTGGCATCTACTTCTCGGAGGTTAAGGCTAATGTCAAGGGCCTTTGGCTGACCAAGTTCACAGATAACTGCAAATTGAGAGCTATCATAGCTTCCCTCATGAGATAAACATCTTATAAGAGGATCTAACACAGACAAATGACTGGTGCCAAAGTCACGGGCTAAAACTCAATGCCAAGAAATGCATTATAGTGCCTTTTGGGAAAACTGCCTTCCACCTATAAGACAGCCCTAAGAGTTGACTCAGTTATCAGGGACCTGGGAAGATATGTAGACAGTAATCTGGCTTTTGACCAACATATGGCCATGGTAGTAAGAAAATATGGTGCCCACCTTATAAGAAGGGCATGCCATCCATGTCAGGCAAGTCATAGTGCCACTTTATTTGGCAGTTATCAGACCCATCATTGAGTATAATGTCCCATATGGCATGTACCTGACCACACATATGCAACAGTTGGAATGCCCACAAAGGTTCAAGGTATAAACACATTGTCCTATATGAATCACCATAAAGCCCCGTCTCTGTGCTCTGTACTCTGTTCTCTGTTTCCTACAGGTTATTGAGAGGCAATCTATGCCTGGCACACAAGGCATCCTCAGATTCAGCTCTGATGGACCTTTTGCATAGCCACAAAATGAACAGCAGCAGAACCACTAACATTTAACCAAACATTTAAACCAACCAAACATTTAAATTTTGCTTGTGACATAAATAAGACGTGGGCGAGGCAGATATGTGTCTCAGAGGATATCCATACTCTGGATCATGTTTCTCATACATGTGAAGCAGAGTCCATCCCTAACCATATTTAAATGTAACCTTAACCAATGGATGGGAAATCAGAAATTCACCCCAGGTCTGGCCCTTCACCAACAGATGGGAAATCAGAAATTCACCCCAGGTCTGGCCCCCATGTCTCTGATAGACAGAGGCAGACAGTATTGCCCAAACTAGCATACCCTCACCATATAACTTCTAGAAACATCCTAACTAACACACACCTTCCTAATAAATGCCAGTGATACATAGGGACACAATTGGGTTGCATTGTACAGCTAGGCTTGTAAAGGCCCTGATAGTCATTAGGCTAGTATATACCTCTGAACTTATGAACTCACTTAATTCATGAAATTTCGAGTATTTATCAGGTGTTTTTTTTTTTTTTTTTTTTGGAGTAGATGGAAAATAAAGAAACCTGGAAAGATATAGTGAGGATATAATCCTTCCATTTCACTACTTGTACTGCCCAGGCAGAAAGGGGAAGTCCATCTTGTGCAAAGCCCTCCAGCTGGCTGCAAAACAGAGTCCAGGATGGCAAGCAGTGAATCTTATGACTGTGGCACAATGTCCTTATAGCCACTGAATGCCTGCAATGTCCATGACCTGATATGCAAATGCTATATGAGCAGATGGGAGGATTTCACTAAGCAGGTGTGTTTTCACCATGCTTGCTGGAAGTTTGATAGCCCCATTGTTTCCTTTTGAACATCAAGGAGTAATGACCTTCTTAGACTGTTTATTACAACATGAACATCAGTACTGCTGCAACTGCTTTTAATGTTTTCTAACTTATTTTTGGTCCTGCACAGGGCACTTTCATATTCTTAAAAATCCAAAAGGTGTGTGCTTATTTTAAGCACACTGGAATCATATGTTCATAGGTTCATAGATGCGTACTAGGCTAATAACCACAAGGTCTTTATTGAAGCCTAGCCATGCATACCATATCTCTGACAAGTTCTGGTACCCTTGATAAGTGTAAGTAGGGGCTTGGGAGATTAAATGTTTATGAGTAGGAGCTTGGGAGATGAACCATTTACAGGCTGTGTCCATGAGAGACATAGGTGCCAAAATTAGGGATGATTTCCCTGTTTCCTATCCAATTATCCAAGTTACACTTGAATTGGGTTAAGGAAGGCTCTGCTTCACATGGATGGGGAGCCTGTTCCATAGACAGGACAGTCTCTGGGATACATATCTGTTTCTCCAGCAGGTCCTATTTAGATCAGAGGCAAAGTTTAAGTTCTGGTGTTTGTTTTGTGGATATGCAGGAGGTCCATTAGGGTGGTTTCTAACAATGCCTTGTATGCCAAACATAGATCTCCCCTCAACAACTGGTAGGAGGCAGAATGCAAGGGATAAGACCTTCAGGTGGTCTGCATAGGACATGTTACTTACTTAGTAAGGAACCTCTGTGGATGTTCCAGTTTTTGGATATGCCTGGTTAGGTACATACCAAGGGGTTCATTATACTTAGTGACAGGTCTGATGAATGCCAAATACAGTGGAACAATGACTTTCTGTGACTTAGATGCCCACCTTTGTTTATAAGTTGTACAACATAGAATGATTTCCTCACTACTACAGACACGTGGTGGTCAAAGTCTAAATTACTGTCTATGTGTGTTCCCAAGTACCTGACTAGTGGGTTAACTCTTAGGGGTGTGTTGTCAATATGATAGTTACCAGGGATGGATGACTTCCCAAAGGATACTATTATGTACTTCTCAGCACTTATTTTTAGTCCATGGCTCTGACACCAGTTATTTGTCTGAGTCAGCCCTTCATGGAGAACATTTTTGTCAGTGGGGGATTCAATGACTGCTCCTAATTTGCAATCATCTGTAAATGTAGTCATCCAGAGGTCATTGACATTGGTCTTGACTTCAGAGCAGTAAAATGCCAAAAATGAGTGGTCCCAGAACTGAACCCTGAGGGACTCCACTTGTGAATGGCCTCTTTGTAGAGGTGGACTCCCCAGTTCTAACTTTCTGAGTCCTGTCTGTGAGGCAGATGGCTATCCACTGGGTTACATTGAGTTTGTCAACAATTTTTGAATGTGGTATTGTGTCAAATGCCTTGGCCAGTTCAAGAAAGGCATTGTGAACCATTTTACCCTCATCCATTGTTTTGGTGACATTCTCAAAGTAGTTCCCCAGGCTGAGTAAGCATGACCTGTCCTTGATGAAACCAAATTAGGTTGGGTCCAGTTTTTGGAGGTTTTCTAGGTCATTATCGATAAATTCTATGATAATTCTTTCCATGGCTTTGCATATGTGACTAGTGAATCTTATGGATCTGTAGTTTCCAGGCTCTGTAGATGGCCCACCTGTGTGCAGAAAGATGACTTTTGCGGTTCTCCATTCATGAGGCATGAAGCTTGTTTGGAGGCTACAGTTAGACAGCAATTCCAGATGGCCTGATAGATGATGTTTCGTACTACTTATAAGGCATCCTGAGATATTGTCTGGGCCCACTGATGAAGTGTTCTTGGCTTTAGAGAGAGGGAAGAACAGAGTTGGCAGGGAGCTATATTTGATGGTATTTCCAGCAGTGGGAAGGTTGAGGGGGAGAGAGGGGTAAAGCTGGAACTGAATTTGTCTGCACACTATTGTGTATCATCTTTGAGGTTTTGGACATAGCTAAAGAATGCCTTGTGGTTGTCCTTGGCCTGGGAGGTGAAATTTAGCTCAAATTTGGCTTTGGTAGACTTTATTTGTCCTCTGAGTTGTTTGCTTAGTTTGATGAGAGTGCTTTTATCTCCTAATTTTTTGCATGATTTTTTCCTCCTGTTATATAGCCTTTGGATGTTGTGATTCCACCATGGTGGCTTGTTTTTTGAGTTAGTTCTGTACTCATCATCAATAACTAGGATGTTTTGTAGGGTGCACTAGGATCATTTTAGGCTGCCATGTCATAGTATCTGCCTTGTTCAAATTTAACCCCAGATATATTTATTTTATTGTGGACCGAGCAGGTTCCATTGAACTCTAAGTACAAATAGCATAGGTATATAAGCATGGATATTTTATGTTTGTGTGTGTGTGTCCTTCTATTAATATATCTAACTCACAGGTTGCAGTACCTGGGAGGAAGGGGGAACACATATTTTTATCAAGTCAGAACTCAGTGAATTGAAACTGGACCTATTCTGCTTAAGGAAGTATAGGTAAGCCATATGTAGTTAGGTAAGGTGTGTGTGTGTGTGTGTGTGTGTGTGTGTGTGTGTGTGTGTGTGTCTGTGTTTTCTACATAATTTAGAAAGAGGCAACCAACCTAAAATGAGTACCTATTATCCTTCTGTAGTGATCATGCATTTTGTCTTATTTTATCTCTATCACATAATTCCATGGCATGTGCTCAGTAACACATTCCAAGGTTTATCATGCAATATGCATCAGCAGGAATGTATCATTCACATCTGCAAGTGATGGAAAATGGAGGCTTTGATTTCAACTCAGTAAATGAAAGCTGGTGACACTGTATCACTCTGTTCTTCCCTCTGCAACATCCAGCATGTGCTCAAACTGCTTATCAAACTTGGATTGCCTGACTGCATGTCACTGAGGAATCATGAGCCCATATGCCTCCACTGAGATTGAGGAAGGCTGTGTGCAGTTGGGACTACACAGATTGGGGTGATTTCCCATGTTGGGATTTTACACAACGTGTTAAGGTTTTTGGCCAAATTTTATAAAGGAGCATAGAGATGCTGATGACTTACAACAATGCCAACACACTTGTCTATGTCTGTAGAAATCAGACTGATCGCTCTGAGTGCATAATTAAAAATGTATGCAGCACTGTGGTTTCTTGAACAAGTGTGCTGAAGCATTTTAACTTTCTAGTGGCACCTATCTGCCAGAGCATTCAGCCTGTACAATTAGACAATGATAAGATGTGAATCAAAATAATACATTTCACAAATAGCATTATAGACAGCAGAATGTAAGTTATGTAGTGCAGTAGTCAAACACTAGCATTTGTAGTTAATAAATGATCATTTACAATAAAACCTTGCAACAAACATTACAGGGTGGGCAGCCAAACACATTAACAAGCTATACTTAGTCAATTTAAAATGCTGCAAAGAGAAAACTGTAATTATAGGTGAAGGGAATATTATCAGCCTAGATGGTGAATGAATGTGGAGGGTTGCTGTTCTGAAATCTAAAATGATATGCAACAGGATGCAAAAAAGGGAGGGAAATGCCAACTTAAGCAAAATTAATGACAGACTAATAACTGTACGATAACCAGAGATGGATAAAACTATTGATATAGACAATGTATACACTTAGAAAGGGTGTCTCATAAGGACCAAGCATAGGCTTCACTGATGTACAGGACAAAAACTCAGCTTATTTAGCTATGATTTAAGGCATGTATTAATATTGGCACCTGCCAATTTTTACTTTCACCTACATATCATTATGTCAGCATATCTGAAATCCATGCGCATTCCTCTGAACACATGCATTTAGAAACTAAGCATGCTCTGCTGGGAAAAAGGTATACACACACACACACACACACACACACACACACACACACACACACACATATACGTATGTATGTGTGTGTGTATATATATATATATATATATATATATATATATATATATATATATATATACATATATATATAAAATTTACTGTAAGGAAATGTCAGTGCTAATTTTATGTCTAGATAGTGAAAAGGGGTATATTTGAGGCCTTTACCATTTTAAATTTCAAGATTCATTTACAAAAATGATAAAAAGCTATTTCTTTTTTTTTCAAAATGGTCACTCTGCTGTCAAGTGAAGTTCAAATATATTTGTTTATTTAGGCATGCATTGTGAAGCTAGAAATGGATATCATGTGCCAGTGATGTCATTTGCATTTGCTAGAGAACCCTTAGCTGAAATGGTAAGAAAGTATTGGAAATGGAAAAAGATGATGTGGTAGAATTAACCAGAATAAGAATATATACAGATAATCTATTGAATCTTAACATAAAGTATGCCATAGGTTTATTAAGATTAATTTTGAATTTGACAGATATTTCAGATTGCAAATGAAATGTTACAAATACAAATATTTTGCATTATTATGAAGCAAACGCCGACTTTCTATACTCTGTGAGCTAGAATAATAATTTGCTATCTAAAACTGAACTGGAGATTTTTTAAATCCACATTTATAAAACAATTTTATAACAGTTCATTCCTAAATTTTGAATTCTTCTAATATAAATATATTAATGTATCAAGTGCCAAATAAAATATGCAATGGCCAAGTAATGTTTGAGCAAGATCAGCAAACATTTTATTTCAAAAGGGAATTTCATGTCTAAACTCATTACCATAGCTTGTTTGCAGATGATTCTATCTCTGACATAGCAGGGTCTTCATTCCTGGCAGTGGACAACATCACTGTAATAGCTAAGGTTCTTCACAAGTAGGCCTCTGTGTTGGATATGCTAAATTTTTAATAAATTAAGCTGTTACCTGGATCATCTTATATCCCTTTGCATCCTGAAAGGACACTGTGTTAAAAACATTTTGTTTTCCTACCCTGTTGTGTGGTAAAGCACAGGTTATCACTGAAAAACCTGAGTCTCTGACTCATATTTTTCATGATTTCCCCACTGTCTGATATGAGGTAAATGGAGAAAGAAACAAACTGGCCCCACCAATGTTTCTCCTCAGTAGGAATATGCTGTCTTGGGTTCTCATTCGCTCATTAGATCCAATTATTTTCTCCAAGGAAGGAGAGCCATGATTCAGTTTCCTAAATTGTTTATGTATTTTAGTTGCTTACTTATTTGTTGTAGGTGACGTTTGTCCCACTTAGTCTACGACCTATTTTTAGAGGCGGCCAGACTTGATATTTATGCAAACTGAGATTTTGCTAAGACTCTAGGGGAAAATCCCTCACTCTTTTGGTGGGAGATGTGATGTTCAGATATAGTGAATTATATGCAAACATTTACATACAGATATATAATGGGAGGGAGGCAATATAGTCAAAATCCAAGGCACCATGAGGAACATTCTGGATAACAGTGCTGGTACATTTTTTTGAAAAATGACCTTGGATTTACTATTTAATAAAAGGACATATTACAGTCTTGGCTTTTAGTGAATAAAGCCCATGTGGTCTCTTTAGTTTCTGTGATGGCTTAAGATGCATGTGGTGAGCTGATAGTTGTTTTTTTTAAACAAAACAGAGTACCATGAAAATGTGGAGACAAATTAGTCAAGCAAGGTTCTTCATCTCCAAGATGTACGGTTTGCTGAGATAGGAGAGGAATGCACTAAAAACATTCACTGAAGTTGTAGCGGAGATGCTTAAAAACAAAACAAAACAAAAAAAAACAAACAACTGGTAAAGTGGCCAAGTATTGTATGACTGACTTTTGTGAAGAACTTGAGGGATGTACTTTAAATGGGCTACGTATGAAGCATTTTGTCAACTGTAAGTCTGCAATTAAAACTCTAGGGAATACATGCTTAAAGGGAAAGGGTACAAAACCTGTGGTGAAAGTATTTGAAGCATAATAATGACGATGATGAAGATGATGATTATAATTAACAGTTTTGTGGAAAAAAATACAATGGGCAGAAAGATCACATGTAATGGGAGGATTTCAAACTGAAAACTCTGCAGTTGGAGAATATGAAGCCTTTTTTATTATTTTCGGACTAAAATAGCAAAATATGCTAAGTATAAGTGTAGTATGTAATATTACAAAAGAAAAAGGTTAAAAACTTATTTTTGCAAATGGTATTTTTTTATAATGGGCATTGGGAGTATAAGATTGATTTGAAAAGTGAAGAGAGGATGTTAAAGTAGCCTTCTTTAATAATCAGTACATTTAAAGGAATGTTATATTAGGTGGGCTGACCACATGCATCTTTCAACTGCAAAGAAGGCAGAGCATTTTAATAATGATTGCTAATGAAATATTGACTAGGTGAGGGAATAGGTCACATGAAGAAGTGTCATCATATAGTATGTAATGTGTGGCGAAAAGGGAAATTTTTATTTACACAAAAAGTGTCCAAGATGCAAAGATAATAATGCAAAGTTAAATTAACTGCAGAATATGAAAAAACATCAGAAATTTTGGATAGACTAGGGGAAGGGAAACTGAGATATATAAACAAAATCAGTGAATGAAGTAGCAGATAATAGTTCTATGTGAGGATGTTATAATGTCAAATGTAATGGAAGGCAAAAGAGAAGGAGAGGAGAGGAGGATAAGAGAAGAGGAAACTAAGAAACATATGAACAGACAGAAAGGGGTTTATTGGGAGAACATATTACTAAACTATCTAAAGAGGAGAAACAGTTTTAGAATGTTAAGGCTGTAGAAGGAATGAAGATGATGAAAATATGAATGGAAGAGGGAGGAAGATAAAGTCAACATGAGGAGCATTCAGAAGGAAAAAGAAGAGGATGATGCAAGAGTTATGGAAAAGGTAGAATAAAAAAAGAATGGTGGTATTTCTTAGCTAAAAAATATAACATTCCTGGCTGGAATTTAAACAGTGTGCCTGAAAGGGAACAAAGACGTTTAGGACTAACTTAAGACCTAAGACCAAAATATTGAGCAAAGTGAAAGGCTGGAAAAAAGAATGTGAAAAAAGGGGAGTAAATTCATGTGTTAGATGGAGAAAAATAATCAGGGTTAGTAGTAGGATTATACAATTTCGATGCACATTGTGAAAAACAAAATTATTGAGGAAAGATTGACTGTTTTTGCTAATGTAAATACAGGAAATGGGAGAATGACATGTGGTTGGCTATGTGCCCTTAAATTAAAAGATATGAAATGGTTATTATATAATTTTGTAAGAAATGGTATCATCAAAATGTGTGATTTTAATTATGGAATCAGGGATAGAGGAGGAAAATGTAGCTACACAGAAGTGTTGAAGAAAGTTACAAAAAATGTATTTATGTAAGTATTTTTTTCAGTGAAATAAGTAAGTTCTAAAAGGGAACAGTTAGATACATGCATTGATTTATTTTCTGATCCAGAAACATCAGGGAAATGCAAATAAGGTCTAATGCTCTAGCAGTCAAGTTAAAGACCTTTATCACATTAATATTTCCATACCTGATTAAATGACTAGTATATTAGAAAAAAAAGTTACCAAAATCATAATCATTCTTGGAATACAAAGACATGTTTACTACCAAGTACTTCAATCAAAAAGTCTTCAAAGGTAAAACACATAAGCTTTTTCTGAATAAATAGTCACAACTATCAAATATGTCACTCATTGAACTGTAAATAAATAAAAAAGAAATTGAATACTAATTGATATTTCAGACTTTAGTGATCTTACATGACATTCACATTTAAAATTAAACACTTCTGTAACAGTTCATTATTCATACCGTTAGACTTCAGTGCGTCATATGGAAAAGTTTTACAAGCTTATTTTCTTCTGTAACCCTTTAGCATTACATATTAACTTGAGCTATCTAATTTTGCACACAACACTAGTGTTTGTCTTTTGTAATAAACTTCTGATCTTCTTTGAAATGTTTGACTCCTGGATGGACTTACAGTTTGTTTGTGAGGCTGTTTAAGTGTTCTAAAATTCTTAATGTTTTTTAGATGTCTTGCCTATGCAAATGTTATTGTAAGGATGTTTCAGCTGGCAAGTTACTCTTTTAACTATGGAAGTCAAATTTGTCATTCTCGTGGAGTGACTGATTATTGATATGTCATCGTATTCTGACACCCATGTAAAAACACATCTAGTAGTGATCATAACTAAATGTACAGCACTCGTTCAAAGTATCTGTTAAAGAGGATGAGGGAAAGTACTAGTCTAGTATGCAAGTTTGGTGAAATTTAAAATATACTTCACCAACCTGACAATGAATGCCAAGTTACTAGCCAGTGCAAATTTAAATAAAATAAAAAACAAAGTCAGCATGACGAAACAGGAAAAAAAGCTTTAATAAACACATAGACTTTTAAAAGATATTTTGGCTGCAAATTTCTTTTATGAATCAGATAACACATCACCACAGGTCAGTGTCCTCTGATGATATTAAGTTATTCTCAAAATGGGCATATCTGATCAAGAGGAATGCATCTTCGTCATCACAGCACCACCAAACTCTCATACATCTTATTTTTGTTGTTACATTATTATCTATTTCAGTAATCCTTAGATGTGCTTCTTGTAAAGTCTGTTACCCATAATGCCAGTTGCTAATTTCTGCCATATATTTAGAAACTCTAAAAATCTTCTCAGAGTACATTTTTTCTAGCTCTCAGAAACTCATCAAAGGGCAATGATCTAATTAAATGGGTTGAATATACCTTTGTAGTTCTGATAGCCAACGTTGTGGTCATGCTTGTTGATGCTGCTGGCCACTAGCAATCTGTGGTACAAGCTGTATATCTTTATAAGCAACAATGCATTTAAATAACGAATTTCATTGATACTGCATGTTGACACTGTATCCCCTCAGTGATTTACTCATTAGGGGAAGTATAA
The DNA here is from genome assembly GCF_019279795.1 of Protopterus annectens. Lineage (NCBI taxonomy): Eukaryota > Metazoa > Chordata > Ceratodontiformes > Protopteridae > Protopterus > Protopterus annectens. The sequence continues at coordinate 837,460,782 of NC_056725.1, read as the reverse complement.
GTAGAAATGACTTTTCACTTCAAAAGAACCAGACTAGCATCCTCAGTATCAGGTATATGTATGCTGACAGGGATAGATATAAAGTTAAAATAAAATCACTCCATCAGTCTCAGGGATTACACTTTCAGACATGATGTGAGAGGAGCCATCATGTGCGATACAAAGGGATGAGAACTACTAAAAGAACTGCATGTAATATAATAAAGTACAACACTTAGAGATTTTCATTGAACCAGTTGGTAAAGTTTAGGGCTTGCTTAACAGGAATCTAACTGCATTGTGGGCTTCTGCATTAGTGAGAGCTCACATAATTATTATCATTGTTTGATGAAAATAAAATATGCATATGCAAAGCGATAAGGACGTGACTTAAACAAAGATAGTCTGAGGTAAGTTAGTGCCCATGGTGCTACTGGCCAGGGAGAGTGGGAATTAGTGGTCAGTGATGGCAGACTGACCCCGAGGGGAGGGAAGCTGTTGGATCCACCACACAGGTACACTGGTTGCTCCTAGCAGAGGCTAGGAAGGTTGCATCAGAATGTAATAACTCATCTGTATCATAGGATCACCTAGAAATGCTTGATGTAGCTGCACTACCATGTGTGTAGCTGCACTACCATGTGTGTAGAAGCACATAATCACCAAGGAGTACAGATATTGTGATCCATACAGCATGTGACACACAAGATGAGAGTTTCCAGCTGCCAGCTGGTGCCCCAAGTTGAATTCAGTTGTAAAGTTTAAAAGTAGAGGAGGATACCCAGTCTTATTTGTGCATAAAGTATCTGGCCATCAGCCACAAATATTGTTCTTTCTTGGCTGACTTTTCCTTAAACCTTTATAACCCACACCTTTTGGATTGGGAGTTAGCTCAAGGATCAACTGTGTGCCTTCTATCTTCCTTAATTATTTATGACTGTGAAAACCTTCTAATGCCTATGTTGTTGTGTGGTAAAGGACTAATTTCCAACCCTCTGTCAACAACTGGTATCAGCATTTCAGGCCTGCCAGTCCCCGTTTAAAGGAAAAGAGCTCTCTCCAAATGTATCCTGTGACTAACCGGCCTCTCCCTCCAAGGTCAGATATTGGCAAGGCATACATGGTCATTAATTTAAAGTAATCTTGAAACTCCAATGATTTTTCTCACTCATGGTGCTGTAATCTGATGTCAATGAGGATAAATATAATAAAATGGCTTGAAGTCTCATATCTATTCTACCTTTGGACATGAAACCAGTGAAGACGAGTCCATGTAGATGATGTTCTTCATGTTTCACTGTTGCAGTCATCACCTGTGGGTTATCCCATCTATGGGAGCCCTCGGCCAGCCCGAATACCAGAGTCAATGTTTTTCTGCATCAGCTGCTATCACCTGTAGACTGACATCAGGTCATCAGTGCTATAAAGCAAGGCAGTTGATGCCACTACATCAGTCTTTCTTGCTGTAGAGCCTATAGCAGAAGCAGTTCACAAGTGTGGTGGTCGGTAGCTACTAGAGCTCGGATCACAGCTAAAAACATCTAAAGTTAAGAACCCTGTTGGGGATCTCTTTTTCTTGCATTAACTGATGTCTGAAAAAGTTAACAATTGTCTCGCCTGTGGAAAGCAGATCCCACACCGAGACTTCCATTCATACTGCATCACTTGCTTAGGCCCAGACCATGATGTCGCCTATTGCCAGTTTTGTGCCCTCTTTAACGCGAGAACCATTCGTCGTAGAGCTCTTTTTGTAGACAGGTATTTTCATCCTCCATCTTCACAAATGGCATCGGTCAGTCAACAATCCATAGAGCCTCCAAAAAAGTGTAGGGATAAAGATAGAGACAGTCCACACAAGGCTGTGCCTTCCAACAACTCTTCCGCTAAGCAGGTTGTCAGTTCTCCGGAATTCAGTGAGGTGCTTTCACAGCCCCTGATACCCAATGTGATAGCTACACAGGCCTCTACCAAGACCCTTTCAAAGTCCAGTATGGTGCAGAAATCGTCTTCTTTTTCAGAGCCTTTGGTTGTCTTTGACTCGGTTGGGTCCAGAGCCGCATAGCAGGCACCAGCTTCTGAGGACGTCTTTTGCACTGCCAATTCTAGTCAGAAACTGATGTCTTTACACCCGACTACCATTTCTCCCAGACCGATGAATACTCTTAGACCTAGAGGCTAGGTCACCCCTAGAAAATCTACCTCTAGCCACCATCTTACTCACGCCCCTCCTCCCCAGGCCCAGATGCTTAAGATGGCGGAGGATCTTATTTCCCTTATCAAGGGCAATCAAGCCACAACTTCTAAAAAGAAAAGACACCCTTCTCCTGAACTATTGACACAACAAGATTCTGAGGAATCAGATTATTCAGATTTTGAAGAGGAACAACCTCTAACTGCTTATGAGGATTCAGATGCAGAGGAATCCATCCCTTCTGCCTCCCCACCAGAAGACCTCTCCTTTGGGGAAACCCTCCACACCCTCAGGGAACATTTCCAATGGAAATCTCAGGATTTCCCTCAGTGTAAGAAAAGGCTAAGAAAATTTCTAGACCTACCCCAGCATAGACACCTTGCCATCCCTCCTATTTTAGAAGTGGTGGATGATGTTTTCCCTGAATACAGTTTAGCACCGGAGGCCCTCCCACCTGCTCCCAGTAAACCAGACTGGTATTACAGGGTACCAGACACTCACAAATACCTGTACAGAAATCCTGCTGCAGACCCAGAGGTCATTACACAGGGACCCAAAGGAGCCAGGGCTAGATGTTCTTCGTGTTTCACTGTTGCAGTCATCACATTTGGGTTATCTGCCTGCAGGTAGCCCTTAGCCGGCCTGAATACCAGAGTCTTGGGATTTCTGTGTCGAATGGTGTCCCTTCTTCCATGATGTCAGCTCATCAGGGGAATAAAACATGCAGCCAATGCCATTACATCAGTCTTTCTTGCCGTGCGGTGCCTGAAGTAGAAGCAGTTTGCAAGTGCCGGTCAGCCAACTCCTGAAATTTTCATTTTCAAGTTTCAGACCTTAAGTTTTCAAAAAGATAAGTACCCCGTTGGGGATCCTTTTTTTTTTGCTTAAACCGATGTCAGAAAAAAATTAATAACTGTCTTGCCTGTGGAAAGCAAATACCTCAAGGAGATTTTCATTCTTACCACGTCACCTGTTTAGGCCCAGACCATGACGTCCCTCGCTGTCGGTTTTGTGCCTTGTTCAACGCCCGAACTATTCATCGTCAGGCTATTTTTGTAGCTAAATACTTTCATTCTCAATCCCCATACTCTGAAATGGCTTTGTTAAGCCATCTGACTACCGATCTTTCGAAAAAAACGTAAGGATAAAGCAGAGACAGACTGCATAGGTCCAAAACTGCCGACGATGCTTCCGTTAAGCTAGTCGCCAGTCCGCTGGTACTCAGTGAGGTGCTTTCGCAGCCCCTGATACCCACTTCTACAGATTTGCATGCCTCTGCTGAGACCCATTCAGAGTCTGCTATGCTGCGAGATGCTTCTTCGACTATAGAACCTGCGGATGGCTCTACCTTGGATGGGTCTGGAGCTGCTGTGCAGGCACCAGCTTCTGAGGGTGTTTTCAGGCCTACGGATTTTCATATTAAACCGACAACTTTGTTTCAAGCTAAAAATACCAAATTCCTCAGGCCTAAAGCTCGCACTACGCCTAGAAAACCGACGACAAAAGCTCATTCTCGGGCCCACATGCTTCAAAAACAAATTATTAGAATGGCTGAAGACCTTATTACCTTAATTAGGTGAAGCCATCCTTCCCCCTCTAAGAGACCTAGAACTGATTTCCCTTCTGATTCTTCTGATCAGGAATCTGATATCTCTGCTCCTTCTGACTACCAGGATTTACCCTTATCTACTTATGAGGATTCTGGTGTAGAGGATTCCATTCCCTCTGCTTCCCCTCCAGAGGATTTATTTTTGGTGAAACCTTGCATTCCCTTAGGGAACATTTCCGATGGGAAAGCCAGGACTATTCACAGTCCAAAAAGAGACTTGGGGAATTCTTAAACCTGCCTCAGCACAGGCCTCTAGCTATCCATCCTATTCTGGAGATTGTAGATGATGTTTTCCTGGAATCCAGCCTTACTGCAGACACTTTGCCTCCAGCTCCCAGGAAACATGACAGGTACTATATAGTACCTGACTCTCACAAATTCCTCTTCAAGAATCCTACTGCAGATCCAGAGACCATTTCCCAAGGACCTAGAAGCATTAACGCTACTACTGCCAAGAATCCTACCCCTTCTGACAGGGATTCTAGGGCTGTAGACAGATGAGGTAAGAAGGTATATACCTCTAGTAGTCTGGCCATTAGGTCTTTAAATTGCCAGTTTCATATGTTAAAGTAGCAGCAACATATTATGGGACTACTTAAACAGAAAATGATGTCAATTCCTGACTGTGCTGAACTCAAAGATTTACAAGAGTTAATGCTTTCTGCTGACCAAACTGATAAACATACTTTGCAATGTGGTTTTGATGCTTTAGAAGCATCTTGCAGGGCTGCTGTCTCTGGGTCTGTACTTAGAAGGCATGCTTGTCTTAAGGAACAAAACTTGCCAGATCATGTTAAGGCTAAATTACTGGATGCACCCTTAAACCAAGACCGCCTTTTTGGCAAAAGTGGAAGAAGTCCTCAAAAGAATGGAGGAAAAGCTAAATCTATGCAAACTGATAAAGATTTTTTACAAGTACAGCCACCTAGATTCAGTAGGCACTGCCCTTCAAGAAACTGGTCCTTTCCAGGCCCTTCCAGGCCTTCTCAGTCCAAACCCAGGAGCAGCAGACCACCGAGATTTCAGTCTCAGGATATGCACTGATCTAAGCAGTGGGAGGCTCCCACTTCCAAAGCAGAGAGTAGTATGCCACCCCTCTATGGAAAAATTGCACAATGACTTATTCTTAACTCTTTCAAGCCTTGCTCAACTACTTGCACCTTTAGGAGGAAAGCTCGTCTTGCATGCAAAAAAAATGGGAATTCATTATCCAAGACAAATGGGTTTTAAACATAGTTTCCCTGGGATACAGATTCCACTTCCACTCTCTCCCATCCCTAAGTGGATGGCCAAACCTCCCCCCAAACCAGTGGGCAGAGGCCCAAAAACAAGTTCTCTCTCTCTCCTCAGCATCAAGGCTATTCAACCAGTCCCAGCAGAACAAAGGGGACAAGGTTGCTATTCAAGACTGTTCCTGGTTCCCAGAAAAGAAAACTCCTGGCATCCTATCCTGGACCAGTCTATCCTCAACACCTTTCTGGTGGTTCCAAAATTCAAAATGCTAACTCTTCAACAGCTTCTTCCTATGCTAGCCAAGGATGCCTGGCTGGCAACCCTAGACTTAAAAGAAGCTAATTTGCACACCCCAATAAGGGAGTCTTGAAGGAAATAACTGCGCTTCAGGGCAGCCTCCATGCACTATCAGTTCTCTGCACTTCCCTTTGGCTTATCTACTGCGCCCAGGGTATTCACAAAGTGCCTAGCTCCAGCCACTGCATTTTTTAGGCAGAGAAATATTCAGATTTTCCCATATTTGGATGATTGCCTGATTCAGGCAGAGAAGTCAGGACTTGCTATTACAGCACCTGGCATTTGTAAAGAGACTTCTAACTTCATTGAGGTACACCATCAACAAGAAGAAATCACACCTAGTACCCTGCCAACATATTGTATTCCTGGGAGAAAGTTTGAACACAACTTCCCAGATGGCATTCCTCACTCCAGAGAAACAAGTTTATTTGACAACCTACTTCAACCTACTGGCCACAAAAACCCAGCTATCTGCAAGGAAAATACTGCAAGCCCTGGGATTCATGGCCTCTTGCATTCTGTTAATTCCATATGCAAGACTGCATATGAGGAAACATCAGTGATATCTAAAAAGTCTATGGTGTCAGCATTCTCAGGACCTGGAAACAATGATTCCTATCACTTGCCTAAGGGCAGAATTCCTTTGGTGGGCAGAGGCCTGCAACCACAACAAGGGACTCCCTTTCACTCTACCCCCTGCTGCCCAAACCCTAACAACAGACTCATCAGAGTATGCATGGGGGGCTCACATGGCAGGGCAGTGCATTCAGGGCAAATGGAACCCAATACAGATGCACCTGCATATCAATCGAAAAAAAATGTTAGCTGTACAGAATGCTCTGACAGCCATCAAAGACCTTATTCTTCCACAACAACTAGTGGTAAAGACAGACAACACCACAGTTATGTGGTACATAAACAAGCAGGTGGGAACCCATTCCTACCCACTCTAGACTAGCCATGGCTCTGTGGAACACAGCCTTGAGCAACCAATTGAACCTACAAGCTTAATTCCTGCCAGGCAAACTAAATTCACTGGCAAACAAATTAAGCAGAAATCTCATGGACCCACACAAATGTAAACTGGAACCCAAAATATTCAAGCTCTTGAGGAACAAATGGGGGACTCCATAGGTAGACCCGTTTGCCTCTCCTCAGAACCACCAATTGAAAAAATACTGCACCAGAACTCACCACTGTCAAGCTTGGAAAGTGGATGCCCTGTCCCTTACCTGGGAAGGCCTCTCAGTTTATTTCTTCCCCCCTCTGCCTCTCCTCTTGAAGGTCCTGCTAAAGATCAAACAGGACAAGCCAAGGACAATACTGATTGCACTGGACTGGCCACGTCAGCACTGGTACCCCTTTTGCGCAGTCTGACAGTGCTACAACCATGGCACCTGCCACAGACTCCTTTCCTGCTGTCCCAGCAGGCGGGCCAGATTTTGCACCCTCAGCTTCAAACCCTGAACCTTGCAGCCTGACTAATCCCCTGAGCTCACCTCTAGCAACCCTCAGTAAGTAGGTGCTGGATGTCATTCTTGAGGCAAAGAGGCCTAGTACTAAAAAATCCTTTTCAGAAAAGTGGAAAAGATACTGTTCATGGAGCCAGTCTCAAGGGTTGGGCACAACGGTGTCCAGCTTACCTCATATTCTAGATTATTTAACAGAAATGCTCCACAAGGGCCTATCTTTCTCGTCAATTAAGATTCATGCCTCAGCCTTATCAGCACATTACAATACAGAGCCACCCCTCTTCTCTAATCAACTGCTAAAACAATTCCTTAGAGGGGCCAAAAATTTAAGATCCCTCAGGAGAGCTCCCACTCCAGCCTGGAACCTAAACTTTGTGTTGGAGAAACTTACTCTTCCCCCCTTTGAACCAGCTGCCACAGCAGAGTTGAAATTTCTGTCTTGGAAAACAGCTTTACATCTGGAATCCTTCATTACCTTCCGTGAGTGCAGGGTTTCCCTCAAGACTAATCCATCATTTATGCCCAAGGTGCTATCTAGTGTGCCTAATTCCCAGAATAAAGGGGAAAGGATATTGCATTCCCTGGATGTGCACAGACAGCTTAGCTTCTATCTGGACAGGACTAAGTCTATCAGAAAATCTGACCAGCTGCTAGTCAGCTTTGCTGCAGGGGCAGAGGGGAAATCCATTTCAAAGCAAACCATTTCCAAATGGATAGCGCATTGGATCCATTTCTGCTACAAGCACCATGGAAAACCTACCCCACAGAGGATATGAACACATTCCACCAGGGCTGCATCTACCTCTACTGTTTTTCTCAGAGGAGTCCCTACCAGGGACACCCTGGAAGCTGCAACCTGCAGCTCTGTACATGCTTTCACCAAGCATTACCACTTGCCTATCTTTTCTAAATCCAGAGCTGGATTTGCCACAGCAGTCTTACAGGGCCTCATTGCTAACCCTAATGCTCCTTAACTGCCTCCACCCTTCCTTAGCTTTGGGAATCAACCCAAATGTGATGACTGCCACAGTGAAACACAAAGAACATGGTACAGTTGTGTATGCTTACCAGAAATGTACATGTTCAAGTGTATTCACTGTTTCAGTCCTTGTTACCCTCCCTCCAGCTCCCTGACTTCTCTTTACTTTTATCTGTCTTTTTTGTTTGGCATACATTATATCATGTGTATTTGCTTTTTTCTGGGGGTGTCCCATACCATGCAATTACTTCTTATTGTGGGGGCACCTGACATCTGGGGTAAGAAAAACTGATGTAATGGCGTCGGCTGTATGTTTTATAGGTTCATAGGTTCATACTAGGCTATCTGCTCTACGGCATTTATAAGCCTAGCCAGAGTGTGTTTGGCTTTCGCCACCCATTTTAAATGAAATTTGCTATGCCCTTTTTCGAGGTTAGTATACTGTGCCTCTGTCTAACAGTGACACAGAAGTGATACCCGGGGTAAACCTACGATCTCCCATCCATTCATCAATATTCCTCTTGAAGAGAGTCAATGAGGGACTCTGCCTAACCTGGACTGGGATTTTATTCCAGAGTGAAGGGAGCCTCTGGGTTATGAATCTGTCCCTCCAGCATGTCCTATTTATTTCAGTGCTGAGGTTCAAGTCTCTCGAGCGCGTAGCTCGATGGGATTTGGATTTTCTGAGGTGCAGCAATGTCCATTAATTCCAGGTTGGACATGGCTTTATACATCAGGCACAGATCGCCTCTGAGCAGGCGGTATGCCACTGAGTAGAGCTGGAGTTTCTTTAACCGGGCAGCATATGGCATCTGTTTGAGCCCTTTGATCCTCTTGGTGATGTACTTTTGGGGTCTTTCCAGTTGCTGCAGGTGTCTGGTAAGGTACATCCCAAAAGGGGCATTGTACTCAGTTATGGGCCTGATGAGGGATGAGGGATGAGTAAAGAGGCACGATGACCTCCCCTGATCTAGATGTGAATCCCTTCATGATTAGGTGGGCTATATAAAATGGTTTTCTAACCACTTTGGCCACATGGTTTTCAAATGAGAGATTGCTGTCAACTTGGGTCCCCAGGTCTCTAATTACTTCTTCCGTACTTAATGGATTACCACCTATGTGGTAATTTGTGGGCACTTTGCTTTTGCCAAAGGGGATGACTATACACTTTTTGGTGTTTAGCTTGAGGCCATGGCTCTGGCACCAGTTGTCTGTTTCTATGAGGCCCTTTTGTAGGATGCTTGTGTCGGCTGGAGAGTCAATTATGGCGCCTGGTTTGCAGTCATCTGCAAACTTGGTCAGCCACAGTCCTTCTGTGTTGGCCTGTACTTCCGAGAAATATTTACCGAACAAGAGAGGTCCCAGGACTGAGCCTTGTGGGATGCCACTTGTAACTGGTTTGGAGTCTGACAAAGCTCCAGCTATTCTAACCATGTGGGTTCTGTCCTTGAGCCAGTTTGCAACCCATCTAGTGACATAGGGGTTTATATTTATGCTGGTGAGCTTATCTATAATGCCTGAGTGGGGTATTGTATCGGAGGCTTTTGTGAGGTCCAGGTAGGCTGTGTGGACCACCTTCCCCTCGTCAATGGCCTTGGTGACTGTTTCAAAGAAATCGACCAGGTTTAAGAGGCAGGATCTGCCCTTAACAAAGCTGAACTGGGTAGGATCCAGTGTCTGTAGGTCCCCAATATCTTTATTTATGAGATCCATGATGATCCTTTCCATAGCTTTGCAGACCAAGCTAGTCAGGCTTATGGGGCGATAGTTTCCAGAATCCGTTGAGGCATCACCTTTGTGGAGAGGGACCACTGTTGCTGTACGCCACTCTTTGGGCACATATCCTGTAGTAAGGCTGAGATTGAACAGTAGTTTTATGTTTGGGTTTAGCTCTTCTTGGAGTTCATGTAGGACGCAGCCCGGGACACCGTCTGGTCCCATTGATGCTGTGTTTTTTGCTTTGGAGAGGGCAGCTCTTAACTGAGCATCTGAGATGTCAGGGGGGGCAGCACTCTGCTGGGACAGATATTTGCCCTTTTGGTGGGGAGGGAGGGTAGAAGTTTGTGCTGAACCTGTCAGCTAGGATGTTGGCAATGTCTGTGGGTTCGGTGTATTTTTTATCATTTTGGACTAATTCTGAGCATATCTGGGAATTCCCACCCAGGTTCCTAACATAACTAAAGAAAGCCTTGTGATTATCCTTAGTGTCCTGATTATACCCCTGATGAGCTGACGTCATGGAAGAAGTGACAGCATCTGATGCAGAAATCCCATGACTCTGGTATTCAGGCTGGCTGAGGGCTGCCTGCAGGCAGATAACCCAAATGTGATGACTTCAACAGTAAATACACTCGGACATCTACATTTATGGTTAGTGTACACAACTGCAAAGAACCCTACACCTTCTGATAAGGATGCCAGAGCTCTGGACAGATGGGGTAAAAAAGTTTACACCTCTGCAACCTTAGCTATCAGAGCTCTCAACTGTCAGTTCCATATGTTAAAATATCAACAGCACACTTTGGAACTATTAAAGCAAAAGATTTCTACCTTTCCTGACTCTGCCAAATCTATGAAGTTAGCAGGTTTATTGCACTCCACTTGTCAAGTGGCCAAACACTCTTTACACTGTGGATATGACACACTAGAAGCCTCTAGCAGGGCAGCAGTGTCAGGATCTGTCATTAGGAGACATGCATGGTTGAAGGAACAACCTCTACCTGATCATGTCAAGTCTAAATTAATTGATGCACCCTTGGATAAAGACCACTTGCTTGGAGAAAAAGCAGAAGAGGTGCTTAAAAAAATGGAATACAAACCAAAATCTATGCAAACAGTAAAAGATTTATTTCGGTTCAACCTCCTAGATTCAGCAGGAATTTTCCCTCTAAGCATTGGTCCTTTCCTGCTCCTAGCAGACAGGGGCAAGCTAAGCCATGCAGGGACAGGCCACCCAGGTCCCTACAACAGGGACAACAGAGAATCAAACAGTGGACCATGTCCACCTCTAAGGCAGGGAGTTCTAAGCCATCCCTCTATGGCAAAAACTCTCAATGACTCCCACTCCCCCTGCTGCCCTCCTTTCACCCAAAAGCTCGGAGGAAGGCTGTCCCTCTCCAAAGAAAATTGGCTGTCTGAAACAAAGGACCAATGGGTCTTAAAGATCATTTTTGAGGGATAAAAATTAACTTTCAATGAACTCCCAATTCCCAGAGGGTACCCAGACTTACCTCCCAATCAGTGGGCAGAGGCATTAAAACAAGTCCAAACTCTCATAGCCCAGGGAGCAGTAGAACCTGTCCCCACAGATCAAACAGGCAAAGGATTTTATTCCAGGCTTTGCCTTGTCCCCAGAAAGGAGTACAATTGCTGCCCCATCCTGGATCTGTCCATTCTGAACACATCCCTGGTGGTTCCCAAATTCAGAATGCTAACCCTGCAGCAGATGCTGCCTATGCTGATAAAAAATGCCTGGCTAGTGACCCAGGACATAAAAGATACATACCTCCACATCCCCATAAGGGAGTCCTGTAGGAAATTCCTGCATTTCAGAACAGGCTCACAGCACTTACTCTTCTCTGCTCTTCCCTTTGGCTTATCTACTGCTCCCAAGGTTTTCACCAAATGTTTGGCCCCAGCCATAGCATTTTGCAGACAAAGAAATATACAGATTTACCCTTAACTGGACGACTGCCTCATTCAGGCAGAGTGCAAAGAAAAGCTGCTGCAGGACCTACACTTTGTCAAAACACTCCTAACTTCCTTGGGGTTCACAATCAATGAGAAGAAATCAAAGCAAACTCCCTCCAGGAGGATCAATTTCCTGGGAACACTGCCAGACACAGCATCCCAAATGGTCTTCCTATCCCCAGAAAAGCAGAGCTCCCTGCCTCTCTACTTTACCCAGCTGACATCCAAAGGTCACCTCACAGTGAGGAAGTTCCTGCAAGCCTTGGGGTACATGGCTTCTTGCATCCTTCTCATTTCTCAGGCCAGACTTCACATGAGGACACTTCAGTGGTATCGAAAGAAGCTTTGGTGTCTACACTCACAGCCTCTAGAGACCTCTTTCCCTCTGATCCCATATATAAGGCTGAGTATCTCTGGTGGGCAGGGGCCTGTGCCAAGAACCAGGCTCTCCACTTCACCCCCCACCCTACCGAGCAAACCATCACCACCAAAGCCTCAGACATTGCTTGGAGCATCCACCTAGCAGGCAGGTGCACCCAAGATCTTTGGGATGCCCAACACCTTCCCTTGCATATCAACCAGAAGGAAATGATGGTAGTGCAAAAGGCTCTCACATCCTTCCAACACCATCTCAGGCCAGGAGTTCAGCTTATCAAAACAGACAACACCACAGTAATGTGGTACATCAACAAACAGGGAGGGACACAATCTTACCCTCTGTGCAGGCTAGCCATGAACCTCTGGCTGACTGCCTCCTCCATGGGATTACACCTAATAGCCCAACACCTACCAGGGATCAACAACTCCCTGGCAGACCACTTAAGCAGACATTTAGTGGACCCCCATGAATGGCAGCTCCACAAAGAGATCTTTTCGCAAGTCACTCAAGTGTGGGGAAATCCGGAGGGGGATCATTTTGCTTCACACCTCAACTATCAGCTACAGAAATTCTGCACCAGGGAGTATCACCACCTGGCATGGAAGGTGTATGCCTTGACCGTCCCCTGGAATTCCCTCTTTGTGTATGCATTTCCCTCTCTGCCACTTATTCGCAAGGTACTCATCAAGATAAGGGCGGAGGAGCCCAAGGCCATCCTCATTGCTCCAGATTGGCCCAGACAACATTGGTACCCCTTACTGCGCAGCCAGACATTACAGCCTCCCAGGCAGCTTCCCCAGATCCTAATCCTCTTGACTCAGGTGGTTGGGGGGGATGCGGCACCCAGATTTGCAAGACTCTCAAGCTGTCAGCATGGCTGATATGCCCGAGGTAAGCAAGGGGCTTCTGCTTAGCAAGCAGGTCCTAGAAATGATCACAGAGGCCATAAGGCCCAGCACCAGAAAATCTTATGCAGAGAAATAGAAAAGATGCTGCTCCTGGTGCCAGTCCAGAGGAGCCAGTTCCTCACAACCTTCGGTCCCTCTTATTCTGGACTATCTACTGGAATTACTCAACTGTGGCCTCTCCTTCTCTCCTGTTAAAATCCACGCCTCAGCCATTTCAGCTCATTTTAATACAGACCAGCACCTGTTCTCTCATCCTTTGATTAAACAGTTCCTCAGAGGGGCTTCTAATATCAGACCTCCCAGCAGGCCTCCCACTCCAGCCTGGGATCTAAATTATGTTTTGGAAAAACTAACCTTACCACCCTTCGAACCTGCTGCTTCAGTAGAACTGAAATTTCTCTCCTGGAAGACTGCTTTTTTGCTAGCTATCACCTCAGCCAGAAGGGCTTCTGAACTTCAGGCAGTGATGGCCACTGAGTCCTTCATCATTTTTCATGCATAGGTTCATAGGTTGGTACTAGACTATCGGCCTTAGGGCCGATACAAGCCTAGCCATAACAATTCCCTGGCTATTTCTTCCCTGGACCCCTGTCTAGCAGGGTGACTGACGTGATCCCCAGGGTAAATTTCCTATCTCCCATCCAATCATCAAGGTTCCTTTTGAAGAGGGCTAAAGAGGCACTCTGACATGTATGGGCAGTCTATTCCAGAGTCTGGGGAGTCTCTGGGTCAGGAACCTATCCCTACAGTATGTTTTGTTCATTGTGATGACAAGGTTTTAGATCCTGGAGCATGTGTCTCTGAGGGATTGGGATTTCTTTAAGTGTAGCATGTCCAACAGCTCTGGGTTTTACATGGCCTTGTATGTTAAGCAGAGATAACCTCTGTGTAGATGATATGCGACAGAGTATAGGTGGAGTTTTTTTAGATGGTCAGCATAGGGCATCTGCTTTAGGCCTGTGATTCTTTTAGTGAGGTATTTCTGCAGCCTTTCCAGTTGTTGCAGATGTCTTGAGCGGTACATACCAAATGGGGCATTGCATTCTATAATGGGTCTAATGAGGGATGAGTACAGTGGGACAATGACCTCCTTTTTTCTGGATAAAAATCCCTTAGTGATAAGGTGTGGCAATGTGGTTATCGAAGGTGAGATCACTGTCCACCTGTGTCCCTAAGTCTCTTATCACACTTTCGGTGTTTAGTGTACTGCCACCTATGTGGTAATTCATGGGTAATATGTTTTTTCCCAAAGGGGATAACTATACATTTCTTGGCATTGAGCTTGAGCCCATGGCTCTGGCACCAAGCATCTGTTTCTGTAAGGCCCTTTTGTAGAATATCCACATCATTTGGGGATTCAATAATGGCTCCCAGTTTGCAGTCATCTGTGAACTTTGCTAGCCAGAGTCCTTTAGTGTTGGCCTGTACTTCAGAAAAGTAGATGCCAAACAAGAGCGGTCCCAGGACTGAACCCTGAGGTACTCCACTTGTCACTTGTCTGGTACTGGATTTGGAGTTGGCTACCTTTACAGTGTGAGTTCTGTCATTAAGCCAGTTGGCAACCCATCAAGTGATGTAGGGATTAATGCCCAGCTTAGTAAGTTTATCTATGATTCCAGAGTGGGGGATGGTGTCAAAGGCCTTAGCGAGGTCCAGATAGGCTGTGTGGACCATCTTATCCTTGTTCATGGCTCTGCAGACTGATTTGAAGAAGTCAATCAGGTTCAGGAGATAAGGTCGGCCCTTCACAAACCCAAACTGCATGGGGTCCAGTGTTTGATGGTTGCCAATGTCTTTGTTTATAAGTTCCATGATAATACGTTCCATGGCCTTGCAGATCAGGCTCATCAGACTGATGGGGTGGTAGATCCCAGGATCCAAGGTGGATCCCCTTGTGGAGTGGGATAACTGTAGCTATGCACCACTCAGTGGATACAAAGAATGAGGTGAGGCTATGATTAAACATGACACTTAGGTGAGGTGCCAGTTCATTTTGTAGTTCATGTAGTACACAGCCTGGGATGTCGTCTGGTCCCATGGATGCTGTATTCCTAGCTTTGGAGAGTGCGTTTTTTTTACCTGTGTGGCCGTTATTACCGGCATTTGGCAATCTTTCGGTATTGAGATGGGCCCTTTAGGGGGTGAGAGGGGGGTGAAGTTTGCACTGAATCAATCTGCCAGGATATTGGCAATATCCTTGGGATCAGTATATTTAATGCCATTCTGTTGTAGCTCAGAGCGGATCTGAGCATTGCCATTTAGATTCTTGACATAGCTGTAGAATGCCTTGTGGTTGCCTTTGGAATCTTTGGCAATTTTATTTTTGTAACTAGCTTTGGAGGATTTTATGAGGGATCTCAGCTTCTTACTGAGGCTAGTAAGGGAGTTTTTTGCATCCTGGGATTTTCCTCTTTTCTGCAACAGTTTCTTCCTTTTGTTGTAAAGTTTGTTTATGGCAAGGGACCACCAGTTTGGCTTCCTTTTTTGGAGGAGAACATCTTGGTTCTATTGAGGATGGCACCGCACGATTCATGCATGAGTGGATGTGCTTGTACAATGCCTTAGTGTAGGATTTAGCAGTCGAACTTTCAGATCCCGTCTGCATGGGTGTCATGACGTTTGACACTTCTGACTTGAGTAGCATGAAGTTGGCTTTGGAAAAGTTTTTTACGGAGGTTTCCTTACTATGGGGTGGGGGTAGGATGTGCATGTCAAGGGTGATTAGCTTATGGTCAGACCTGACCAACGAGGGGGTGACTATAGGTGTGGAGCATCGATTTCCCATTTTGGTAGTGACCGGGTCTAGGAGCCCCTGGTGGGACTAAGGATTAGTTGATCCAGGGCATTGGAATTTATGAATTCCAAGAACTGTTGGGCAAAGGTGTTGGTACAAGAGTAGTTTTCCCAGTTAATGGCAGGGTAGTTGAAATCACCCAGTATTAGGGTGTTTGGTTGTATCTTAATATTTTCCAGTATGTTTAGAAAGATGTAGTGAGAATCTTGGGGCATGGTGGGGGATCTGTAGCAAGCTGCAATTTGGATTGCAGTCTAATTAGTTGCACCTAGAGAATTTCAGACGCATTGTATTGGGCAATTAGCCTGGTGTTGTGAATATCCTTGGTGAATATGGACACTCCTCCACCTTTAGTGTTTTGGTCCTGGTTTGGTTGCCAAAAAGTGTGGTAAAAGTTGTAGCCTGGTGTTGCAGGGATGCTCTCTGGAGTCTTAAACTAGGTCTCAGTTACTGCAGAGATATCGATGTTCTGCATTTTTAGGTGTGCCTCGAGAGAGTGTATTTTGAGGTTTAGACTTCTAGCATTGAGTAGCATTACCTTTAGATTTTGCATGCTTGTACCTGTTATGGTAGTGGTTTTGTCCTTTGAACTTTGCCTAAAAAAGGTACTATCGGGGTGGCAAGAGCCTTAGCCAGTAACCTGAATCCCAGGGGCGACAGGTGCAGACCATCTCTGGCAAAGCAGCATGGTCTGTCGATAATATCGTCCCAGGCAGACAGATACTGGATCCCCTTTGAATGACAGCAGAAGCTTAGCCAATTGTTGACTAACCCCTTCTTTATGCCCAAGGTGGTATCTAATGTGACTCTCATCCAGACCATTCATCTGCCCACCTTCTTCCCTAACCCTCAAAACAAGGGGGAAAGAATTCTGCACTCTCTAGATGTGCACAGACAACTCAGATACTTCCTGGACTGTAGTAAACCCTTCAGAAAAATGGACTAACTTCTTGACAGTTTTGCCTTAGAGGCAGAGGGGAAGCCCATTTCCAAGCAGACTATTTACAAATGGCTATCACAATGTATCCATTTCTGCTACAGATTTCATGGGAAACCTCCCCCTAAGTCTATTTGTACCAATTCCACTAGGGCAGCCTCCACTTCCACAGCATTCCTCAGAGGAGTTCCCACCAGGGACATCTTGGAAGCTGCCACCTGGACCTCGGTCCATACCTTTACAAAGCATTCCCATCTTCCTCATTTCTCTAAGGTTAGGGCAGGGTTTGCCTCTGCATTTCTGCAGGACTTGCTTACCCATACCTAGGTCTCTAACTAATCCTGCCACCCCTCTCTTCAGCTTTTGGAATCCTCCCACAGGTGATGACTGCAACAGTGAAACACGAAGAATGTAGTACAGTTGTATACACTTACCATAAATGTAGATGTTTGAGTGTATTCACTGTTGCAGTCCTGGTTTCCCTCTCTCCTTCCCCCTTATATCTTGTTACTTTAGGGAGACATAAGCTTCTCTAGGTGCCTTTTGGCCACCAAGACTGCATTGCCATATTTTCTGAGGCTTCTGACTGGTTAGGGCAAGAAACAATGATGTAATGGCGTCAGCTGCCTTGCTTTATAGCACTGACAATGTGAAGTCAATCTACAGGTGACAGTAGCTGACACAGAAAAACATTGACTCTGGTATTTGGGCCGGCTGAGGGCTACCACAGCAGGGATAACCCACAGGTGATGGCTGCAACAGTGAATAAACTCAAACATCTACATTTATGGTAAGTGTACACAACTGTACTTTCTTCCCTCTCAGTGACATTTCCTTTGAGGAGAGACAGCTTTATCAGGCAGTATTTTAATATGAGATCTAAGGAACTATTGGACTTGCACAGGAGATTATGGTTCCAACAGGCATTGACTTGCCTAAGCCCAACATCATTCCTACAGTGTTAAGAGGTTCTGATGCCTCGGAAGAGGCATCTATGGAGCCAAATTCCAACTCCTTACTTCTACGGAAACCATAAATGTCTACAGAGTGAATCCATCCATCCATACATACATAACTCCTTTTCCCATTTTTGCACATTGATCAGGGTGTCACTTCAACAGTGACCATCATCTAGAGCCAAGGTTTACACTGGCAGTTAGCTAGTCCTACCATGGTCATTCTTCCGCACTACACACTCAAACACACGCTCACACCTATGGCCAGTTTAGAGTGTCCAGTCCATTTACTCCATGTGTTTGAAATGTGTGAGGAAACCAGAGCACCTGGAGGAAACCCACACAAACACAGGGAGAGCATGCAGACTCTGCACACAAGGCACCCCAGTTGAGAACCGAACCAGGGAACCTATTGCTGTGAGGTGACAGCACTAACTGCTGCGCCACTGTGTCAGCCTTCTACAGAGTGAATGACAAGTCTAAATATTTCTATAAAAATCCAATAGCAAACTCTGCATTCATTGTGCTAGGAGAGAGAAGGGGCTTGACACTAGCACTTGCCAAAAACACACTTCCAAATGACAAAAGAGTGATAAGTGTCAGTGGTAGAATGCTTGGTGAGGGTACAATGCTTGGTGATGGTACAATGCTTGGTGATGGTAGAATGCTTGTGAGAAAGTGTCTACTTCTGCACCACTGGGTATCGGGACCATCAACTACTGCAGCCATATATTCCGATATCAGGGGAACATTCTGAAGCAAACGGAGGCTGTGATAGAATCCCTTTTGGACACTAAACTTATTTAGTCATTCCATACGGTAAGTAAGCATGTCATAAAGGGTGGGTGTGGTGTGAGTGTGATGCCATACAGGAACCTGTCAGAATTCCTCCCACTTGAAGAAATTTAAGAAGGAATTCTTGACTAGTATTCACCCTCTGTCTTGGCAGAATGAGTCTCCTGCACAAGATGTATTCATGAGTTTAGAGGAAGAAAATGTAAAACTATGCAAATGGTAGAATGTTTTCTTTCTCCCACCTCTCTGAAGGCCAATTGAAAAAGGTAGTTGGGGAAGAAGACTAGTCCAGGGCAGAAAACACCGAAAGGGCTATGCCTTTTCCAGAAAATGAACCCCCAGCAATAACTGCAAGGCTGAAGCCTATCCCCTCACTGTCTCCTCTACCCAAACCATAGGCAGAAAGCTACATTTCTTCAAAAGTCAGTGTTTACCCTAAAACCAAATATCTGGGTAAAAGAACTGCTATCAGATTAACAGGTTACTACATTGAGTTCAAAAGGTTCCCCCAGCATAGGAACACCTCAGTTTCCTGTAACATCAGCTTTCCTTGATAAGGCCAGTAGTAGCTTGTGCAACACTAGAGCAGATCCCTCCACACAAGTGGCACTTGGTTTTAACCAAGTCATTTTCAGGAGAGACCCTGGAGACCCATTCTAGATCTTTAAGCTCAAAAATTGAAGATGACAGCCCTGCAGACTTAGTTATCCTTCTTAATGCACCAAACTTTAATAGTGTCGTTAGATATGAGGACACCTACATCCAGGCATTTTCCCAGGTTTTGAACATGTCTACACCTCTTCGAATTCAGCTTCTTACTATTTATGCTTTCTATTGCTACCAAAGTGTTCAACAAATGTTTGGGACCATTGATTGCCCATGTTTAGCTTATGGAGATCAAAGGATTCCCATAGTGGATGACTTATAATCTGGTCTTTCTTCTTTCTTAGTGACTAATGAAGGAACTAAACCTCACCATTTCATTGCAGCCAAACTTGGGAGATCTCTGTCGCTCTCCAGAAACTGAATCTAAACCCCTTCAGAACAAATATTTTATTGAAGTGTTCTTGGAGACATCCCAATATGATTTTTTTTCTACCCTAGGAAAAAGTATCTCTCCTGAACAGATGTTCTGTGTGTTCAAAGGAAGAGCCTAATAACAAGACCTTATCTCAGCAGCAATCTTGATGGTACCTTTAGCCAAACTCTGTGTGACGAAAATACAGAGGCTGCTCAGGAATCTGTGAATCCGATACCTGCATCACATAGGTATGACTCTTTTCAGATCATTGCCATCCTGAGAAAGTTCCTTCAGTGAGTAGATCAAGTAAAAAAGAGCGTAGCAATTCCACTGACTCCTGCCCAAGGTCTCCAGATCTTGGCAACTGACACATCATACTTAGGCTGGGGATCCTGCAGCAGATACATATATATATATATATATATATATATATATATATATATATATATATATATATATATATAGGTTTACTATCAAAAGTTGGAAGTGGATTTAATCGAACGTCAGTTCTAGGAAAGTACAGTTTCAAAAGTGCACGATCCTGAACTGTAATAGTATGAGCCCATGATAATGGATGTAAAGGGTGATTCATTATATGGGTTCGATAATGTGAATGGAGATTGCTGTACAGTAAGGATCAGGGAATTTACCACTTTCCTCATTGTAGTGCGATCTCAGAGTTGGTATATATAACTTGCAGAGGGTGTGGGGGGTGCAGGGAGGCTTGCCCCCCTTCAAAGCATTAAAAAACTTCTGCTGTTTAAATGACCATCTAACAGCAAGTTAAGCTGAATAGCCTTGGTGTCTGACATCATGTACAGCTACAAATAACGTCGAAAGCAGACATCAGACACCTGCCATTCAACATTGTGTAGCAAAAAAAAATTCTGTTTCTGATGTTTTTCAAAGTGTTAATCAAACGAAGATGATTGATTCTTCGTTTTGATAGTAAACCATATATGTATAAAATATTAATACATATTATGGGCATTACTGCTGTGCTGTTTGTTGGCTGTTTTTGGACTGGCTGTTTTAAAAAACAATGGTTTTAGAGACCTGCCCAATTATGTCTGTGTTTTGTTCAACAGCCTTTTGAACTTGGCAATAGTTAACTGCATCAACTTAACAAGAAGTTAGCTAACTCATTATAATTTCCTTTTCTCTCTCTTATTTCTAAGACACAGTGTGGTTCTTGGGCTACACCTCAACCTCTCAGCCCAAGAAATCTGGACAAAGCCTAAAATAATGGGGGGACAAAAATAAGGACAGATTTTTAAATGTTGCCCTTATAAACGTAAAAGGTTCCTAAAATAATAGTTGTGTTAATATGCATTTTCTGAAGGATATGAAGTCTGAAACTGAAATGTATATCATTATTTAGTGACTTCAACCCTTAGTGATTTACCAGAAAACCACTTTTGTTTTTGAGGAACATACCAAAAATATGAGGCAGTAATTTGGACATTCTGTGAAAATCTGGACAGTTGAAAGGCATAGTTCCTGGTATAAATCTCCATACTTAGTCTGTAGCTATGGAATTTGCTACTGTCTCATACAAGATGAATCCCAAACAATGCTTATTTCAAATGATTACTGCAAGAATATGATTATAGCTTCTTTGTAATTTGTATCCTGGCCAGCTTAATGTTGTCTTGATACGCCTGTGTAGCTCCTCCGAAAATTGTGACTCTTATTTTAAAAGGTAGTATGCCTTGAAGTTGTGTAGTGTAATCTGTTCCTCATTATGTCTGTACCGTGTACCTTGAGTTGAATGTCACTACTCTACTAGAACATACCTGAGGTCCAGGTCATGGAATAAAATGGCTCATTTAATTACTTAGCTGAGAAATTAAGAAATTGTTAAAGCATGGCTTCAGAAATATAGAGGATAGACAGCTAAAAACTTGCAGCTTTGCAAAAACAAAAGTCCTGTAATCTTATGACACTGGAAGCATGATTGATAGACAGAAAAACATGGAAAATGAAAAACAGGATAGCTATTACATTTAGTGTTTGTATGGACGTTTAAGTTTGCTCTGAGTAGCACTGCTGGACATTCTTTCACATTATGTATCTGATTATGCTTTTTGCTTCCTGGACCAAAGTCTGACGCACAACAATAAACCAGGATAACTTTCTGCTTTCATAGCTGTGTGGTTTGAAGAAAAAGGGAACTTTTAAAAACAAAGCATTTATTTTTCCTGTCTAGACCTGAGCTGTTCTTTGGATGCAAAACAAACTTAAGCATAGTTAGTTATTTGGAGCCAGAATGCCATTTGTTAAATTAAAGTCATAAGTCTGTACTTGATGGTTTTGTACGCATAATTTTCATATTATAAAGTTGGTATCTTAAGAAGTGATAATAACATCCACTGGTGCAGAGATCTGTAAGGGCTGGTGGAAACTAAAAGTAAGGGAAACTCCTAAAGGCAAATACAAAAAAGCATTATTAAAACTTTGAAAAATCAGACCACTGCAAACCACATTTTTGTAGATGCTGGTTCAAGGCCATTTGTTGATATTAGTATTTCCAGATCCTGTTACTCTTAACTATAAGAATCATCACTGTTTGTAATTTACAGATGCTGGCAAAAGCTTTGGAATCAGCATGTACCTTACACAACCACATTTAGTTTGTTTGTGCCTTTCAGCTTTTCCCGGTTAGGGGTCACCACAGCGGAACTCCGGTCCGCTAATGATTGGCAATTGATTTTTACGTACCGGCTTGCCAGGCCTGATGCACAACCTTCAACGAAGGTACGCCCATTCACGCATGTCTCCACGCAGAAGACACTCTAGCTGAGAATCGAACCGGACAGCGTCTTACTGTCAGGCGACAACGCTACTGCAGCACCACCACCGCGGGCACAACCACATTTAGTATAATGCAGAAATACTAGTAACATTATGCATGTAGTTTATTATAGCAATAACCCACGCCTGGGTGTGGGTAATGCTGGATTTACCCACGGTTGGTGTGGTTTGGTCATGAGGGCAAAGCCCGAGGGTGGCCAAAAAGACAACTGTGGTAAATCCAGCATTACCCCCAAACAGAGAAGGATATATATTGTTATATACAATGACATTTTAAAAATAATTACTATTCTTAAATAATGGCATTGTATAAGCTGTCTGGTATTCTGTGGCAGTTCTGATGAACTGAGACAGCTTAAAAGCAACAGGAATCTCCGTTGCAATTTTTTGTTTGTCCTTATGTTAAAACCATTTTAACATAAGAAGACACCTAAAAAAAAAAAAAAGAGATTCTCTGTTGCTTTTGTCTTTAAACTTTATGTTAAACTTGTTTGTTATATATAAAAACAGACAGAAAGAAAAATTCTTAGCAGCCTCTAAAAAAAAGAGTTATACTAATGGTCATCTTGTTTATATGAAAGACTTCCTCAGACTTGTTTGCATAATAGTAAATAAACATTTAAAAAAACCTGCAGACTAAAAACAGAAACATCCCTACCAATGAATATAACAATAATAAATAATGCATTGAATAAATTTTATTTGTTTATTTCACATTTGTTAACCAGTTTCAGTAGAGTTGATATAACAGGAAGAAATACATTGATATTATCTCATCAATATTAGAAGATTAAGTAATAGTATACATTGATATATATAATATCATAAGCACTGTTTAAAGAGGAACAATTTTTTTTTTTTACATAGAAGGTATTTGAGGGTAGGTTTAGCTTTTAAGTCAGGTTAGTATAGCAAGAGAAAGAAGAGAAGGGATTTAGAAGAAGGAGAGACATCAGGCATATAAGTAGGGGTTCACAGGTAGCTACTTTTTTTGGGAGGACTATAGGCTGGTGAATAAGACATACAGGGGAGGGATTAGTCTGGGTTAATACAGAAGCAGATCCAGTTGCTATATAGGTAGTCTTTAAGCTGTTTCTTGAATTAGGTTACGTTAGTGATGTTTAAAATATGTTGGGGAATAGTGTTCCAGATTTTAGAGATATGGTGGGAATAGAGGGAATCCCCAGCCTTGTTGTTGCTTTTGGAGACTTGCAGGAGGGTTTTATGTATTGACTAGAGTTGACGAGTATTAGTATATGGTTGGAGTAATTGTTGCAAGGCTGGCATTCTGTCTGGTATACTAAGTGGTGGGTGATAATGAGTCGGGTATAGTTCAGGTACTGGGGGAGTTCTAACCAATTTCATTGTTGTAGAGAGGAACAATGGTGGGATCTGTGTGGGGAGTTAGTGCCAAACTTGGCTCTTTTGTTATAGCAGGATTCGAGTTTGGAAAGTTAGTTTTGCTAAGTGTGGTAAATATGGGGAGGCATAGAGTAGAGCAAGATAGGAGGTGAGTTCTGGTGATGTCTAATCTAGCTTGGTTTGTAAGAAATGGCTTAACACAGTAGAGAGAGTCAAGTTTGATGGAATGAGATAGTTGAACGTCAAATTTCAGTTTATCAATGATAACACCTAGTAGCTTGGTTTGTGAGGTGGTGGTTATGACTGTGTTATTAAAAGAATGTATATGAAAAGAGGTTAGGGGTATGGATGATTTGGTGAGGAGAAAAAGCATCAGTTTGGTCTTGTTTGGGTTCAGTGTAAAGATAGCTTTGTTTAGCCAAGATTCTACTTCTAAAAAGGATTGTTGTGTGATGTCCTCTAGCTGTGTAAGGGGAGGGTGCATTACATATGAGGGTAGAGTCATCCACATATTGAATAACTGAGGCTAAAGGGGTGGATTTGTGTAATTGATTAGTGAATGTGTTGAAGAGCAGGGGGCCTAGTATGGAACCTTGTGAGACTCCAATATTAACATGGAGTAGAGATGATAGCGCCTTTTTCCACCTAACAGCTTATTGCCGTTTGATTAGGTAACTGTGGAACCATGATAGGGTACAATTGCTAATGTTTAAGGTGACTAGCACTGACAGTAGTTTCTGGTGTGAAACTGTGTCAAAGGCCTAGAGAGGTCTAGAAATATAGCACAGACAAATCTGTTTTGGTTTCTGTGGTGGTTTACGGTGTTGGTAAAACTGAGGAGGGCAGTTGTGGTTCTACAGTGGGGGCAAAAAACATGTTGAGTATGAAAGACGAGGTTGTTGGATAGAAGGTGATTCAGGAGTTGGGTGTGGAGGCATTTTTCTAGTATTTCAGAGAGGGGTGAAAGGATGGCGATAGTCTGTAGTTTGTGAGTTCTGTAGAGTTTCCGCCTTTATGCAGGGGATTGATGTAGAAGATTTTCTAGAGAAGTGGACGTAGTTTTCAATGATAAACCAGATGATGAGGATGGATATGGGATATGTAATGGCTTCTGCAGTAATTCTGAGGAATTCTGATGGCAGATCGTCTGCAGCAAGGCTGATAGCTTTGAGTTTTTTAAGAAGTTTATATATGGTGTGAGTTGGAAGAGGTTGTAATGAGAAGGTATTTAAATTAAATTAATTTATATATATATATATATATATATATATATATATATATATATATATATATATATATATATATATATATATATGAATGCAACAATGCCCAAAATTGACTAAAGATATATGGAACAGAATGTATAAAATTAAATACTCTGAAAGGTATATTTAAAACATTAAACAGCAGGATCGAAGTTTTAAATACTTACAATACACACTTTGTCATTGTGACCTGAATGTGAATAGGCTAGGCATTCAGCTTGATCTGTCATTCAATCCCCTAGCTTCTATCAGCTTATCCCATGGTCCCCGCTGTTTTTTTTTTATAACAATATCAATCCTTACAAATTCAAAACTGTGCCCTGGATTTTTTGAAATATGTTTGAAAACTGTGTTACTGGTGTTTTAATTCCTGATATCTAAAGAATGTTTGTAAATGTGGTCCTTAAACCTTCTCTGTGTTTTCCACACATAGAAAGAATTACAGGATTTACATATGGCTAAATAGATGACCTCCACAGAGTTGCAATGTTTTTACCAAGATGTTGTTAACCCTAACAGTACTCATCTCTTAAATATAATGCACTGGTTACAGAAACCACATCTAACAGTACCCATTTTTTTGTGGGAACACTCCCTCTGGCTATCATATCCCTTCTCTAAATAATCTTTGAAACCTATACCTTTTCTATAAACATTTTGTGGACCATCTCCATAAAGCTCCATGTATCCTTCAAAACAAGAGAAAACATTATTTTTTTTCTTCAGGATCCCCAAAATAATGTTGTGATCAACAATATAGCTAGTGACAAATGCCTGGGTAAATTCCCTTTTTGACAGACTTGTTATTGTTTAAATAATCTGCCTTTCATCCCACATCCGAGCATAGTAGTCATTTATAAAACCCCTCAAGTCTTTTTGTTGTTGCTTCTATTCCGATATTTTGAATGAGACTTGTAGGATATCCTCAGGAATGAAACATATCAGTTAATTTCTAGGCCTCTGCAATTTTGTTGTTATTATTACATAGTATATCACGTAACACAACGTTACACATTTTTTTAAAAAAAAATTGGGGAGGGTGGGCAGGTGGATTATAGGTGCTAGATACCCTCAAAGTGCGCATAGCATCAGTACAATTATCAAACAAAATATTAAAGTTCATTTTTCTGATGTATTGCTTAAAGTTAATAAGAACATATGGCACATTTGCATATTTAACAGGATCAAAAGTCAATTCACATGCAAACAAGTCTCCACATTATGTAT
This sequence comes from Protopterus annectens, assembly GCF_019279795.1. Classification (NCBI taxonomy): domain Eukaryota; kingdom Metazoa; phylum Chordata; order Ceratodontiformes; family Protopteridae; genus Protopterus; species Protopterus annectens. The sequence continues at coordinate 837,434,874 of NC_056725.1, read as the reverse complement.
TAACAGAGTAAGAAGAAAAATTATATATTTTAAAGTTACCATTTTTGTTCTTGATAATTTTACATGAATCACACTCAGCTTGTTCCAAAGCTGCATTTTTTGGTGTTAACAGAAAATGTAGTTTTGGAATATTTACCTTTTTCATTGTGTTTTGCTACATTCATGCAATATCCTGATATTTATCTTGCTGAGCTAAACTTCCTAGCTTTCAGGTATGAGTGAGTTCCTAACTAGAAATGTATACATTTAAGTTTTGCAGTCTGTTTAATGCTAAGGTATTGGGATAAATATGCATCCTTAGCTCTCAAATGCGTGTGGAAGACATCTGTGAAACCTTACATTTTTAGAATCAGTACTTTAGACTGCATTCCTCGGAAGGCATACTGTTTTGACACTGTTCCGGATTTTATGTCTGAGTCTTTGAATCCTCTGAGCTCAATTGATTTGGTACCTCATCTGGCTTGTCACTGAGACTGTCTTTTGCTGTTATGATCTCAGGACAGTTTTTGGAAGTCTGCTGTTTACCTCACAAAGCTGTAATAGATCCTGAACTGACTCTGTCATTTTCTCAGCAGTGAATGGATTAAATATCAGGCCCTGTTGCATGCTGACTCTATTTAATTGGTGCTAAAGTAGGTACACAGCTCTAGAAAGGTCCCGTGTATTGTGTCTTTACTTAATAAACTGTACTGAACATTTATTTAACAGCTCGTTAATGGCAACTGAATTCAAAACTTCTACCCATCAGTATTTCCATTAAAAACACATTTATGTGATATATTTCTAAACTCATTATGGGACAAAGATGGTTTTTTCCTTCTTCTCTTCCCTTTTTCCATCATTCTATTCAGGCGAGGATTTCTAGAACTCCAGTGCACTTACTCAAAGCTTCAAAGTGGTATAATTTATGATACTGTGGAACAAAACATTGACCATTGTCTACATTATTACTGTCGTAATATCTGCTCTGTCTCCCAACCACATAACACAAAGTCCTCTGAAAAGAATCAGTGGTTAGTAAATAATCTTGAATTTTGTGTTTAGAAGGAATGTTTCCAGTTTCTGCTACGATGAAACTTCACATTTATCATTCACTCATTATTATTTAAATAGCTTTATTTTTCTACATACACTGGTATCAATAATTCATGTTGCTTTATTGTTCACCCCCATACATATTATTAGTATGAAATCTGCCTTTGGATTTCAAGTGCAGTCGTCATTTTTCATGACACTTATATTTTTTGTGCAGTATAAGCAGAGAAATCTGTATTTTGCAATTCACTGTTTCTTCAAACTTTGAAATACATGGTAAGGTATCAGAGCTGTTTTTCCTTCAGGTATGCAGTTTAATGTGACGATTTTTGTGTTAATCTATGCTTAAGCTCTGCTTCGTGCTTAGAATTACTGACAAACCCAACAGATATTGTTTGCTACTTCCAAATTGTATTTGAAAATGAAGTATTATTTCTGTAATGCTTAAATATGTATTTTTGTGGTTGGTTTATACTTTGCCATGGTTCTGCGTTTTCTTTTATGCTTAAGGTTGCTGTGCTTCGTGTTGTCATACTTAAATGTTTCTGTAGTTCTGCTACAGATCACCCCTCATCACTGATGCTTCTTAACTACCAGATTCATCAGACTTTGCTCAGTTTTAACTAGCTGCCATGTTATAACATTATGCCTCATGCTTCACCAATAATATCCTTAAAACATTTCTCTGCTCAAAATTGCCAGATTGAAAACTAATGCACATTTCCAGCATTTCATCCTTCTTTAAATGAAGAAAAAATGATATGCGTTTTTATAGACTTCATTGTCGAGTTCTGCTGCGTTTTATATGGATAAATACATTAACTAACCCTCCTTCACTTGTCTGCTCAGTCAGTGTTACAGTGCACCTCGTGTGGAGGTTTAGCATGTCTGTCATTGGTTGGCTGAGAATGTCAGGTGGGCAGGTACTAAAGCTCCAAGGGTGTGTGTGCTCTGTGATACTCAGGCATCCTACGCAGGATTGGTTCTCTGCCTTATGCCCACTACTTGAGAGGAGAGGCTACACTTCTCCTGCCACCAGGAATAGGATGGCAATATCAGAGAATGAATGAGATGCGATTCCTTTTATCATACAGCATGCTTTTCTCTGCACTTTTTTATTCTTCATGCTTCTCAGTGCATTTATAGTGTTTACAATTCAACCACTGTTCAGTTATCTTTTACCAACATAACATCTGTTGCTGTATATACATTACTGCAGTTGTCATACCATTACTGAAGCATGCAACCTTTTTATGTTGGATTTCCAAATATATATATATATATATATATATATATATATATATATATATATTAGGATCCTTTTCTTGAGAGTGCTACGTTGTTTATTTTGTCATGAAACTACATATTTTAATATGACTATGGAAGACACTGCTATTTATCCTGAGCATCTTTGTCAGAATGTGAAACAAATTATCTGTTAATTTGTTCCTTCATGTTGTTACTGTATTAGCAGATTGGAATTTGCTTTGTCACAGATGCTTTAGTTAGTTGCGAGGTGGCACAACCTGGAGAATAGGGAAAGAGTGACTTTGTTTTCTCTTTCCTCTAAGTTTATGCAGCCTCGGAGATAGTATAAAATGAAACAGTTGTTGTTAGGCAGAGCTTCAACATTCAGCAGTCAATCTGGTGTAGCCCCCCCCCCCCCAAAAATAGGTTCATAGGTAGGTACTAGGCTATCTGCCCAAGGGCATTTACAAGCCTAGCCAGTGTGTGTCAGCTTTCGCTGCCCCATTGATTAATTAACTGAGCCTCTGTCAAGAAGAGCCAATGAAGTGATCCTAGGGGTGTATTTTCTGTTACCCATCCATCCACTCATCAAGGTTTCTCTTGAAGAGTGTTTGTGAGGGGCTCTGACTAATGTAGTTAGGAATTTTGTTCCAAAGCATGGGGAGTCTCTGTGACAGGACTCTATCCCTCCAGCATGTTCTATTTATTGTTGTGGCGAGGTTTAGCTCACTAGAGTGAGTGGCTCGCAGTGACTTGGATTTCTTTAGGTGGAGCACATCCATCAATTCTGAGTTGGACATGGCTTTGTAAGTCAGGCAGAGATCACCTCTGAGTAAGCGATATGCCACTGAGTGCAGCTGGAGTTTTTCCAGTCGGGCTGCATAAGACATATGTTTGAGGCCAGTAATCCTCTTGCTGAGGTACTTTTGTGGTCTTTCCAGCTGTTGGAAGTGTCTTGTGAGGTACATCCCAAATGGGGCATTGTACTCTATGAAGGGTCTGATGAGTGACGAGTAGAGGGGCACTATAACCTCTTTATTTCTAGATGCAAACCCTTTAGTAATTAGATGGGCTACATAGAAGGATTTCCTAACTACTTTGGCAATATGATTGCCAAAAGAGAAATTACTATCTACCTGGGTCCCCCAGATCTCTTGTTACCTCTTCTGTATTAAGGGAGCTGCCACCTGTGTGGTAATTCATGTGTGTTTTGTTTTTCCCAAACGGGATAACTATGCATTTTTTGGCATTTAGCTTGAGACCATGACTTTGACACCAGGTGTCCATCTCAGTAAGGCCCTTTTGGAGAATGTCCATGTCAGCCAGAGAGTCAATTATGGCTCCCAGTTTGCAGTCATTGGAGAACTTGGCTAGCCATAGTCCTCCTGTGTTTGCCTGTACTTCTGAGAAGTATATGCTGAACACTAGGGGTCCCAGGACCGAGCCTTGTGGGACACCACTTGTGACTGGTTTAGAGTCGGACCTGGAGCCCGCTATTCTTACCATGTGAGTTCTCTCTATAAGCCAGTTGGCAACCCATCTCATGACATAGGGGTTTATGTTCAGGCTGGTGAGTTTTTCTATAATTTGTGAGTGGGGAATGGTGTCAAAAGCCTTGGTGAGGTCAAGGTAGGCTGTGTCAACTACCTTCCCCTCATCTATGGCCTTGGTGACTGTCTCAAAGAAGTCATCCAGGTTTAGTAGGCATGATCTGCCCTTAATAAAGCCGAACTGGGTCGGGACAAGTGTTTGGCAGTTCCCAATGTCTTTGTTAATGAGTTCCATGATGATACGCTCCATAGCCTTGCAGAACAGGCTAGTCAGGATTATGGGGCGATAGTTACCAGGGTCAGTTGTGGCCCCTCCTTTGCCCATTCTATGGGCACATAGCCTGTGGAGAGGCTGAGGTTGAACAGTGTGTTTAGGTGGGGGGTTAGTTCGTTCTGTAGTTCGTGCAAGACGCAGCCTGGGACACCATCTGGCTCCATTGGCGCTGTGCTTTTGGCTTTGGAAAGGGCTGTTTTCACCTGTGCACCTGTGATTTCCAGGACACTACACTTTTCTGGTATTGTTGTGGGCCCTTTTGGGGGTGAGAGGGGGGTGAAGTTTGCACTGAATCTACCTGCCAGGATGTTGGCAATATCAGTGGGTTCAGTATATTTTGTGTTATTTTGCACTAGCTCAGAGCATATCTGCGAGTTGCCACTTAGATTCTTGACATAGCTAAAGAAGGCTTTGTAGTTATTTTTCGTATCCTTGGCTATTTTTCTTTCAAAGTTAGCCTTGAAGGATTTTATGAGGGACCTTAGTTTCTTACTGATACTGATCAAGGATGTTCATAGGGTTCATAGGTTCATACTAGGCTATCTGCCCTAGGGCATTTATAAGCCTAGCCAGAGTGTGTGTGGCTTTCACCACCCCTTAGGATGAGAATACTATACCCATTAGTTTGCTGTGCCTCTGTCCAGCAGTGACACAGAGATGATTGATCTCCCATCCACTCGTCAAGATTTCTCTTGAACAGAGTCAGTGAGGGGCTCTGCCTCACATGGACTGGGATTCTGTTCCATAGTGTAGGGAGTCTCTGGGTGATGAATCTGTCCCTCCAGCACATCCTATTTATATCCGTGTTGAGGTTTAAGTCTCTTGCTCTGGTGATTTTGGATTTTTTGAGGTGGAGCATGTCCATTAATTCCGGGTTGGACATGGCCTTGTATGTCAGGCACAGATCACCTCTGAGCAGACGGTATGCGACTGAATAGAGCTGGAGTTTCTTCAGTTGGGCAGCGTATGACATATGTTTGAGCCCCTTTATCCTTTTGGTGAGGAACTTTTGGGGTCTTTCCAACTGCTGCAGGTGTCGGGTAAGGTACATTCCGAATGGGGCATTGTACTCAATCATACAGGGGTACAATGACCTCTCCTGATCTGGATGTGAATCCCTTCATGATCAGGTGGGCAATGTAGAAGGTCTTCCTAACCACTTTGGCAATGTGAGTGTCAAAAGAGAGGTTACTGTCAACTTGGGTCCCCAGGTCCCTGATAACGTCTTCCGTGTTTAATGGATTAGCACCTATGTGGTAATTAGGGGTTACCTTGTTTTTCCCAAAGGGTATGACTATACATTTTTTGGCATTTAGCTTAAGGCCATGACTCTGGCACCAGTTATCCATTTCTATGAGACCTCTCTGGAGGATGTCTGTGTCTGATGGAGTGTCAATTATGGTGCCCAGTTTGCAGTCATCTGCAAATTTTGTCAGCCACAATTCCCCTATGTTTGCCTGCACTTCAGAAAAATAAATGCCGAACAAGAGGGGCCCAGGACTGAGCCCTGTGGGACACCGGACGGCTTAGAGTCTGACATGGCACCAGCAACTCTAACCCTGTGGGTTCTGTCCTTGAGCCAGTTTGCAACCCATCTTGTGACATATGGGTTTACATCTAAGCTGGTGAGCTTTTCTATGATGCCCGAGTGGGGTATTGTGTCAAACCCTTTTGCTAGGTCAAGGTAGGCTGTGTGAACTGCCTTACCCTCATCAATGGCCTTAGTGACTGTTTCGAAAAAGTCGACCAAGTTCAAGAGGCAGGATCTGCCCTTGACAAAGCCAAATTGGGTAGGATCCAGTGTCTGTAGGTCCCCAATGTCTTTATTTATGAGTTTCATTATGATCCTCTCCATAGCTTTGCAGACAAGGCTCGTCAAGCTTATGGGGCGGTAATTTCCAGGGTCCGTAGAAGCACCGCCTTTGTGGAGTGGGACCACAGTTGCCGCACGCCCATTCTTTGGGTACGATCCCCTGTAAGGCTAAGATTAAACAGCAGCCTTATGTGTGGGTTTAGTTCCTCACTGAATTAGGTGTAGCACAGCCGCGGGGACACTGTCCGTCCCATTGATGCTGTGTTTTTGCTTTAGAGAGCAGCTCTCACCTGGGCATCTGAGATGTTTGGGAGGCTAGACTCTGGTGGGATAGATATTTCTCCTTTTGGGGGGAGGGGGAGAAATTTGCACTGAACCTGTCTGCCAGTATGTTGGCAATGTCTGTGGGTTCAGTGATTTTTGTATCATTTTGGACTAATTCTGAGCATATCTGGGAGTTTCCACCCAGGTTTCTAACATAGCTAAAGAAGGCCTTATGATTGTCTTTTGTGTCATTAGCGATTTTTCTCTCAAAGTTGGCCTTGGATGATTTTATGAGTGATCGTAGTTTTTTGCTAGTAGTGATCAGAGATGCCTTCCCTTTTAGGGATTTTGCTCTGTCATGTAGTAGCTTTCTCCTCTTGTTGTAGAGTTTGTTTATGGCTGGGGTCCACCAGACCGGGCGCCTGCCTTTGGTGGAAAGGGTCTTGATTTTATTAGGGATTGCATGATCCATACATTCCTGGAGGTGCTCGTAGAAGGCATTTGTCAGGGTTTCAGCAGCGTGGGTTGTGGTTTCCACTGGCTCGGGGGCCTTGAAGGATACCACTCCAGTCTTAAGAAGTGTGAAGTTTGCTTTTGAGAAGTTCTTCACTGTGGTCTTTTCTGCTGGTGTGGATCTCCAGTGAGATTAATTTATGGTCTGATCTCACCAATGAGGGATATACTTACGGTGTGGAGCATTTTGTCCCCATGTTTGTGATGATCAGGTCTAGTATATTTTCTCCTCTTGTGGGAATGGTGACTAGTTGTTCCATAGCATTTGAGTTTATGAACTCCAGGAACCTTTGGGCTAGGGTGTTGGGGCTTGAGTAATGTTCCCAGTCTATGTTTGGGTAGTTGAAGTCACCCAATATGATGGCGTTTGGAGAGACATTCATACTCTCCAGTGTCTCCAGGAAGGCTGTGTGGGTTTCCTGAGTTTGAGAGGGTGGTCTGTAGCATGCTAGAAACTGTAGGGCAGTTTTACCTATGGTTAATTGCACCTGGATGGTCTCCGATGCTTAGATTGCCACTAACCTGGAGGTGTGGGTATCCTTTATGAATATAGATACTCCCCCTCCTTTTGTGGTTCGGTCCGGATTTTGGGGCCGGAACGCATGATATGAGTTATAACCTGATATTGCTGGGGTGCTCTCAGGAGCCTTGAACCAGGTTTCAGTCACAGCACAGACATCAGTGTTCTCCATACTGAGGAGGGCTTCGAGGGCGTGCATCTTGAGGTTTAGACTTCTGGCATTGAGCAGTATTACCCTTAGTTTTTCTCCATTTTTGTTTTCTAGGGTGGTAGGTTTATCATTTGAGCCTTGCCTAAAAAAGGCACTATGGGGGTGCAAGAGCCTTTTCCAATATCCAGAAGCCCAGGGGTGACAGGTGCAGCGTGGCTTGTCAAGCATGTCATCCCAGGCAGACAGACATTGGATCCCTTAGAATGGCACCAGTAATTAAGCCAATTATTAAAGCTGATCATTTTGTCTCTGTATTGTGGCATCATTCTTGGTGAGGGTAGGATACTGTTCAGGGTCAGGGTCATACCGGCCTGGGCTACATAATCTGAGAGCTCTTCTATGTCTCTTTTCATGTAGTCCAGGGAGGTGCCGGCATGGACATGGAGTGACCTGAGTGCTTGTGTTATGTGGCGGATTCTAACGCCTGACAGGCAGCTTACTGTGATCTTTTCCTTGTTCAGTCTGGTGAGTGGGACGTCAGTGTGTCTGACTATGGAGTCACCTATAACAAGTGTGTCTGGCATTGTGTTTGGCCTTAAGAGCTGTGACTGTTTAGCACACTGACTTTGAGAACTATGTGTTGCATGTCTTATGTCTTGAGGTGGCAGTTGCTTGGGTGTCTGCTTTGGAGGCCTCTGTAGTTTTGGTCGATTTTTGATCAGTGCCTCAGTATGTCTTTGTGTGTTTATGTGTTTGTTTTGCAGTTGTGATAGTTCTATGTGAAACTGGGTTTGTGGTGTGTGGTTTCCTTCTCCTCCTGTCTGGTCTTGCCAGTCCTGAGTCGAGAGCTCAGCCTCTAGTTTGGCTATATAGTTGCATCTCTCACATGTATTTGTGTTTTGTGGGAGAAGGAGAGGGTTGTCTGTATACATGAGGCAATTGTAACATTGCCTCAAGATGATTCACCAGCTGAACAGGAGAGGACGCTAGCAACTGACCCTTGACATGCTAGAAAAAGTGAAAAAGTTTGCTGTGTAACTGAGTCAGAAGGGACCTATAGGAAATGGGTACTGATTCTAGGCTAATGTAGTACTTTGTTTAGTATATAAGTACTTTACCTATATAAAAATGCCAGCAAGTGCTGAGCTTTTGAGATAGAGAATAGACTGTTTAGATTGCAAGTAGAAAAGTTCTAAGGGAAAAATTGAAGAGCAGACTTTACAGAGCCAGAAATAGTTTAACCTTGTTTAACCGGTGCTGCCCGATGGTGCTCCATGGGCAACTCAGCTAAATCACGCAAAAGCAGCTAAGCGGGCTTTATTACAGGGGCTGAAAAGAGCTAGGAATTGACCCAAAATGGCCAATAGACTACAAGTTTCTGGCTGGAACCACTCCTCTAGGGACAAATAGGCTGGTCAGTGCTCCCCACTCCCACTGGTGAACAAAGACGCTTCCTTTATCCAAATAAGGATATGGAATAGCACAGGAACCAAGACTAAGCCCAGAGATCAGCAAACTCTGAAGACTGGACTATTCTAGTTCAGTAAGGCGGAAAACAAGATTTTTTTGTTTTGTCTTTTTGCAGAAAACAGAGGAAAACAGACAGTAAATGCTATAAATGCTTTTAAGCGGCTAAGCGCACTTGAGTTTGTTAGCCTACAGGTAAAATTAAGCAACAAATAACTTTTTAAAAGTGCAAAATAGTTAATCAACACAAAAACAGTTTAAATAAAATGCAGAGCTGTATAAACAGGCGAAAATGCAGTCGCTAAGCAGTAAATAATCAAAAGCCAGAAAAAATACTTAAATCAGGAAAAAGTCACTCTTTTGCTCTCTGCTGCTTGTAGAACTCTGCAGGACACCACGAGGAGCGGTGCTGAGTTGAATACAAGCGAAAAAGCGCTAAAGCCTTATTACAGGGGCTGAAAAGAGCTAGGAATTGACCCAAAATGGCCAATAGACTACAAGTTTCTGGCTGGAACCACTCCTCTAGGGACAAATAGGCTGCTCAGTGCTCCCCACTCCCACTGGTGAACAAAGACGCTTCCTTTTATCCAAATAAGGATATGGAATAGCACAGGAACCAAGACAAAGCCCAGAGATCAGCAAACTCTGAAGACTGGACTATTCTAGTTCAGTAAAAAACAAGATTTTTTGTTTGTTTGTTTTCTTTTTGCAGAAAACAGAGGAAAAACAGACAGTAAATGCTATAAATGCTTTTAAACAGCTAGCGACTTGAGTGTGTCAGCCTACAGGTAAAATTAAGCAAGAAATAACTTTTTAAAAGTGCAAAACAGTTAATCAACACAAAAAACAGTTTAAATAGAATGCAGAGCTGTATAAACAGGCGAAAATGCAGTCGCTAAGCAGTAAATAATCAAAAGCCAGAAAAAATACTTAAATCAGGAAAAGTCACTCTTTTGCTCTCTGCTGCTTGTAGAACTCTGCAGGACACCACGAGGAGCGGTGCTGAGTTGAATACAAGCTAAAGCGGGCTTTATTACAGGGGGCTGAAAAGAGCTAGGAATTGACCCAAAATGGCCAATAGACTACAAGTTTCTGGCTGGAACCACTCCTCTAGGGACAAATAGGCTGCTCAGTGCTCCCCACTCCCACTGGTGAACAAAGACGCTTCCTTTTATCCAAATAAGGATATGGACTAGCACAGGAACCCAGACAAAGCCCAGAGATCAGCAAACTCTGAAGACTGGACTATTCTAGTTCAGTAAGGCGGGAAAACAAGATTTTTTTTTTTTGTTTGTTTTTTCTTTTTTGCAGAAAACAGAGGAAAAACAGACAGTAAATGTTATAAATGCTTTTTGTTAGCACTACAGGTAAAATTAAGCAACAAATAACTTTTTAAAAGTATAAAACAGTTAATCAACAAAAAACAGTTTAAATAGAATGCAGAGCTGTATAAACAGGCGAAAATGCAGTTGCTAAGCAGTAAATAATCAAAAAGCCAGAAAAAAAATACTTAAATCGGTTATAGCAAATACAGTTATAACAAATGCTCTGAAATATACTGTATGTTTCCAAAATGTTTGAGAAGGACAGCCAGAACACAAGAAGGTTCAGGCGAGGCTTAAAGAGAAAAAAAGTTTTGTTTTACTTTTTGAAAGGGAAAAGGAGGAACAGAAGGCCTTATCAAATGTTCTCTGTATTAGGCAGAATGAGCTAATGACACTAGACTGGGAGGTGTGTCACAGTAGGGGCGGGCAACTGCAAAGCCACCAAGTATAAGAGCACGACACCAACAGGGAGGGAGGGTGGAACAAAATAGCCTACAGACAGCAAGCACTACAGAGACAAATGAAAGTTTTTAAACAGATAAGGATTTGTGAAGATACTGAATAGACAAAGTGCTTTATATATATTAAATTTTAAAAACAGTAATCAGTAAAAATAATCAAAAAAAATCAAGATACTTATATTTCCAGCTCAGTTGCGGTCAACAGCTTCTCCAGTCTTGTAAATTTCCTTCTTGGGATTTGCTTTTTTTCTGAACTAGTTTCTCCCTTCTGTTGTATAGCCTGTTTATGGCAGGGGTCCACCAGACTGGTTTACTTCTCCTAGGGGAGTGAGTCTTGGTTTTGCTAGGGATGGCACAATTCATGCATCCTTGTAGGTGCTCATAGAGTGCATTTGTAAAGGTTCCTGCATCTTGGACACTGTTATCCTTTAGCGTGGGGGCTGAGAAACTTACCACCTCTGTCTTAAGTAAGGTGAAGTTTGCTATAGAAAAGTTTTTCACTGTGGTTTCCTTGGTTGGAGGTGGTGGTGTGGTGTGGACATCCAGAGTGATTAGTTTATGATCTAATCTAACCAGTGATGGGTTGACCTCCAGTGTGGAACACCTGTCACCCATGTTGGTGATGACCAGGTCCAATATGTTTTCACCTCTGGTAGGGGAGTTTACCAGCTGATCCAGGACATTTGAGTTGATAAATTCCAGGAAGTGCTGGACCTGGGAGTTTGTACTTGAGTAGTTTTCCTAGTTAACGGTAGGGTAATTGAAATCGCCCAATATCAGGGTGTTCGGTAGGACCTTCATGTTTTCCAGTGTCTCCAGAAAGGCAGAGTGGTGGTCCTGGGCCATGGAGGGTGATATGTAGCAAGCCACAATTTGCATTGCAGATTTGCCTGATGTTAGTTGCACATGGATGATCTCAGAGGTATCATGCTGCGCCACTAACCTGGAGGTGTAGGTATCCTTGATGAATATGGATACACCCCCTCCTTTTGTGTTTTGGTCTATGTTCTGTGGCCGAAATGTGTGGTATAAGTTGTAGCCCGGTAGTGCTGGGGTGCTCTTGTGGAGCCTTGAACCAGGTTTCAGTTACTGTACAGATGTCAACGTTCTCCATACCGAGGAGTGCTTCGAGCACATGCATTTTGAGATTTAAACTCCTGGCATTGAGTAGCATAACCCTCATTGTTTATTTGTGCTGTTTATGGAGGTGGGTTTGACTTTTGAGCCTTACCTAAAAAAGGCACTATGGGGGCAGCAAGAGCCTTGGCCAGTATTCAAAAGCCTAGGGGTGACAGGTGCAAGCCATCTCTTGCGAAGCAACGAGTCCTGTCAAGCATGTCATCCTAGGCTGACAGACACTGGATCCCCTTTGAATGACACCAGAAGCTTAGCCAATTGTTGAAATTGATCATTTTTTCTTTATACTACGGTATCATTCGTGGTGAGGGCAGGATGCTACTCAGGCTCAGGGTCATACCTGCCTGGGCTACATGATCAGAGAGCTCTTCCATCTTTGTTTTCATGTAGTCCAGGGAGGTACATCTCAGGTCATTCACACCAACATGAACAATGACAGAGTCATATTTGTACTTGTTCTGGAGTGACCAGTGCTTGTGTTATGTGGCAGATTCTGGCTCCCAACAGGCAGCTAACAGTAACCTTCTCCTTGTCCAGCCTAGTGAGTGGGATGTCAGTGTGCCTGACTATAGAGTCGCCTATTACTAGTGTGTTAGGTATGTTATTTCGCCTTAAGGGCCGTGATTGTGCGGCACACTGATTTTGTGTTTTATGTGTTGTCTGGTTTGTGACGGGAGGTGCAGGTTTTTTGGGTGTCTGCTTTGGAGTTCTCTGATGATTTTGCCAGTTTTTATTTAGAGCCTCCGAGTATGATTTTGTGTATTTATGTGTATTTTTTTGCCAGTGCTGGTTTAGTATGTCTATGTGACGCTGGAGGTGTGGCGCAAGTGTTAATCTTCTCCTCATGACTGTCTGTTCCAGTCTTGGGTGAAGGGTCCTTAGCCTCCAATTTAGCTATATAATTGCATCTCTCGCATATGTTAATGTTTTGTGGTAGGAGGAGAGGGTTGTCTGTGTATGAGGCAGTTGTAACATTGCCTCAGGATACCCAGGTTCACCAGCTGGACTGGAGAGTATACCTGAAATTGCCCTTTGGTCATGCCTGAATAGTAGGGTGAGCTGCTTAGTCGCTTGGTTGGTGAGGGGTGAATAATGAGCCTTGCCCTGCTGGGCAATCAAGTGTTGGGGTGTATTAGTGCTTGCTATTAGGTCTGAGCAAGTGCTGGACTGTAGGATGCTTTTTAAGTGTTTAGGTTGAGAGTTAGACTACTTTCAAGGGAAAAACTGAAGAGGAGACTTAGTGGAGCCAGGATAGATTTAGGCCTAGCTAACTGGCGCTGCCCGTACGTGCAAAACTGTGCAAACATGGTTTTTACAGCAGGGAAATGAAAGAGAAATTAGCCCAAAATGGCCTATAAACTACTAACTTATGGGCTGGAACCACTCATCCAGGGACAGATGGCTGCTCAAAGCTCCCTCTCTCACAGGTGAACAGAGAAACCTCCCTCTATCCAAGTAAGGTATGGGCAACTCAGAAAATTGTAACACAGCCCTGAATTCAGCACTAGCCTGAAAAGTGGACTATACTAGCTTAGAAAGGTGGGAAACAAGGAAAAAAAATGTTTTAAAAGATAAGACAAAAACAGTAAAAAATACACTTAAAACAGCTTTAGATGACTACAAGCAATCAGAAAAGGCTGACAATATTATTGTTTGCTGATACCTGTAAATTGTGTATACATAAACATAAATCTAATGTTTAATGCAGGAGTACAGATCAGAATTCCTGAACCTTTCTGTAGTACAACAAGCAGCAGTTGTGGTAAATGCAACCCCTGATTATTTAGGACATATCCTGTCATGCACTCATGTTGCAGTATTTGGCCGGTATCTGGGTATTCTGTCCCATTATTGAGTACTTTATTTCACATGCTTGCAGATGTACTTTGATGCACTGTTTGGCAAGTAAGCAGCTTGCAACAACATGGTCTTGATTGTTAGACAAGTGCAATAATTCAATACTATAAATAAAGAATCAGTAGGTAAATAGAATCCGAAAGAATATTTCATTTTATTGTACATTTGCAAATATTGCTCATAGGTTCATAGGTGTGTACTAGACTAATGGCCTTGGAGCCTTAAAAGCCTAACCCATAGAAGTACCCTGGCATTGTGCCACCTGACGTTAGTCCCTAGTGCCTCTATCAAGTAAAGCCACTGGAGTGATCCCTGGGGTGAATTTCTATTTCCCATCCACTCATCAATATGTTTCATGAAGAGGGCAAGTGAGGTGCTCTGCTTGACATGTATGGGAAGTCGGTTCCATAGCATGGACATTCTCCTGGGTTATGAACCTATCCCTCCAGTATGTTCTGTTGATTATGGTAATGAGGTTGAGGTCTCTGGAGCATGTGGTGTGGAAGGATTGGGATTTCTTTAGATGTAGCATTTCTAACAGAGCTGGGTCAGACATGGCATTGTAAGTAAAGCAGAGATCACCTCTTACTAGATGATATGAGATAGAGAATAGCTGGAGTTTTTTGAGTCTGTCCATGTATGACATGTATTTAAGGCCTAGGATCCTCTTCATGGGGTACTTTTGTGGCCTTTCCAGCTGTTGCATGTGTCTAGTGAGATAGATGCCAAATGGAGCAATATACTTGATGATGGCCTAATGAGGGAAGAGTAGAGAGAGATGATGACCTCTTTCTTCCTGGATGCAAAACCCTTGGTAATGAGATATGCCACATGGAAGGACTTTCTAACCACAGTGGCAATGTGGTGGTCGAAGGAGAGGTTGCTGTCAACCTGTGTCCTCAGATCTCTTATAATGCCTTCCATGTTTAGTGGACTCCCATCAATGTGGTAATTAGTGGGAACTGAGTTTTTCCCAAAGAGGATGATGACACATTTTTTGGCATTAAGCTTAAGGCCATGGTTTTGACACCAGTCATTAGTCTCAGTGATGCCTTTCTGTAGGATTTCTACATCACTTGGGGAGTTAATAATGGCTCCCAGCTTGCAGTCATGTGCGAAAATGGTCAGACAGAGTCCCTCTGTGTTGGCCTGGACTTCTGAGAAGTAGATGCTAAACAGGAGAGGACCCAGGACTGATCCCTGTGGGACTCCACTCATGACTGGTCAGCAGTCTGACTTGGAGTCCACTACTTTCACACTGTAGGTTCTATCTCTGAACCAATTTGCAACCCACCTAGTGATATAGGGGTTGATGCCCAGTTGGGTGAGTTTATCAATAATTCCTGAGTGGGGAATGGTATCAAAGGCCTTGGCCAAATCAAGGTAGGTTGTATAAACTGCCTTGCCCTCATGCACAGCTCCAGTGAATGACTCAAAGAAGTCAACCAGGTTGAGCAGGCATTGCACTCCATAGCCTTACATATCAGACTTGTCAGGCTAATGGGGCAATAATTCCCAGGGTCTGTAGGCAGTCTCCCTTTATGGAGATGGATGACTGTAGCAGTGCGCCATTCGGTAGGGACAAAGCCTGAGGTGAGGCTATGACTGAACAGGGCTTGTAGTTCATGCAGAATACATCCAGGGATATTGTTGGGTCCCATGGAAACTGCATTCTTGGCCATGGACACTGCAGCTTTAACCTGTGCTGCAGTAATGCTGGGTGCCTGACATTCCTCCAATGTTCTTTGTGTTTCACTATTGCAGTCATCACATTTGGGTTATCCCCATCAGTAGTATAAAGTAAGGCAGCTGATGCCATTACACCAGTCTTTCTTGCCATGGAGCCCGAGTTCGCATGAGTGCTGGTTGGCTGCTACCTGAGTTTTTGTCTCTGAATTGAAGTTGAAGTCTTCTAAAGCTAAGTACCCCATTGGGGATCCTTTTTTCTTGCACCAACCGATGTCAGAAAAAGTTAATAATTGCCTGTGGAAAGCAAATACCACACCGAGACTTCCACAGCAGATCTTCTGATAAAAAGTAAAGATAAAGACAGAGACAGCCACACAGGTCCAAACGTATCGACGACTGTTCCATTAAGCTAGTTATTAGTCCTCCGGTACTCAGTGAGGTGCTTTCGCAGCCCCTGATGCCCACTTCAGATGATTCACAGGCTGCTACTGAGACCCTTTCGGAGTCCGGTATGCTGCAAAACTCTTCTTCGACTAAGGATCCTGTGGTCATCTCTACCTTGGATGGGTCCGGAGCTGCTCAGCAGGCACCAGCTTCCGAGGAAGTCCTTCACACCACCGAATCTCAACACAAACTGATGTCTTCTTACACAACTACCATTCTTTCAGAAACGACTGAGTTTCTTAGGCCCAGGGTTTGAACCACACCCAAGAAACTGATGACTCAGTCTCAGGTGCCTGCTACCTTGCCTCAGTCTCAAATGCTTAAAATGGCAGAAGACCTTATCATGCTGATCAGGGGAAGCCAAGCTACCCCCTTAAAAAGGAAAAAAGATCTGTCCTCTGTAGTTTTGTCTGAACAAGAGTCAGATGAATCTGATGCATCTGACTATGAAGACATGCAACACCTCTCCACTTATGAGGATTCTGACGCAGAGGACTCCATTCTTTCAGTCTCTCTCCCCAGAGGATTTTTCCTTTGGGGAAGCCCTGCATACTTTAAGGGAGCATTTCCAGTGGGAGAGTCAGGACTACCCTCAGTCTAAAAAGAAACTCAGGGAATTCCTTGATCTTGCACAACACAGACCTTTGGCCATCCCCCCAGTCCTGGATGTTATGGATGATGTTTTCCTTGAATCCAGCTTGACACCTGATGCCCTACCTCCTACTCCCAGAAAACCAGACAGATACTATAGAGTCCATGACTCACACAAATATCTTTTTAAAAAATTCAACAGCTGACCCTGAGGTCATTTCTCAAGGGCTAAAAAGGATTAAAGCAACCTCTGCTAAGAATCCCACCCCCTCAGACAGGAATTCCCAAGCATTGGACAGAGGGGGTAAAAAAGTATACACCTCAGCTACTCTTGCTATCAGGGCACTAAATTGTCAGTTCCATATGCTGAAATTTCAGCAACATACCTTGGAACTCCTTAAACAAAAAAATTCTTCCTTTCCTGCTAGGGCAGAATCTAAAGATTTACAAGACTTACTGCATTCTGCAAGTCAAGTAACTAAACACACTTTGCACTGTGGTTTTGAAGACCTAGAGGTTCTTGCAGGGCAGCAGTCACTGGATCATTAGAAGACATGCATGGCTTAAGGAACAACCCCTGCCAGGCCATGTCAAATCTAAATTGTTGGATGCCCCCTTGCACAAAGATAACTTTGCACTTTTGCACTAAGGCAGAAGAGGTCTTAAAAAAAGATGGAAGAAAAAGCTAAATCTATGCAAACAGTTAAGGATTTCTTACAGGTCCAGCCCCCTAGGTTCAGCAGGCAATGTCCCTCCAAGCACTGGTCCTTTTATACTCATAGTAAACCAGCCCAGCCTAGGCCCAGTGGAAACAGACCACCCACCCAGACAGCAGCCCCAGGTGATGCAGAGATCTAAGCAGTGGACTACCTCCACTTCAAAACCAGGGAGTTCTAAGCAACCCCCTTATGGTAAGAACTCACAATGCCTCACCACCCCAACCCCTAGGAGGAAAACTCTCCTTTCGCTCAAGCACCTGGCTACCATTACCAAGGACTAATGGGTTCTGAACATTGCGTCTCAGAGATTTAAATTTTCCTTCCATACCTTTCCAACCCCAAAAGGGTTCCCAGATCTACCACTAAATCAGTGGGCAGAGGCTCAAAAGCAAATCCTTTCCCTGCTCTCTATGAAAGCAGTAGAGCACGTTCCTGCAGAACAGATAGGCCAAGGCTTCTACTCCAGACTCTTCCTGGTGCTCAGAAAAGAGGGCACCTGGTGCCCCATCCTTGATCTATCTATTCTAAACACCTTCCTCGTGATCCCAAAATTCAAAATGCTCACACTCCATCAGCTGCTACCCATGCTCTCCAAGGATGCTTGGCTAGCCACCCTAGATCTAAAAGAGGCCTATCTCCACATTCCTATCAGGGAATCATGCAGGAAGTATCTCCGCTTCAGGGAAGGATCTCAACACTTTCAGTTCTCTGTGCTTCCCTTTGGCTTATCTACTGCTCCCAGAGTTTTCAGAAAATGTCTGGCTCTGGCCATTGCCTTTTGCAGACAAATAAATATTCAAATTTACCCCTACTTAGATGACTGCCTTATTCAGGCAGACAGCCAGGAAAAGCTGCTCAAGAACCTGGCCTTTGTAAAGACCCTACTAACCTCCCTAGGGTACACAATCAATGAAAAGAAATCCAAACAGGTGCCCACCCAAAGGATAATCTTCCTGGGAGCAAGTCTGGACACAGCATCCCAGATGGCATACCTTACACCAGAGAAACAAATTTTCCTGACAGCCTACTTCTCTCAACTAGCCACCAGGCTCCAGCTAACTGCAAGGAAGATCCTGTAAGCTGTGGGGTTCATGGCATCTTGCATACTACTCATTCCATATGCCAGACTGCATATGAGGAAATGTCAGTGGTACCTAAAAAGCCTTTGGTGTCAACACTCTCAAGACCTGGAAACTCTTCTACCTATAATTCCTTGTCTCAGAAAGGAATTTCTTTGGTGGGCAACAGCATGCTCCCACAACAAGGGACTGCCCTTGTCCCCATCCCCCACCACCCAGACCTTCACCACAGATGCATCAGACTATGTTTGGGGTGCACACCTGAATGGCAGGTGCATACAGGGCCAATGGAGCCCACAGCAAAACCCTCTGCACATCAATCAAAAAGAGATGATGGCTCTGCAGAACATCTTGATAGCTTTCAAACCCCTTCTCTCGCCAGGGGTTCTCCTGATCAAAACAGACAACACCACTGTGATGTGGTACATCAACAAGCAGGGAGAGACTCACTCCAACCCTCTATGCTGGCTGGCCATGACCTTTTGGCTCACAGCCCCTTCCTTGCAACTACACCTTTTAGCACAATTCCTATCAGGCTCTCTCAACTCTCTGGCAGACCAATTAAGCAGAAACTTTCTGGACCCACACGAGTGGTAACTCAACAGAAGTACCTTCACCCTCATAACTCAGAAATATAGAACCCCAAAGGTCAACCTCTTTGCCGCCCACACCAACCATCAGCTCAGGAAATTCTGCACCAGGAAGCATCACTGCATGGCTTGGAAAGTGGATGCCCTGACCTTCCCCTGGGTCAGTCTATCAGTCTGTGCCTTTTCTCCCCTACCTCTCATCCCCAGGGTACTGCTCAAAATAAGTGAGGAAAAACCAAGGACGGTTCTTATAGCTCCAGACTGACCCCAATAACACTGGTACCCCTTGCTGCGCAACCTGTCTCCGCTGCCTCCATGGCATCTTCCTCAGATTCTAAACCTTCTGACCCAGAGGGAAGGAGAATTCATGCATCCCCAATTGCAGACACTCGATTTCGCAGCTTGGCTTATTCCCTAACCCCGAATCAATCTGCCATCCTCAGTAAACAGGTTCTGGATGTTATCCATGAGGCCAGACGTCCTTGCACCAGAAAGTCTTATGCAGATAAATGGAAAAGGTTCTGTACCTGGATCCATGCTAAGGGAGGCAATACGGCAGCCCTTCATCCCTCTCATCCTGGATTACTTAGCTGACCTACTACACAGTGGTCTCTCTTTTTCCTCTATAAAGATTCATGCCTCTGCTATTTCTGCTAATTTTCCCACTGAGGAACTCCTTTTCTCACACCCTTTGATCAAACAGTTCCTCAGAGGAGCTAGCAATTTGAGGCAACCCGAAAGGGCACCAACACCAGCTTGGGACCTTAACTTTGTCTTGGAAAAGCTCACCCTGCCCCCTTTCCAACCAGCTTCTTCTAAAGAGCTAAAATTTATCTCCTGGAAGACAGCATTCCTTCTGGCCATCACTTCAGCCAGAAGAGTCTCTGAGCTGCAAGCACTCATGGCTGAGGAATCCTTCATCATCTTCCATGCAGACAGGGTATCCCTCAGAACTAGCCAATCATTCATGCCCAAGTTGGTGTCCAGTGTGGCTCTCAACCATTTGCCCACCTTCTTTCCTATTCCCCAGAACAAGGGGGAAAGGATTATTCACTCTCTAGATGTGCACAGACAGCTCAGATTCTATTCGGACAGGACTAAATCCTTCAGAAAGTCTGTTCAATTGTTGGTTAGCTTTGCTACAGGGGAAGAAGGCAAAGCCATCTCCAAGCAAACCAGTTCCAAATGGATAGCACACTGCATCCATTTCTGCTACAAACAGCATGGAAAGTCTCCCCCCAAGGGTGTCAGGACACACTCCACCAGAGCAGCCTCCACCTCTGCAGCTTTCCTCAGAGGAGTCTCCACCAGGGACATCCTGGAGGCTGCCACCTGGACATCTGTTCACACTTTTACCAAGCATTACCACCTGCCTCTAATCTCCAAATCCATGGCAGGGTTTGCCTCTGCAGTCTTGCAGGGCATCCTAGCCAGCCCCTAGCTTCCTTGACTGCCTCCACCCTTTCTACAGCTTTGGGAATCTACCCAAATATGATGACTGCAACAGTGAAACACAAGAAAATAGTACAGTTGTGTACACTTACCATAAATGTAGATCTTCAAGTTTATTCACTGTTGCAGTCCTGGTTTCCCTCCCTCCTTCCATCCCCCTTTAGTCTCTTTTTCTTCTTTTATTACCATTCTTCCTTGTTGCTCTCCTTTCCTTACAAGGGACATATTGGTATTTATTTTCCACTGGTGGGGTTCTTCCACCAGAACATGGCCTCCTACTTTGGTGGCTCCTGACAGGTTAGGGCAAGAAAAACTGATGTAATGGCATTGGCTGCCTTACTTTATACTATTGACTACCTGACATCACTCCTCAAGTGACAGCAACTGATGCATATATACTACGTCTGTGGCATTTGGACTTGCCGAGGGCTACCCTGCCAGGGATAACCCAAATGTGATGCCTGAAAAAGTGAATACACTCGAACATCTACATTTATGGTAAGTGTACACAACTGTACTGTGTTGTGATTGGTCCTTTAGAGGGAGAAAGAGGGGTAAAGTTGTCACTGAATCTGTCGGCCAGTATGTTGGCAATATCTGTTGGCTCAGTATAGGAGGTACCATTTGCAGTAACTCAGAGCAAACCTGGGTATTGCCAAGGAGATTCTTGATATAACTGTAGAAGGCTTTGTGGTTGTATTTAGTGTCTGCCACAATTTTGCCTTCATAGCTGGCTTAAGAGGTTTTGATGAGAGATCTCACATTTTTGTTGAGCCTAATAAGGGAGTTTTTCCAGTCTTGGGAGTTCACATTTTTCTGCAACAGTTTCTTCCTTCTGTTGTAGAGTTTATTAATGGCAGGGGACCACTAGACTGGCTTCTGTTTTTTGGAGGAGAGCATCTTGGTACTGTTGGGTATGGCTAGTTCCATGCATTTATGTATGCGTTCATACACTGGTGTATGATTCAGCAGTTTTGAATCAATTTTCCATTGACATAGGTGCTCAGTGCAGTATTTAATGGAGAAGCAATGTACAGCAATATTATCTAGAATGGCAAGCAGTAACTTTTCTGTGACAGCCATTAGTGAGAAGTTTGTTAATATAACCAAAGGAAATGTTGTACTTTATTTTACTGCAAATATCTATCAAGCTGCATGTAACTCATAGGGTAGCTGTATATTACATTTTAAACTGAAAACTACAGAAACCCCCAAGTTCAGTAATGTTGATTATAACCCGCTACACGCACCGCATGCTCCCATTCATGACTGACATGTCTGAAGATAATCCCAATCAGTTTGTTAACACAATCTTGAAGCCTACAGTCTTCAAACTCATATTCCCGAGACCTTAATATCGAAGACCAAAATGATGAAGACCACAGTATTCAACTCCTGGTCTTGTTCCCCTGCATGATCCATGTTATTATCTGTTTCTGGGTTCAAACTGCTAGGGGGATTAAAGTTTTTATATTTTTAGGCATTCTGGTCTTCTTCAGCATTTTGATCTTTCATTATTATGGTCTCCAGATTATGATTTTTCTGATTGTGGTGTGCAAGACTGTGATAGTAAAATTCCAGATCACTGCACACATTTCATTAACAAATACTGCATAACTACAAATAAAATCAATTGCATTTTATTTACCTCGTCGATATACATGCCAAGACACACACACACACACACACACACACACACACACACACACACACACACACACACACACACACACACACACACACACACAGATACACACACTGCTTTGAGATGATGCTTTGGAAGGATTGCTCCTGTGGAAACACTGCCTGGTCTCAGTAAAATAGAAGTACCTTTCTTACAAATGCTACAGAAAGCTCATTCAGAAAAATGTATATATCTACTGATGCCTTTTCACAGACAAAGCAGGGTTGGTATGACTATACTTGAGGGGGAGGCTTTTCTTTTCTTTTTTTTTTTTTCACTTTTGTTTTTGGTGCCCCTTCAAAGCTTCTACAGCAATGCAGAAGGGAAACAGGACCATGATGTGTTTC
This sequence comes from Protopterus annectens, assembly GCF_019279795.1. Taxonomy (NCBI): domain Eukaryota; kingdom Metazoa; phylum Chordata; order Ceratodontiformes; family Protopteridae; genus Protopterus; species Protopterus annectens. The sequence goes on along the minus strand of NC_056725.1, from coordinate 837,412,664 downwards.
TATCCTGACAACAGGGGAGACTTCTTCCCTTTGTCCTAACCTTCACCTCCTCCATCTATATATACAGCATACTGTGACATCACTGCAGCCTGTGCATATGTGTTATCATGCGCTACATAGACTGAGAGTGCTTACCTCTATTTTTCATCTGCCATTGCTAAGACCCCTAACCTGGCTTGGGATGTGTAGACCAGGACATAAACATCTCATTCTCTCCATCTGGCTCCTTCAGGGTGCATGCCAGTATTAAGACTTCCATTTCCCAACAGAAAAAAACAGCAAAAAAATCTTACAATTAACATTTGAAAGTATTACAAAAGATTAAAACAAACAGAGCAAACACAGTAGTATCTTTTATAAAAATATTTCTTCAGAGGAAAAAGAGAGTTAAAGTTTTTTAAAAGAAAGCTTCCTAAACCTTATGCATTGTGAGCTCCGATCAAATCACCAGAATGTGAAAGTGGGACAGATTTTGAGGCTGCTCATATCCTAAATTTGTGATTTCAGGTAGATTGCCTTTCACATTGACATAAACATTTTCTAGGTGTTTAAAGGTACTGTGGCATATATAAATGTTCAATACATTAACAAGTTACATTAGGGATATATTTACTGTTTAATAATCTATTTGAATATTATTAGTAAGGTTATATATATGAATGACCTTATGAATCTTTCTATATTGTTAGTGCACAAGGCTGGAAAGGACTTGATTAATGGAAAGCTTAGAGGGCATGTGTGTGTGGATGTCAGGGGTTAACACTGAGAGGCCACAGGCCTGCTATCTCATAGCTTGGACATGAGATGTGCAGCACTACAGTGACGGGTTATGACAGTGGTCATGGCTGTCAACACCAGCTCATAATTTTTATGAGATTCTGGCAGATGTGTAAGGGGGTGATATTTGTACAGAAGCTTATAAGCTCTGTTATATCAGCTCATGTTAGTAGATACAGGTAATGCTATGTTAGGTTGTAGGGAGATAACCCGAAGCATTATCTAACCATATATGATTATCAGCTTGTCCCTGTACCATACAGAACCCAAAGGGATACAGGAATAGCATGTCTGCTGGTTTTAAGCTGGCAAAGCTGAGGTCTAAAACTGCAGAACAGAAGTGATATAACGTAAACAACTTTGCTTAATTAACTGTAAAACTTTGGTTGGGCCAAGAAAATGTACTGCATCATCTCAGTGTCCCAACATTTTTTGTTTGTGGACAAGCTTTTTTTGTCTGTCAGCAGCTATTTGTTAAACATGAACATTAGAGAGAAAATACTTGCTGGTGTTAACACAAGCATACAGTAACACCAGACAAAAATCATATATACTTTAGATATAGAAACCATATATATCTATACCTTTTGAATAACAATATGGCTCACTGATAGAACCCAAATAGGGGCAACCACTTCAAGTAGTAGACCCGTAACAAGCGGTGTACCCCAGGATCAGTCTTGGGGCCTTTGCTGTTTAGGAAATACTTCTCAGAGGTGCAGGCCAAATCTAGTGGACTATGGCTGACCAAGTTTGTAGATGACTGCAATCTGGGTGCTGTCATTAATTCCCCTAATGATGTGGACATCCTCCAAGAGGGTCCCACCCAAACAAGTGACTGGTGCGAGAAACATGGCCTCAAACTGAATGCCATAAATGCATCATCATCCTTTTTGGGGAGAGTGATGTCCCCACAAATTATTATATTGATAATAAGGCAATAAGCAGTCAGTCAGTCGTGAGGCACTTGGGAATACAGGTTAATAAAAAACTGACTTTTGACCACCATATTGCCTCTGTTGTATGGAAAGCTGTCTACATGGCCCACCTCATTAGTGTCTCATCCAGGGACAAGTAGGTCATAACATCCCTGTATTCTTCCCTTATAAGACCCATTATTGACTATAATGCCCCTTTCAGCATGTACCTCACAAAGCACATGCAGCAGCTGGAGAGACCACAGCATAACTCTCAACTGTACAGATTTTCGCAGCATTCCAGATTTTTTGCCTCATATTTTTAGTCCATTTTTCATAAAATTGTGATTTTCTGGCAAAATAGTGGAAAATCATTAAAGACTGAAGTTAGAAAATAATGACAGACATTTGAGTTTCAGACTTCAAAACCTTCAGAATAGTAATGCCAATGCAAAAACCTGTTAATCTATCAACTTTCTAAGTGTAAGAGCAATATTTAAAAATTGTCCCTATCTTTGGTCCTTTGTCCCACTTTTGTTTATGGCTTTGTCCAGATTTCTTGCTCTATGAGATTGAGAGGTATGCATAGTACCTCTAATAACAGGTACTGTTAAATGATACAGTAATGTGCTATAAATCCTAAAAGTTAAAACAATCAGTACTTCCAAAGTTTACTACTGAAACCGTTTCAATAATCTTTTTTCTACTTTGTAATTATTCAGTTTGCTGGCAGATAACTTTTCAACATTTCCGCCACTACCTGTAATTATTTGTTTAGTTATTAATCAGGTGTGTACTAATTACAAATGGCACTTTTCAAACATTACAACTCACCAGAAAAAGAAATGTAGTATTACACCTCAATGTGTTGACTTAATACTGACTTTAAGAATTAGCAATGATGCTGATTCGTTGACATCCGTTTTACCTGTCTGACTACAGAATGTTAATAATGGTGCTTTATAATGGCAGTCATTTGATGAGTGATGGCATTATGCACAGCTGATTAAGAAATACTTCTGTTGTATCTTGCAGGCTGGTAAAAGATGCCCCTTGGGATGAAGTTCCTCTCGCTCATTCCTTGGTTGGATTTGCTACAGCTTATGACTTCCTGTACAACTCCCTTAGCAAGCATCAACAGGAGAGATTCCTTGAAGTGATTGCCAATGCCTCCAGGTACATGTATGATGTATCGTACAGTCGTGGATGGGGTTTTCAGTACCTTCACAATCATCAGCCTACAAACTGCGTTGCTCTTCTCACAGGAAGTCTGGTGCTTATGAATCAAGGTATGCAATTTTTATAAAATATGTAATGCCATGCAAGTCAGCCTTTGTGTGCTTGTTTTTTTTTTTTTTAAATATCTGTACTGCTTATGATGACATTTAGTTCTGAAACAAATGAGTCAAATACTGCATATAAAACTGGAGATACAGCTTTTTGCCAAAGCTCTAACCAGTGGTGGTTGGACATAGTCTGTTTTGACAGTGGCACTAAGTCATAACAATGTTAGATCTCCATCTTTGTACTGCTACTGATTTGTTATTGTTTATTTCAGGACTTTAGGCCACGTTTCCCATTAGTTACACGAGTCTTCATTTATGTACACCAAGGAGTCTAATAAATATACATTGTAAAACACCCTTTTCACAAACTTCAACTTATGATTTATTAAAGTAACTATTACTTAAGCATTTTATAACAACTATTATTATTTATTTATTTTATTTATTTTACATTTGTTGACTGGGCTAGTCTAACTGTATATATGTCATGGGCTAGTCTAACTGTATATGCTTTTCAGTTACAGAACATTAAATTTTAGATACAGATAGCTTGTCAGACTAAAACAAGTGTTTAAGTTAATTTAACATACATGATGGAACAGAAAAATAGAACAAAATATAAGATAAGATAATCCTTTGTGTTTTTTTTTTTTTTTTTTTTTTTGTGAGCACTGTGGGAAGAAAGTATTCAGAAGGATATGGGAGATTCCCATCTCAAAGTTATAAGTAAGGAACAGAAGAACAGACTAGTTAAAAACAGGATTGGGAGAGTAGGTAGAGGGGCAGAAACTCATCAAAGAGACATGTAGAGGGGCAGAAACTTCAAAGAGACAGAAAGATGTCCAATCCATCTTTCTTTGGTACAATAAGTGCAAGTAGAAGGTATAGGCCTTAAAGTGGCAATAAAGTGAGTAAGTAGCCTGGGAAGAATGATTATGATGAAAATAGACAGAGAAAGTTTTAGTCAGGGTTTGAACAGGGACATAGCTGTTAAACAGGGTTTGAACAGGGACATAGCTGTTAATAAGTAACAATGTGAATACACAATATTATCAAAAATATAAAAAGAATATTTCAATTGGCAGAAGAAAATAAAATCTAATGCATTACATGTATTTGAGCATAACTGAATGCATCACTAAATCCATGACACAATCAATTCAGTAACAAAGACAAAGACGTTATAAAGTAGATTACAGACAGAACAAAATAAATTTTGATGTGTACAAAATTGGTGTTTTGCTGAATTGAGTTTCAATAGTTTGTGCATGATATTTCATAAGTAGATCACAAACCATTCAAAAAATGTAGACAGACTCATATTTTCAATTTGTCATATTAGAAGTAGACATACTGGAATTACTGAATTCCTTTAATAGGAAACACCTACAGTGAACACTTAAGCAATTTTATCAAAATTAAAAAAAGCTTAGAAGGTATATGTTAACAAGAGCATTTAATTGCATGATTTTCTTTTACGTGAATCCTAGTTAAACCTGTTTCATCAGATGGGTGTGAATATTCACGTTTTGTAAATTCCCCACTTCACCCATGGTTTCAGATTTGAACATGCTTGATGGATAGCTAACTGGTTGTCTGACAGAACCAATGTGGTTAGAGTAGCAGGTGCTACTTCTGAAAGGAAAACAGTCACCAGTAGTATACCACAGACTCAGCTTTGGACCCTCTTCTATTTGGCATATATTTCTCAGACCTTCAGGCCAGCACTTCTGGCCTATGGTTACCTCAGTTTGTAGATGACTGTAAATTGGGAGTTATTCGATCTTCAAATGACTCACAATTACTCCAGCATGGCTTAGACCATGTTAACAATTGGTACAAGGACAATGATCTCAAATTAAATGTAAAAAAAATGTAGCATAGTTCATTCTGGTATACAAAACAGTTTCACTTACCATATAGGAGATGCACCCCTGCAGCCTGTGTAAGAAATCTGGGTACTCTTGTTGATGATTCCCCATCATTTGACCATCATGTCTCCAGAGTAGTTCAGAAAGACTTTTATCTGGCCCATCTAATTTCCAAAGGCATCTCCACTAGATCTAAAGAAGTCTTAATTCCTCTTTACTCATATCTTATCAGACCCATTAATGAATATAATGTGCCTTTTGGCATGCATTTATCTAAACATATCACACAACTTGAGAGACCTCAGAGATTGAAAACTAAAAAGATCAGTCTCCACAAAAATTTAATTATCAGGACAGACTGGCAGCAATTTCTCTGTATTCGGTCTCTTACAGACTCCTCCATGGATATCTATATCTAGCCTTTCATGCCATGTAAAAGCCACCTCTATTTGATCTCCTATTCCTTCACAGAACTAACAGTACATCAAGTACTTGATAAAGGAAGTAAAGCTTCATCAGCAGATAAATAAGACATGTTGGCAAGACAGATATATATCTCAATGCATCCCTCACCTCTCAAACAAACTTCCACTACATGTCAAGCAGAGTAGCACCCTTACCACCTTCAAGGTAAACTTAGATAATTAGATGGGGACCCTCAAAATCACTCCCAGTCTATCTTGTCTTGCCCTTCTTGAGGCTAGAGGGAACATTTTCAATAGGATTTATTTAGCTAAGCTTAAAATGGTCTGAAGACTGATTGCCTAGTACTTATATATGAACAGGTTGTCAATTGAGATTCACTTAGGTGATTCAAGCATCCATAAAACAATCATTAAAATGGGAAAACATCTAAAGGCAGAGAGTCCTAAGGTAGTTTTATCTAAGGAACACCCAGCAAAAACTACACAAAATGTGTTGTAGGAGTCAGACATAAAGACATGACATTTTAATAGATACTGTAAAATCTAGTGTAGGGAAAAATGTGAAATACCCATTTGTAAGTGGGTTGTGTATGGACAAATGTGAAATGTGCATTTAGAGCTTTGTAAAGAGATTTGTGCTGATAAAATTCTCACAGAACTTTAGTAAGGCAATCAATTCTACTAGTTAATTAATGGAATGTCATTTACTTATTTAGTGCTGTATAAAAGCAGGATGACTCTCTATTGGAATGTTGACACCTGAAATGCACAGTACGGATAACCAAAAAAAATAAAAAACACAGGACCGGAATGAGTCTCAAAAATAGTTCATCTTCTTAAAACTTCCTTTTGCAGCACCCAAACCCCAAACTTATATATACAAACTCCAAGATCACTCTATCTCAGAAAAAAGGAAATAGTCTGAGAAATGGCACCTTGAGCTTAAACTAAATGTGAACCCTTCGGCAAATCAATCTCTACGTTTTGGGGCTCCCTGTAGTGACCTCAACATTTTAAAGGGTTACCAAGCAGGTTGATTGCTCAAGGCAAACAGGATCATAGACGTTGCAGGGCAATTGAGCTGCAAGGGCATTTCTGCCTTGATAGTACAAATTCTTGGACCATACTGGAATATCAATTGTCTCCTCACCTGGAGAGGCATCCTGGGTCACAGCAGGGACTCTGACCAAAAGATTCAATGAACCTGACAGGTCAGTTGGCGCTCATTGTGGATGTGATCTGTGTAAAGTCAGCTAAAAATCTATCAGTCTTTGGTTGAAGGGAAGGCCTGGCAGGATCCTTATCTGTGAAAAGAACCAAACCACTGTAAAAGTAGAAAACAGGAAACGGACTCCTTGCACCAGCAGACAAAGATGATAAAACTTAACGCAATATTATTATTTTATCAAGCGTTTTCGCCACCAAAAATTTGTGGCTTCTTCAGAGAGAAAGTTTTTAAAACAAACATCCATTTTAAAACGCGCACTTTATAAATAACCACCACAAAGGAAATGACATCACAAGGATAAGCATTATCACATATTCCTACATACTTAAAAAATTAACCACATCAAATTAAAAGTTAATTATACCACTATTTGGTTATAATACCCAACAATTATATAAAAATGTAATGATATTACAATATTTTATATTAAAATACTCAGTGTAAAAACACTCAGTTCTTTAAAAGCATTCTAAGGAACAGGGCAAGGCTTTACCATGAACACAGTACACAATAACTATTGAACCTGAAAAAGTCATTAATGTAATTATACTTTAGACAATGATGCACAAACACTTACAGGAGATGAGTTATAAACAGCCAGAAACCAAGGGCAGAGCAAAACTATGTACAGCCTATTGGTGACCCTACCTTAAATAACTTCTTAGTTTCAATACTGCAGAGATGTTACAGTTTTCATTAAGCCCTGGATGGCAAAAGGCATTAGTTCTTAACTGCCACTCTAACTCGCGGGTTTCTAAAAGTAGTGGAATGGGACCCCCACGAATGTTAGTTGACACTTGATCAATGGCCATAAATGAAAAACTATGGCCTGGGAAACTGTCAACATGCTTTGCTAAAGCATTAGTGTCAATTTTTTTCTTTATCGCATACATATGTTCGTAAACTCGGTCACGAAGTCTACGATCGGTCTTACCTATATAAAAGGAAGGACAGCACTCACAGAAGGCCACGTACACTATAGATTAACTAGTGATCAAATAGTGGTATAATTAACTTTTAATTTGATGTGGTTAATTTTTTAAGTATGTAGGAATATGTGATAATGCTTATCCTTGTGATGTCATTTCCTTTGTGGTGGTTATTTATAAAGTGCGCGTTTTAAAATGGATGTTTGTTTTAAAAACTTTCTCTCTGAAGAAGCCACAAATTTTTGGTGGCGAAAACGCTTGATAAAATAATAAAATTGCGTTAAGTTTTATCATCTTTGTCTGCTGGTGCAAGGAGTCCGTTTCCTGTTTTCTACTTTTACAAGGATCCTTATCTGTGATTTATCATTTTAGCAGCCTGTGGATGGAGAGGCTGTTAGTGGACTAGATACACGGATTATAAAGCATTTAATTAAAGGTACATTTCAGACTAAGTAAACAACCATATTAAACTAAATGAGCTAGTTGTTTTTATTTTCTTCTGATTTGGTATAATAAACCCTTGTTTTGTACAAACTTTGGCGTTCAGTGCTTCGTAAGACTTACAATATAAATTAAGGCATTTCTTGTCTGGTATAGTAAGCAAAGATGATATATAGTACGCCATGACAAACAATGAGAGAAGGAAAACAGAAAAAAAGGAGAGAACAAAGTATGTTGGAAGAAAAAGAAGGTTACAATGTGGAGATAACAAAACAAGAAGAATAAAAAAATATGTAGAGTTTTCAAAATAGTTTACATGCTTTTTAGATAACAAGTTCTGTTGAGTGAAAGCTGGACATAAAACCAATCAATGTGACAAACATGAGATATAAGGATTGCTACACTGAATGCAGGTTCACTGACAGGATGCAGCTTGGAAGTGGATAACATGATGATAAGAAGGAAGCTGGACATCCTCTGTATCCCAGAGACAAGATGGAAGGGCAGTGCAGCAGAGGCACTTGGCTTGGAATCCAGACTCTACTAATCAGGAGAAGGACAGACTAGAAATGGTGAAGGAATTTGGTGAGGGAGAGTCTTCAAAAGACACTGAGGGATGTCTTTGGAATTGGTGATAGGCTCATGGCAATCAGACTTCAGTGTAAGGATAGAACAGTATTCGTAATCTTAGCCTATGCTCCATAGCATGGGTTGTGACAGTGAGAAAGAGTGGATTCAGGTAATAGCTGCAGGACCTACTAGACAAAGCAGGAAAGCATGGGTATGTGTTGATAATAGGGATATGAATATTCATATTGGGACAGGCAGAACAGATATGAGAACTGCCTGGGTCCACATACGTGAGGCAAAATGAATAAAGAAGTACAGGCCATTCTAGACTTCTGTCTGGCAAATGGCTTGATGGTAGCCAACACATGTTTCAGCAAGAGCAACAGTCACAAGATCACATACAAGAGTGGCGAGAGTGGCCAACTTGCAACTCAGGTAGACTTCCTCCTAGTAAGGAAAAAGGAATGGGGTAGAATCAGTGATTGCAAAGTCATCCTCAGTGAAATGGTCAGCCCACAGCACAAAGTCTGCTGCAAGCAGTGGTCAGAGAAGGCTCTAAGGTCAACAGAGACAAGGCTGAAGACCTGGATGTTGACTGGAGACAATGCACAATTGTCCAAGGAATTACTCTGGGCTCTGTCTCCTCAGGAAGAAGAGGAAATAGGTGGAGTTGATGAAGAATGGCAGCGTCTCAAAGCAGCACACATAAGGACTCTAGAATAGATTTGTGGCACAGCCAGGTATGGAAGCAAAGTACATAGGGAAAGCTGGTGGTGAAATGCAGAAGTCCAGGAAGTCATCAAACAAAAGGAGTGCAGGAAAAAGTGTGAAAGAGAATAGATGGAGGAGGCTAGGAAGGAATACTAGTTGACTAGCACAGAAGCTAAGAAAGGAGTTGCAATAGCAAAGAACAGGGCATTGCAGGCACTCTACCAGCTTCCAGAAAGTGACACAGTAAAAGCAAAGACAGATGGATAATGAAGATACCCAGACGTCCTTCAGAAGGGATATCAGCAAAAACATGCTCACCAGTCCACAGGAAATCAAAGGCAGATGGAAGGAGTGCTTCCAGCAGCTTCTGAATGAAGAAACCCCCAAAGAAGCTGTACTTCCACAGATGCAGCATATGATGAGCTCACCCTAGAGAAGTGCAAACAGCACTAAGGAAAAGGAAGTCAGGGGAAGCAGCAGGATTAGATGATGTCACAGCAGACATGATCATGATATTGGGTGAGATTAGGGAGAAATGGCTCTTGAGGGTACTCATAGCAGTAAGGAGAGAAAAGCATAACCAGATGATTGGAGATAAAGCAAATAAGTGTCAGTGTACAAGAACAAAGGGGGCATCCACAACTGCAGAAAGTACAGAGGTATCAAACTCCTGTCAGACTGCATGAATGTTCTGGGAAGGGTGCGTGCTAAACAAATGTGCAGATTAGTAGAAAGTAAGAATGGAGATGAGCAGCTCAGATTCGGATAAGGATGCAGCACAACCAGCCCAGTGCTTGCAGTGAGACAGATATCTGAGGAGAAGCCAGAGATGAGGAAAGAGTCCAAATGAGGCACTTTTAGTCTTGGAGAAAGCATATGACAAGGTCCCAAAAAAGTTAATTTGGGCAGTCCTGCAATGGTTCAAATTCCCAGAAACATTGGTAGAAATAGTGCAGGCTATGTACTAGGACCCAATGACTCAATTACCAACAGTGTTTGACTTTCAGAGGGGTTCCAAGAGGGAGTGGGTGTGCATCAGGGTTCGTTTCTGAGCTCACCGCTGTTCTTACTGGTGAACTGCATTAGCAAACAGGTCAGAGGGGACAGTTCAACAAAGTTGCCATACGCAGATGATGTAGCATTACAGGAAGACTCTGAGCAAGAACTTCAGCAAAAGATAAGGGAGCGGAATGCATAACTGATGACACAAGAAATTAAACTGAGTATAAGCAAGAGAGCTGTAATGGCAGCAAATGGGGTAAATCAGAAGAAGGTGAAACCTAAGATTGAAGGGAAAATAGTGGAACAAGTTAACAGCTTCAAGTATCTTAGGGGGTTGAGGAGAACGGAAGTCTGAATGAGGAGGTCAAAATTAGAATCATAGAGGCTGCAGCCAAATGGCACAGAGTGTCAAGTTTAGTGTATGACAGAAGAATGCCAAAGAAGCTGAAAAGTAAGGTGTACAAAACAGTGATGCAACCAGTACTACTGTATGGTACAGAAACTTGAGCAGTAAAGGCAGAACAGTTGAGGAAGCTAGAGGTGATGGAGATGAAGTGCCTGAGACAAGTAGTAAGATGCACACTATGGGACAGACTAAGGAATAATGACATCAGAGCAAAAGGTAAAGTAGCTTCAATTGTAAAAAATGTTAAAGAGAACAGATTATAGTGGTTCGGGCACATGTGCAGGAAACCAGAAGACAATCTGGTGAAGAAGACTGCGACAGAAAGGAAGAAGGCATTTGGACGTGAGGGCATCCAGCAGAGAGATGGATGAATTGTGTGAGAGAAGACCTGCAACAGTCAGACATGACTGACGAAGGTAGGAGAGTGGCATTGAATCAAGAGAGATGGCGATGGTTGATACAACACCCTTAGCCCCTGTAGAAAATAAGGGAAAAGGGGGGTTGCTTATGATAATGATAATAATGGATGATGTCATTCTGACAGACAGTAATGAATAAGGGGTGGGGGGCATTAGCTCCAATAGGAGCATTAGAGGGGATTTTCTTTTGGAATATTTCAATGTCCTTAGATTTTATTGCTTTGAAGGACAGAACTCAACTTTATAATGGGAAATGGAGGGGACTGGGTGTTTTGGATGAAGTGGGGAAGGATGAGCATGTGGTTAGAGTCATGTGCTGCCTGTAAGTGCCACCCTTTGAAAGGTAGGATGCAGCCCTGTTAGAAAGATCTTTTGCTTTGCTGTGGCCTTTTATTTTTACTAGACTTTAGAATTTTCAGTAGATTATGGAGGGAGATTGGGCTGCCTGATAGAATATCTTCTAGTTGCCTTTTTAGCCAGGTTTTTCATTGCCTGCTATCTATGGAAGAGAAAGCACTCCAATAACATAAGGCTACATTTGTCAGTTTGGAAGGGGCTTTAATTTCTTTAGTAACCCATTGCTTATTAGGTTGGGATATGAGTCTTGAGATTTGGGGGAAGTACTTGTCTTGGATATTTAACTGAGTATTGATAAGAATCTTAGCTATGGTAGAAAAATGATGAATTGGTAGAAGGGATTCTCAGTTAGTTTGCACGAGTTTATCACATAGGGTTTTGATAATTTTCACTAATTTAGGCAATTGGGCAGTGTTCAGTAACTCAAGGGAGAAGTGTACTGACTTGCAATATCTTATTAGGGATGTTTGTTATTTCTAGGTCTAGAAATAGTCTAGTCTTCTCTGTAATGAAGTTTAGTCTAGTATAATCTTTAACCAATTCAGTTAGGGTGTCAGAAGCAAAGAAGTCAAGTCATGAATGTCTGATTTTATGGGTTTAAGAAGGTGTATGTTGAAGTCACCCAGGAATATTATCTTGGTTTTAGGGTTTGTAATTTTAGAATGTTGTTGATGAGTCTGTTAAGTTGGGAGTGGATTGAATGAAGGGATACGGGGCTTGACAAGGACGAGTGATTAGCAGCATTTGTCATGAAGAGAAAAAAGCTAGTCACGTAAGATGAAGGTAATTTATTGAAGTCTTTTGACCTTTGCAAGTTATGGGTATGTCTTCTCTGACAAGTAGAACAGTCCCCCACCCTGTTACCTGGTGTAGTATTGAAAGGATACTTGTAGCCTTTTAAGTGAAATGATAAGTCAGGGTTGTCTGATTTAGGGTCAGGATCAATGGATATCAACCATACATGTTTTGTTTGGAAGAGAAATGAGTGGATTTGTTTAGAAGGCTGTCTACACTAATGAGATCCACATTGATCTGTGAGTTTTTTAGTTTGTATGGTAAGCACAGGGGGTCTGGTTTGGACTCTTCAAAGTTTTGAAGGAGAAGGAAGTGGGTTAGGCATGTCATGTGAATGGCACATGTTAGGAACTTGAAGGGGATGGAGAGCTGACTACATATATGGGAGAGTATATGTGTTTAACAGGAAGGATACTTGTACTGAGGAAGAATGAAACTGGAGGGTGGGACAATGATGGAAATGGAAGGGGGAGGTTAGGGTGTTGATGGAGATGATGTGATCTACAAAGGTTTGGAGGGTTCTAACTAAAGACTTGAGCTATTGTGGGAGGGTGTAGGTTTTGGGTGTCAATAGTCAAAAAGACAGAAAATGAGTTTTCATCTGAGTACTATAGACAAAAGTGGTGGAATTGCAGTATTAATGAGACTGAGCTGCATGGCAAGAGCAGAAGGATGACTGGATGTTTTGAAGATGGTAGAGCTGGTTGTAAAAGATGGAAGTGACAGTAGGGAAATGTGGGGACATAGTCTATTAACTACAAGGTGAATGTTTGTGCGAAGTGAGAGACATTTATTTATTAACTAGAAGAAGAGTATTATAAGGATTATTTAAATAATGGTGCAAGATGGGAGTGTAAGGTGTGGGTGTGTTTAATATAAGCCTGGTGGCTAGTGGAGCAAGATGGGAATGTAAGGTCTGGGTGTGTTTAATATAAGCCTGGTGGCTAGTAGTATTAATGTAATTGTGGGAGCGCTTGGTAAAATAGCAAGTGAAGAATTAGACCGTAGAATAAATGTGTTTTAAGACTTTAAAAAGTTGGTTGGGAAACTTGAGACTTAATGGGTACAGTGAGTAGAACCATGAACCTGGAGTATTACTGGGTGCTTTTCAGAGTTATAAGGTGTTTCTGTATCCATTGTAGAAAACATACATCTTTTTATGTCCTTGTGGATGTGAAAAATGGATGTGAATATGAGCATATAATGTTTTAACTTCCTTGATGATTTGGAAATGGGGCAGGAGCGAAGCAGATGAAACACTTATATTAAGCAGTGGTTTATTTTAGCAATGGCCCATGAGTGGATGTGGGTATCACAGGATTTACCCACAGCTGGAGTGATTTGAATATGGGGCAAAGCCCGAGTGATAAAATGAAGCCAATCGTTGGTAAATCATGTGATACCCACATCCAGGTATGGGTTATTGCTATTATACAATGACATTATTTAAGAACGATATTGCTTAGCTTTCTTAAATAATCTCTTTGTAAAACAATGCTGTGGTATTCCTCCATGTTCTTCCTTGTTTGCTGATGTGCTGCACATGTGTATGCCACTTACATTCCCACTCTTGCACAGTACATCAGCACAGTGCAGGCGAAGTAACAGGGAAGAGAAAATCTCAATTGTCTTTTTTTTTTTTACTGACAGGATTTTGTGAGGGACAGTGCAGAAATACAAGGAAAATCAGGTATGTTTCTGATTTAGTTTTGCAGAATGTACCTGATTTTTCCTATATTTTGCTCTGTCCCTCAGCATATACCAATAGAAAGTCTGCCCCCTCACTGATACTTCAGCAGCCGGACTTTTTTCTATTGGTATATATACTGGATTTACAACAGGCAAGCTATTTGGGCTGTCCAATCAATGTGCTCATTTTTGAATAGTAATTAGCAGTCATTGTATAATTGTTACTATAATCACCACCCCTAACAATTACTCCCAGCCACATACTGCAAAGTTAAGGAATTAATTAAGCTGATCAATAAATGTTTGCCTGCTTTATATTTTGTAGGAAGAGTATCTGATTTTGTAACACAATTTTTATTATGATGTATGAGTTTATTTCATGATAGTTATGTGTTTCCGCACATAGCTATTTCTAGTGCATTTTTCCGGGTAAAAACGTTAAGCAGTTGTGCTGATTGAGATGAACAACTTGTGGGGCCCTGAATTTAGGCTGTTAACAATATGAGGTGCATGCCAATTTTGTAAAATTGGGACTAGATTTCCCAGTATAGAGCAAAAAGGCTCTCATTATTTTTAGCATGTGTATTTCTAGGGACTGCAACTTAGAAATGTCTAGGAGTGCTAATGCAGTCCATCTGATAATGCTGACATTGTGATGATGTATATCAGTTAGCAAAACTGTGCAAAAATATCTGAGCTAGTATTCCATCTTCCTTAGATGAAGTATCACACACACACACACACACACACACACACACACACACACACACACACACACACACACACACACACACACACACACACACACTATTCTAAAACAGTGTTCCTTTTTTACTGGGGTTTGTATCCTCTTACCTTTACAACTACACTCCTGATCTCTCTCTCTCTCTCTCTCTTTATATATATATATATATATATATATATATATATATATATATATATACTACCTCTAAGGTCACACACACTTGAGTGAAATGAAAAATGTTTAAAAAAACACCTTTTTGTTCTCTTCCAAGTAATTCAGCCTTGGAGACTGAACTACAGCTTCTGTGATAATGCAACGTCTGATTTAATGACAAGACAATAACATAATTTAATCATGAAAAACTTCTACAAACAAAAAATGGTTGGGGATATGACAGTATTAACACATATGCATAACAGATTACAGTGGTAATGTTCAAACAGGATACAGAACGTACAGCCGTATCCCACTTACCATAATTGTAGATATTCGAGTAGATCAGTCTTGTAGTACTGAATGATTCCAGAGTTTTCCTGGCATGCTATGGAGAAGCCTGTGACTGGCCCAATTTCCAGAGTCTTTGCATCATCCCTAGCCAATAGAAATCTTAAGACAGATGCCCAGACATCAGGGTGTAAGAGGGCCATCTGTTGGCATGATCTTCAGATCTTTCTAGGCAGAGAAACACAGTCTGATGCCTGAGGACAGCATGACCCTATCATAGCTTTAGTCAGGATAGAGGACAGTTTCAACCTTGGGGTAATAATAGAAGTAGGTTATTTTAGTGAATAAGGACTACCTGCTAGATAAACTATCCCTACCCCCTAAGTACTGGGATGAGGCCGTCTGATAGTGGGATAGGAGGGTGGGAGTTTGTACTGCAGCATTAACCTACTCAAACATCTACAGTTATAGTAAGTGGGGCATGACTGTACTATGTTCTTCATAGTCAGTGTTGCAGTACTGATTCTTGAGAGGGCTCCCAAAGCTAAAAGGTAGGGGGCAGGCTGTCTAATGGGCCCTAAGAAAGCAGGCTTTGTAGTACAGAAGTAGCAAAATCTGCCCTAGCCCTAGAGGCATTGGCTAAATGGTAATGTTTAGTAAAGGTGTGGACAGATGTCCATGTGGCAGCTTCCAGAACGGCCTTTGAAGGGACACCTTTAAGGAAGGCAGTGGTGGCTGCACTGTGTCCCGTGCACCATGACATGGGCTGGTACTTGCTTACCATGATGGGCATCACAGAAGGTGATGCAGTTAGCTATCCATTTAGAGAGAGTCTGTTAGGAGACTGGTCTGCCTTCTTTCCCTTCCTGCAAAGGCCACTAGTACTTACTCTGCTCTATTACAGAACTTTGTCCTGTCAAGGTAACACCTGATCTCCCTGTGCATATCCAGGG
This sequence comes from Protopterus annectens, assembly GCF_019279795.1. Lineage (NCBI taxonomy): Eukaryota > Metazoa > Chordata > Ceratodontiformes > Protopteridae > Protopterus > Protopterus annectens. The sequence continues at coordinate 837,396,699 of NC_056725.1, read as the reverse complement.
ATTGCAGGATTTGCTCGGCCTTATTCTGTGGGTTTAGAAAGAACATCAGCAAGTGAATAGTATGATTCAGTGAGAGTTCTGATACTACCATGGGTCATAAAAGAGGTGTTAGTTGCTATGGTTACCCTTTCCCTGTGAAACACAATGAAGGCTTCTTTGCACATCAGGGCTTGTAGCTCTTGGCTGATGTGATGGTTTTCAGTAGGGTGGTCTTCCAAGCGGGCATCTTTAGAGGAGCAGAAGCTGCTGGCTCAAAAGTTGGCAATGTGAGTTTTTGTAATACTTTAAATCCCAGGTAGGGACAGGGCTTCTCCTGTTGGCTTTACATGTATGACTCCTTGTAGGAATTGTTTCAGGTCTGGAAGAGAATAAATAGATAAGTGAGGGGAAGCAAGAAATAAAGGCAGAGATGGCTGAAGCATGCACCTTAATACTCGAATAATAAAGGTCCAGTGATACAATCCTAAAAGGTATTCCAACACTAGATTTCTGTCCGCATGAGGAGGACTAATGTCTTTGTTCTTGCACTGAGGAGAAAACTTTTCCATCTGGATAAGTATGATTTTCTGAAATTGTGTTTTCTTGCCTCTCTCAGGATAGTTAGCACTTTTGTAGAGTAGTTTGCATTATTAGGGGTCAAAAACTAATCCTCCATGTTGTTAGTTTGAGAGAGGACTGGTGAGGATAAATGACAGACCCATTTAGCTGGGTGATTAGGTCTATCATTTGTGGAAGAATGTAATATTTGTCTTCGCTGAGAGTCACAAGGAAGGACAACTAAATATCCATTGCATGACTGGATTAGGGGTAGGATTCTTGGTTCAGGTTGTACTGGAAAGCTTTGATGGCAAAGCAGACTACCATCATCTCTTTCTGGTTTATGGCAGCATTCTTTGTTCTGGAGTCCAGATATCCTGCACCTTCAGGGGTCATAAGTGTGCTCCCCATGTAATATTTGAATTGTCTGTGGTGATAGTCTTGTCTGCTTCTGGCAGGGAGAAGTTTGCCCCAGGATTCTGCAGTATAGTGTCTTTCCATCAGAACAATTCATTTTTCAAGGAGAGGGGAAGAGGCATCAGGGATTCCAGGAGGTGAGAATGCTTTTCCCAAATATTTTTTAGGAACCACTGGAGTTTTCCCATGTGCATTTTAGGCAGGGGTACCATTAAATGTAGGATGCCATGTATTCCAAGGCCTTTAGGTATTCCCTTGCAGAGATTGTCTGGCTTGGTAATAGGCTGAGGAGATTGTTTGTGAGGTAAGAAACCTTGTCCTGAGGTAGGAAGGCTTTTTTATTGCACTGAATCTGTGTATCCAAAAAAATAATTCCTGTCTAGGTCTGAATTTGTGACTTGCCAATGGCACTCATTTTATACCTTAACCCCCCACAACTTTAAGAACTTTTCTAAGGTAAATTAACTGCTATTAAGGGACAGCATAGCTAGTTTCCAAGCTCCCCAAATACAGAAAACACATAAACCTATGCAGAGGCATACACAAAAGCCCTGTATGACCATATTCAACAACTACATAGAAATGGCAGTACCAGACCAAACTAAAACCAGGTTAAACCTCAAAAACAAGCCACTCTGGTGGACCCCTGATATTAATAGGTTGTACACAAAAGAAAGAAAATCCCATTGAGAAGTAAGAGAGAATGTGCACAACATAATGAAAACTCCCTTGTTAGTCTAAACAAGCTGATCAGGGAACTCAAAAGCATATTTTGAGGTGAAAATAGCCTCCAAAGCTAAGGATAACCATACAGCATTTTTCAGTTATGTCTGCAGTCTTAAGGACAACTCCCCAAAATGTACAGAATTAGTTGTAGATGGCATCACATATACTCAGCCAGAAGACATAGTAAATCTGCTGTCTGACAAATTCAAAATTTCACCTCCCTATTACCCTCAGTTCTCCCCCAAGAAATACCCTCCACCACTCCACTGCCAATTATCACCAAAAAAACAGGTTGCACTGTGCTCTCAAAAGTTAAAAACATGGTTTCAATGGGTCTGAGGATACACCAGGCAGGTTGCCTCTTAAACAGTTTAAATCAGGACTTATCAGTCCCATTAGGATCTCCATTTAGCCACAGCCTCCAGACTGGCTTTGTCTCAGCAGTTGGGAAGAAAGCAACAGTCATCCCTTTGCATAAAGGGTGACTCTGAAAATTACAGACCCATGAGTTTGACTAATCCTACATGTAAGGTCACAGAAAGAATAATCATAGACCTGATAAATAATGATATTGGAAACCTCTAGACTTTGGACCCAACCCATTTCGGCTTTGTCAAGGGGAGGTCATTCCTACTGAATCTGGTGGATTTCTTTGAGAAAGTAACTAAGGCCATGGATGAGGGTAAAACAGTACATACAGCCTACCTTGACCTTCCCAAGGCATTTGACACAATTTCCCACCAGGTATTATAAATAAACTCCCAAAACTAGGCATAAATCCCTACATCACCAGATGGATAGCCAGTTGGCCCACAGACAGGACACGCGGTTAAAGTAGATGAATCCAGATTCAGCAAGAGGTTAGTTACTAGTGGTGTGCCACAGGGCTCAGTGCTGGGCCCACTGCTGTTCGGAATATACTTCTCTGAAGTCAAGGGTAATGTGGAAGGCCTCTGGATGATATAGTTTGTTGATGACTGCAAGCTGAGGGCAGTCATTGAATTCCCCAGTGATGTAGATATCCTTCAAGAGGATCTGTGTCAGACAAATGATTTGTGCCAGAACTATGGCCTAAAACTAAATGTATTATTATACCCTTTGGGAAGTCAAATATCCCTGCAAATAACAACATCAATAGCATACCCCTAAGAGTAGACATAGAGGTGAGAGATCTAGGTACACAGATAGATAGTAGCCTGAACTTTGACTTCCATGTGTCCACAGTGGTGAGGAAGTCCTTCTATGTGACACAACTTCTAAGCAAGGGTATGGCACCCAGATAAAAGGTAATTATAGTCCCACTGTATTCAGCCCTCATTAGAGCAATAATCAAGTATAACACAATAGTTGGCATGTACTTGATTAAGCACTTACAGCTGGAGTGACTTCAAAGGTTCCTCACAAAGAAAATACAGGGAGTAAACAAGATGTCCTATGCCGAAAGACTAAAAGCCCTGTCTCTTTGCTCTGTCTCCTACTGACTGTTATGGGATGCCCCTTGCCTAATGTGCAAGGTACTCACAAATCCAGCCCTGATGGAACTGCTACACATCCACAAATTGAACAGCATGAGGGTCACTATAATCTAGAGATCAAACATTAGTCACTGACTCAAACAAAACATACTGGATAGACAGATATATGTGTCAGAGACTCTCCTGTGTTGGAACAGGCTTCCTATTCCCATTAAGCACAGCCCTTCCCTGGTCCTCTTCAAATGCAGTTTGGATCAGTGTATGGGGAATCACAAATGCACACCTGGGTAAGTGCCTGTGTCCCTAATAGACAGGGGTGATCTGTATGGTACTCAAGGCACAGGCACAAATCCATGCCATCCTCCTGCCCCTAGGGGCCATATATTGGGTAAAAGGGGGTTATACTGGCTTGGCTTGTAATGGATTTTAAGCTGTTAGCCTAGTAATCTCCTATGAAACTATGAACATATGAATGTTTGGATGTCAGTCTTCAAATGCCCGTTGACTAGGAATAATGCAATGACTCTGGAAATCGGGGTGGACATGGGCTTCTGCGTAGCAGGAAGACTGAGGAATCAGTACTGCAACACTGACCACGATGAACGTTACAGAATACATCAGAAAGGCAATGTTGGTTGTTCAGCTGTAAATCCAGCTGTAGAAGATAATTGTACTACAAAGATATTTCACTTTCATGTTGGGATGAAGATATAAATGGAGAAGGAAGCAGTTGTTAAATGCAGTAATATCTGCAGATGTGGGAAGAATGCAGACTATAATTACAAGGTTTAGTACAAGTCAAATACTGGCATGAATGTTTTCAAGTCATCAAAAAGGTCTACCATTTGTGTTTATTTTACTAGGATTTCATTCAACTTAGCTACTTAATTGCAAGACATAGCTTGTTAAAATACCACAGCCTTTAATGAACTCATTCAGTGTAGTCCATTTTAAATTATTTTCATACAGGAATGTGAATATAATGTGGACATCCATGAAAAATTGCAAGGATCAGATTCAAGAGCAATGACATTTTAATTACTTTAAATACCTTTTTAGACATTAGGAAAGGGCAATTCTTTCAATAAACACTCGTTTTTCTAAATGCAAATTGTAGAGGAACATATGTTATCGATTAGACATGCTTTATTTTGGTTTATCTATACTAAACAGACATAAGCAGTCCCTTGGTTTGTCTGTACTGCTCAGACAGAAAGACAGTGATGTCAGGCAATGTAATTGACTGCTTATGTCTGTTTAGTTCAGTAGATGAAATGCAGAATATTTTGGTTGAATGTAACATTTATTTAAAGAATCATGCCAGACAGTGCAACTGACTGCACATATTTGCTCACATAAAGACATGAGGTACTGAAAAATATTTTAGTAGATGATATACTGGGAAAAGTACTTATTAGAAATGTATACTTCTATACCTTTTTATGTATTCCATTTAAATTCTCTTAATGTTAATCTGTAATGTAGAAACTAAACATTATTTAAAGAATGACACATATTTCAAGTAGAATATGTGCTTAAAAGGTTCTTGAATCTGGTTTAATAAGTTTACACAAGATGTTTTCCTAATTAAGTTCATAAGCCATGAATTTAGACTTGATTCATTAAGTAAACACCATCTCCTCAATCGACCTCTCTCCCTAGCCAATAAATGACATGTATTGCCTTCATTTTTGGGCTGCAGAAACTGCTGCTGTATTCAGTCAGTGAAAAAGTGAACTGTGGACTGAATGCTTATTTAAGGACAGTCATTATAGCTAACTTTAACTTATGGCTGACATTCAAAGAATTCAAAAAGGAAAACGTCACTGTGATGTAGAAGAATTCAGTAAAAAAAGTATTTTATCTTAAAAGTTAGAATAGCACCTGAGGATAGCTATGAATCAGGATTATACAGCTTTTTGCTACCGACATCAGTACACCTCCCAAAGTCAAAGTAAACTTTATTATCATTTAGAACTACACACGTGTAATCTAAACGAAATTTCGTGCATCAGCTCAGTTCTTGAGATTACAAAGGAAAGTAAAACAAAGCAGAGGAATAAACATAACTAACAAATACAATACTACTCCCAATACACGCAAGAAAAGAGCAGACATTTACCAACACTCGTATATGAAAAGAATACCCTCCCCTGAGTGAAATTAACTACCCTATTAAAAGCAATACAAAACACACTACAGATTGAGTAATGCCTAATTTATTTGTCTAATATTGCACTTGAGTGGGTTAAATAAACTGACTATGGCTATAATAAATAAATATTGCACTTAGTTGGAATATATGTAATTATATATTGCACAAATAAATAAATATTGACTTATTATGTGTCCAGACCCCTGGGACTAGTGCCCGAGTTCAGAAGTCTAATCACTGTAGGGTAGAAACTGTTACTGAGTCTTGTAGTCTTCCAGCGGATGCTGCAATATCTTCTGCCCAATGCCAGATGCTTAAACATCCATGTGCAGGATGCGTGGTGGCCTGTATTATTTTAGTAGCCTTTCAGATGCTTCTTGCAGAATAAAGATGTATCAGTGGAAAAATGGAACCTGTTATCTTCTCTGCAACCCTCACCACTCTTTGTGGTGCCTTCCTTTCTGTAACTGTGCAGCTTCCAAACCACACTGTGAAGTTGCAGGTGAGGATGCTCTCTATTTCACCTCTATAGAAAGTGGAGAGAAAATGAGGACGAAGCTTAGCTTTTTTCAGCCTTTTAAAAAGTGGAGGCATTGGTACACTTTCTTGATGAGTTGTCTGGTGTTTCCTGACCACGAGAGATCCCCTGATATGCGTATACCCAGGAATTTCATACTCTTAACACTCTCCACACTCTCACCATTGATCCTGAGTGCTGGGTGGTTTGTTCTCCTTTTCCTAAAGTCAATGATTATCTCTTTGGTCTTGCTTACATTCAGGTCAAGGTTGTTCCCCTCACACCAATTGACCAAAGATGTCACCACCTGTCTGTATGCCCTTTTATCCTCCTTTGTGAAGAGCCCCAAGACTGTAGTGTCATTAGCAAACTTAATAAAATGGTTGGACTTACGTATATCATAGCAGTCGTGGGTCAGGATGGTGAATAAGGGTCTATATTAGATAAACAAAAGTTTATCTTACCGAACGCTGACATTATCGAAAATCCCGGAACTCGAAACTGCAATTGTGGGAGGCTGCTCCCCCATCCCCCCACTAAATATATATTCCAACTCCGAGATCGCACTACAGTGAGGAAAGGGCAAATATTCCCATCTTCACTGTACTGCGATCTCACAATTCCGGTTTCTGGTTCCGGGATTTTCGGTCATGTTAGCATTCGGTAAGATAAACCTTTGTTTATCTAATATACCCATGAATAACAGTAAAAACTGCAGTGGTGGTGCTGCAGTAGCGTTGTCGCCTCACAGTTAGACGTTGCCCATTCGATTCTCAGTTAGAGCGTCTTCTGTGTGGCGGCATGCATGAATGGGGCGTTCCTTCATTGAAGGTTGTGCTTTAGGCCTGGCAAGCCAGCACGTAAAAATCTACTGCCAATCATTAGCGGACCGGAGTTCCGCTGTGGCGACCCCTAACCGGGAAAAGCTGAAAGACACAAACAAAGACCCATGAATAACAGTGGACTGAGAACACATCCCTGTGGAACCCTGGTGTTAATCATGATGCACTTTGATGTGTTCTTACCCAAACACACCCTCTGTGGTCTCTCAATCAGGGAGTGCAGGATTGAGTTAGAGATATATACTGTTTCCTAAATGTGCCAGTTTTTCTATCAGCTGTATTGGTATCACCGTATTAAATGCAGAGCTGAAGTCTATGAACAGCATCCTCACATAGTTGTCTTTGCCCTCTAAATGCTCAAGGGAGATGTGTGGTGCTACTGATATGGGATCAGCCATGGATCATTTAGCTCTGTACGCAAACTGTAGAGGTTCAGAATCAGGAGGTAGGCATGATGAAAGATGCTTTTTGATCGGCTGCTCAAAACATTTCATAACAGTGGATGTCAGAGTGACTGGTCTGTAGTTGTTAGGGCTGGAGGGAGTGGTTTTCTTGGGTAGTGGGATGATGTTAGTTTCCTTGCAGCATGAGGGTACTTTCACCGTGGCAAGAGAGGTGTTAAATATTTCCTTGAGTGCTGTGCATAGTTGATCAGCACAGCCTTTTAACACCTTGCCCAGTAGGTTGTCTGGGCCAGCAGCCTTCCTGGGGTTCACTCTCCTTAGGTTTCTTCTTACCTCCTCTGTACTGAGGCTGAGTACCACATCCTTCTTAAGCAAAAGCAGAAGAAGACTAGATAACGCTGATAAAACAAACTGTTTATTACGAACAAAGCTTTCAGGTAAAATAAAACCCTTCATCAGTGTGTAGCAAAAAGTAAAACAGTTCACTTATATAGTAATCACACACAGCCCAAACGTTAATTGTTTAACAATCGATTAAAAGCTTAAAGTAAAATGCAGCTATTGCAGGCACATCTGCATGTGCTTTAGTATAGGTTTCAATGACACAGTTTGGTTAATACCTGGCAAAGTATCAGCATTCATTCTTAAAATCCATTCATATTCCCTAACCTCCAACCTATTATTAATATCACCTTTTCTTATATTTGCAGTCATCCTATCACCATAAAAATAAATGTATGGCCACTGCCAAATTCATTAGTATGTTTAGCTAATGAGTTTGTGATAACATTCGTTGGTGTATCTGATCTATGCTCAGTGATTCTGTCTCTAAGGTGTCTGTTTGACTTTCCTATATAGAAAGCTGTGCATAGTTTACAAGTAGCAAGATAAACTATATGTGTGCTGTTGCGTGTGTGACGATGGGCACACCGGTAGCAAATACTTATGCCAATCTAGTCTTAGATAAGTGGGAGTGTGAATTTATATATGATGGACCTGCTCATTATTCAAGGAATGTATACTGTTTTAAATGTTTTGTTGATGACATTTCCTTTTTATGGCATGGCAGTAAAATTGAACTTGATTCCTTTGAATATTTAAATGCTAGCACTAATTTTCTTAAATTCACAATGACTTGTTTCACTGTAAGTGTGATGTTACCATTAAACATAAAGGCACCAATATTGAGACTACTGTCTTTAAACAAACTATACACAGAAATAAATTCTTGCATCGTACCAGTATGCATGCTCCACATGTATTTAGAGGTATTAGTAGGTGGCAATTTCTAAGAACAAGCAGATTAAATACATCTACAGCCGCATATTTACAGCAAGCTAATGAGTTAAAGAATGACTTCGTGGAAAGAGGTTATGATGCAGAGCATTTAGATAGTGAGATTAATGGCATACTAAACTTAATTACATCTACAGCTAGACCATATTTCTATATGGGAAACACTGAACAATTAAATGATACAGAAAGACCTAATAGGAGTGAAGACAAAATACATTATGTTACCACTACTAACAGAAATACATCTGACATCAGAAAAATTAGTAGTAGTAACTGGTGTATTTTAAGATCTTTACCAGAGCTACACTCCATTATTGGTCAGATACCTAGCTTTTCATATAGGAATTCAGCTAGTTTGAAACAAAAATTATGTTACAAAGATATGTGTATCAAAGAAAAACTAAATGTAAATAAGATTCAGACTGTACCCTGCCATAATTGTGGTTGCTGAGATGCTATAAACAAAAACATTTTTGTTCACCTAGTAAGTGGGAAAGACTATAAAATTTGATGTTTTGCAACATGCAACAGCACACATATAGTTTATCTTGCTACTTGTAAACTATGCACAGCTCTCTATATAGGAAAGTCAAACAGACACCTTAGAAACAGAATCACTGAGCATAGATCAGATACACCAAAGAATGTTATCACAAACTCATTAGCTAAACATACTAATGAATTTGGCAGTGGCCATACATTCATTTTTATGGTGATAGGATGACTGCAAATATAAGAAAAGGTGATATCAATAATAGTTTGGAGGTTAAGGAATATGAATGGATTTTAAGAATGAATGCTGATACTTTGCCAGATATTAACCAAACTGTGTCACTGAAACCCATACTAAATACATGCAGATGTGCTGGCAATAGCTGCATTTTACTTTAAGCTTTTAATCGATTGTTAAACAATTAACGTTTGGGCTGTGTGTGATTACTATATAAGTGAACTGTTTTACTTTTTGCTACACACTGATGAAGGTTTTTTTTACCTGAAAGCTTTGTTCGTAATAAACAGTTTGTTTTTAACAGCATTATCTAGTCTTCTTCTGCTTTTGCTTGTGTTTTATTACTCGGACTGTGGTTTTACTTTATACTTTGCTTATTTTACTGTGCTGCATCCTTCTCATCAGTGGGTAGCTTTAGTGCCAACCTGTTGTTTCTTTCCTCAAATCTTCCAAAGAAGATATTCAAACTGTCCAAGAATTCAATGCTGTCTTCACACTGTGCTGTCCTGATTTTGTAGTCAGTGATCTCCTGTATGCCTTGCCATAGTCTCCTTGCATCCTTCATGTCTTCAAAGTGGCTCTGTACCTTTCTGCCATACTCCCACTTAGCCTCCTTTATACCCTTCCTCAGACTACTTCTTGCTACACTTTGGACCGCTTTGTCCTTAGCCCTGTAAGCTGCGTTTCTCTCTTCAGAAGCTCATATACCTTAGGGATGAGCCATTGCTTCTGGTTAGCTCTAATAGTGATACTCTTGGTATTTGTTACCCCATCAACACAGTTTGAAGTGTATGCCATCACTACCACAGTGTATTCATCAATGTTCAGGTGCTGATTCACTGTGGCTGCCTCCTTGAACATATCCCAATTGGTTCTTTCAAAGCAATCTTGGAGGACCTCCATAGACCCCTCGGGCCATACCATGATTTGCTTCTTCATGGGTTTCTCTCTAACCAGTGCAGGTTTGTAAGCTGGTAGTAGCAAGCAAGATGGTATAATGGTCAGAGTTTCCCATTTGTGTTTCCCAAGGATTTGTGTTTCCAAAGTTTCGCAAGGGGAGGTGATAAAATTGCAGCATTAAACAAACTGGATACCAGCTTAATTTTAAAATATAATACATAGTTTCCGAGAGAGTTAAATCCTGACATGCACTGGCAGTGTGTATTAGAGTATATACACATTTTCTCACATTTGTTAGCACTGATGTCATTATTTGACATACATGTGGTCCTTTGCAGTTCTAATTAATGTACGGTATGTGGATGACTAGGTGAATGATCTTTAAGATGATGGTATTTAATGAGTTTTCTATTTCATATTACATTTTCTACTCCAAGAAGGTGTTATACTGTAGCACCAGGGAGAATAAAAAACGTATTTTATCTCCAGCTCTGCATCTGTTTAATCTATTTATTTATATCTGATAAAAGTATAGATAGTTGATTCACATTTAACAATTCCAGGCTCAGCCCAAAGTGAAATAAAACCATTTAGTTAAACTTAACACAGGTATATAAACAAAAGTACAGAAATGGAAACAAAAGTAGAGACAATTCTTTGTACACAGTGTCTACACACAATATTTTAGATTATTGTGTTAGAAATGGAAACAAAAGTAGAGACAATTCTTTGTACACAGTGTCTACACACAATATTTTAGAGTATCGTGTTAGAAATGGAAACAAAAGTAGAGACAATTCTTTGTACACAGTGTCTACACACAATATTTTAGATTATTGTGTTAGAAATGGAAACAAAAGTAGAGACAATTCTTTGTACACAGTGTCTACACACAATATTTTAGAGTATCGTGTTAGAAATGGAAACAAAAGTAGAGACAATTCTTTGTACACAGTGTCTACACACAATATTTTAGATTATTGTGTTAGAAATGGAAACAAAAGTAGAGACAATTCTTTGTACACAGTGTCTACACACAATATTTTAGATTATTGTGTTAGAAATGGAAACAAAAGTAGAGACAATTCTTTGTACACAGTGTCTACACACAATATTTTAGATTATTGTGTTAGAAATGGAAACAAAAGTAGAGACAATTCTTTGTACACAGTGTCTACACACAATATTTTAGAGTATCGTGTTAGAAATGGAAACAAAAGTAGAGACAATTCTTTGTACACAGTGTCTACACACAATATTTTAGATTATTGTGTTAGAAATGGAAACAAAAGTAGAGACAATTCTTTGTACACAGTGTCTACACACAATATTTTAGAGTATCGTGTTAGAAATGGAAACAAAAGTAGAGACAATTCTTTGTACACAGTGTCTACACACAATATTTTAGAGTATTGTGTTAGAAATGGAAACAAAAGTAGAGACAATTCTTTGTACACAGTGTCTACACACAATATTTTAGAGTATCGTGTTAGAAATGGAAACAAAAGTAGAGACAATTCTTTGTACACAGTGTCTACACACAATATTTTAGAGTATCGTGTTAGAAATGGAAACAAAAGTAGAGACAATTCTTTGTACACAGTGTCTACACACAATATTTTAGAGTATCGTGTTAGAAATGGAAACAAAAGTAGAGACAATTCTTTGTACACAGTGTCTACACACAATATTTTAGATTATTGTGTTAGAAATGGAAACAAAAGTAGAGACAATTCTTTGTACACAGTGTCTACACACAATATTTTAGAGTATCGTGTTAGAAATGGAAACAAAAGTAGAGACAATTCTTTGTACACAGTGTCTACACACAATATTTTAGAGTATTGTGTTAGAAATGGAAACAAAAGTAGAGACAATTCTTTGTACACAGTGTCTACACACAATATTTTAGAGTATCGTGTTAGAAATGGAAACAAAAGTAGAGACAATTCTTTGTACACAGTGTCTACACACAATATTTTAGATTATTGTGTTAGAAATGGAAACAAAAGTAGAGACAATTCTTTGTACACAGTGTCTACACACAATATTTTAGATTATTGTGTTAGAAATGGAAACAAAAGTAGAGACAATTCTTTGTACACAGTGTCTACACACAATATTTTAGAGTATCGTGTTAGAAATGGAAACAAAGTAGAGACAATTCTTTGTACACAGTGTCTACACACAATATTTTAGATTATTGTGTTAGAAATGGAAACAAAAGTAGAGACAATTCTTTGTACACAGTGTCTACACACAATATTTTAGATTATTGTGTTAGAAATGGAAACAAAAGTAGAGACAATTCTTTGTACACAGTGTCTACACACAATATTTTAGAGTATCGTGTTAGAAATGGAAACAAAAGTAGAGACAATTCTTTGTACACAGTGTCTACACACAATATTTTAGATTATCGTGTTAGAAATGGAAACAAAAGTAGAGACAATTCTTTGTACACAGTGTCTACACACAATATTTTAGATTATTGTGTTAGAAATGGAAACAAAAGTAGAGACAATTCTTTGTACACAGCGTCTACACACAATATTTTAGATTATTGTGTTAGAAATGGAAACAAAAGTAGAGACAATTCTTTGTACACAGTGTCTACACACAATATTTTAGATTATTGTGTTAGAAATGGAAACAAAAGTAGAGACAATTCTTTGTACACAGTGTCTACACACAATATTTTAGAGTATCGTGTTAGAAATGGAAACAAAAGTAGAGACAATTCTTTGTACACAGTGTCTACACACAATATTTTAGATTATTGTGTTAGAAATGGAAACAAAAGTAGAGACAATTCTTTGTACACAGTGTCTACACACAATATTTTAGAGTATCGTGTTAGAAATGGAAACAAAAGTAGAGACAATTCTTTGTACACAGTGTCTACACACAATATTTTAGAGTATCGTGTTAGAAATGGAAACAAAAGTAGAGACAATTCTTTGTACACAGTGTCTACACACAATATTTTAGATTATTGTGTTAGAAATGGAAACAAAAGTAGAGACAATTCTTTGTACACAGTGTCTACACACAATATTTTAGAGTATTGTGTTAGAAATGGAAACAAAAGTAGAGACAGTTCTTTGTACACAGTGTCTACACACAATATTTTAGATTATTGTGTTAGAAATGGAAACAAAAGTAGAGACAATTCTTTGTACACAGTGTCTACACACAATATTTTAGAGTATCGTGTTAGAAATGGAAACAAAAGTAGAGACAATTCTTTGTACACAGTGTCTACACACAATATTTTAGATTATTGTGTTAGAAATGGAAACAAAAGTAGAGACAATTCTTTGTACACAGTGTCTACACACAATATTTTAGATTATTGTGTTAGAAATGGAAACAAAAGTAGAGACAATTCTTTGTACACAGTGTCTACACACAATATTTTAGAGTATCGTGTTAGAAATGGAAACAAAAGTAGAGACAATTCTTTGTACACAGTGTCTACACACAATATTTTAGAGTATCGTGTTAGAAATGGAAACAAAAGTAGAGACAATTCTTTGTACACAGTGTCTACACACAATATTTTAGAGTATCGTGTTAATGTGATTTGCAATGTTATTTTGATTTTATCTGCTTATGTCCAAATCCATGAGTTTTAGTTAACAAAGAAGTTAACTCATTCCATCCTACCGGGGCTGTTTATTAATTCACTGAAAACACCTTCCAGCGAACACACATTCATCGACTGTCATTCAGAGAAAATAACTCCCGTGATTCGCTGAATACTCCCACGATGAAGAAATACTTGCCCTGCAGCACAATGGACCCACATCTAGCTACATTGAACCCACCCAACTATGGAGCTTTGCCTCCCACCCCCCCCCAAATATATATACCAACTCAGAGATCACACTACAGTGAGGAAAAGGGCAAAGTTGTGCACTTAGCCCACTGTGCCTTTGCCCTGGGAGTATTCTGCGAATCGCAGAAGTGATTTTCACTGAATGACGGTTAATGAATGCGTGTTTGCAGAAAAGTGTTTTCAGCAAACTAATATAGACCCCCCTACCAGAGCATTTATTTATATCTGCCCAGATGTTTTTGAATTTTCCATCTCCATTTTTGTCCCCAAGATTCCTCAATGTGACAGATTCACAGCTTTTCAGGGGTGACCTGGGATATCTGTCAGGTTAAATGACTTACTCAGACTCACACTTTTGGCAAATGGATGTGGAAAGAATCAAACCATGTGCCTTGGGTAGAGAGAGAAGCTCATTAAATTAACAGCTCAGGCCCTAAACCCCTGTGCTACCTGCCAGATAGTTTCTGGAGAGGTTTGAAGTTATAGGTACCAAATGACCCATAATATTTTGTGTTCTAATAAGTGACTTATATAAAGTCAGTAACACCTTGGAATGTCTTGAATGTAAGGTTCTAAAAATATAGAATAATGGAATAATGCCCCTGAACAATAGAGTCTGTATTAGAACATCAAATATTTAACAGTTCGAATCACTAAAGGTCGACCTTTAGTGATCGAACTGTTAAAACATCGAATGTTCAGAAAAAAAAAAAAACAACAACAAAAAAAAAAACTAAACGGTGTAGGAAGGGGGGCAAGCCCCCCCACACCCCCCTCTACTTAAATATACTAACTCTGAGACCACACTACATTGAAATAAACAGAAATATCCCCTTACAGAGATTTCCGTTTACTTGTTTGATGTTCTGCAGTTTTGCTATTGTCATGTCGACAGTGTCAGATTCGACATTGTCGGCTTTCGAGAATTTAATATAGACCTGAACAATAGCATTTATATTGTTTTTACACTTCAACTCATGATCTGCGATGTCACCTAAATCCTTAAAATAAATAGAACTAAATAATGGTAAAAAAAGTTAATCTTTAATACAATGTGAATATTTCTTAGTAAATTCCCAACGTGAACCACTACACATTTTTTTGGTATTAAAAGTAATAATAGTCTACTGAGAATATGTTTATAAGAAACCCATGTTTTCTTGGAAACTTTATTGTTCACACATTTGTGACAGTAGTTCCTGTCTGCAAATTTAGCTGTTCAGACTATATCATTAATTGACACCTTATCCATAAGTTCATTAAAAAATATCATTAACTGGTGTGAAAATCATTGTCTAAAACTAAATGCCAAAAAATGTATTATTGTATCCTTTGGGAAGTCATCTATACCAGGGAACTACCACAATGAGATTACTTCCCTAAGAGATGACTCACTTGTTGGCATTTGTGTTTATTGTTGTGAGAAAGTCCTTCTGAACTGCGCTGCTTATAAACAAAGCAATTATGTGCAGATATAAGGATGTCAGTATACCCCTTTATGTAGCACTTATTAGGCCAGTCATTTAATATAATGCCCCTTTGGCATGTATCATTCCAGACACATGCAACAACTGGAATGCCCACAGACATACCTTACTAAAAGGATACAAGGACTAAGCAACATGTCTTACATGGACTGAGGCAAAGCTATGTCACCATGTTTGGTATCCTACAGACTGCTAAGAGGTGGCCTGTGTCTGGCATACAAGGCGTCCTCATACCCATTACTGATGCCTTTTCTGCAAATCAATTCAAATTGCATCATAAATACTCAGTCTAGGGATCTAAATCTCTTCTGCAACATCAGCAGAATGATTTGGAAGGACAGGTATATTTCACAGAGAATACCACTGCTGTTGGAACAGACTCCCCATCCACATAAAACAAAGTTCATCCCTGTCCATTTTCAATGCAACTTAGATCTGTGGATGGGAAACAGAAAATGTACCCCAGGACTGCCCCCGTCCTACTAATGGACAGAAGCATCTGCTAAATGCTTTATCACATAAGTGTGTCCCCTCAAATTAGCTATGGTATGATGCTAGTTATTCTCATTAGGTGTAATAGATAATTATCAACCAAGGGATGGGCAAGGCCAATCTATAACCAAATGGGATAAGTTATTTTGAGCACTAAAAGGGAAACTGGTAAGCCTTAAAATAGCCAGCAAGGGCAGCTAAGCAAGTACTTACCTATGATCTTATGAAAAGTAATGGCCACAGCATCAACCCTTGTAAAACCCTTTGAGTTACAATTTTATATGCAGAATTTCTATGACTTTGCATTTTCTATTTAGTAACGAAATGGCTACCAATTTTATAATACTGGGGTTCACCTTATAGTTGGGAGCACTAATAGTTTAGTCCAATGCATCACCAGGTTGAAGGCCTGAGCCAGATCCAATTAAATAATATTCACAGCCAGGCCTTTGCCAATTATATCTTTCAAGTTGTTGTAAAAGTAGATTAAGTCTGAGCTGCATGAGTGTCTGCTCATAAAACCATGTCGGAACAGCTCCACCATTTGTTTGAATGATGGTAGGAACAATTTTAACAATGCCTTCTCAAAGCATTTAGCTCTAATACTCACCAGACTAATATGTTGGCAATTTTCTGCTTTGTTTTTATTACCACTTTTAGGGGTAACTCTGCAGTAGCATTTTTAAACTGATCTGGTACATAACTTGTTTCCAGGCAACAGTGAATTAAAACAGTAACGCAAAGAACAATAGTGTCTCGGAACTTAATCCAGAAAAAAACAGTTTAAGCTATCAGGACTAACAGCTGTTTCTGATATAATCAAATTCAATGCTTTTACCACCTTCTTTAACTAAACAACTTACCAGCTAATAATAGGCAGTATTAGAAAGTGCAAGGAATTATTAAAAAGAATGACACTAAGATTGTTAATCAAGGATATGCTGCATCAGAGAAATTAATCCGTATTTGCCAAATTTTCAACTTTTGTTCATGCTTTCATAACTGAGAGCCCTACATGTTATTAAGGGGTATGGGGTGATATGTCATGGTTGGGAGACACAGAAAATTATTGTCAGTGTCAGTTTCACACTATACCTGCGATATTGCTAATAGTTTGTTAATAATTATTAAAATATATAATATTTCATAGTTTGTAGTTTCTAAGTACTTCATAGTTCAAAACCCAAGTGTCTTGCACAACATCAGGTGAAAGCTTAGATGTTGTTGAAGGAAATTGTCTTTGATATTTACTTCTTGATAGATATTCAGTATTATTCATGTTGCTAATAGTACGATTAAGCATTTGTTTTCATATTTCTGTAAATATATCAAAAATAATGCACTCATAGAGGAATTTCTTGTCACGTGAAAGCGTATGTCTGGTTAACAACAATATTCTAACAATATATGTCCAAGTTGTACAGTTTCCAAGAAATGAGAATTTGTGAAAGTTTAGCAAAAAATATAATTTGGACTTCATGTGCATTGTAATGTTCTATATAATATATTACAGTATTTACAGAAAGACTACGACTGCACTGACTGTTATCACTGTAAAGATACTTCTTACATTGCTATTTGTGTAGTTTTAATAGCTTTTACTGCTCACAATATATTTACGTTTATGTTTCTTAGGCTTTTTAAGTTTATTGTTCAGAAAATGCTCAGGAATGCAAGCTGTGAGTAGGCTGATAGAGGTAGGGCATTCCACACCACATAGGTATACAAAAATGTCTTTGTAATTTACTATGATCATCAAATTATTCTCTCTTGGCAATGTTATGTACCCGGGCAATCTGAACAAAATGATCTTAAATGTTTATAATATTTTTTATTTCTTGTACAGTACATCAACTTCTTTTCATAATTCAACTTTATGTCCTTTATTTTCCTCTTATTTATTTATTTATTGTTTGTTTGTTTACCAGGAAAATTCCAAATGGATATACAGTGTACCAATTTTTCAGCAGAGGCCTGGGGAAAAAAATCCATGTTACATCACAAAAGCGTTATACCAATATTATATATTAAAATGTATTACAAGAGACATGCATACTACAATACAGACTCATATTGATATAGGTTCATAGGTAAGTACTAGGTTAGCTGCCCTTGTATGCCATTTTAAGCCTAGCCAGTTTCCCGTTTTGTGCTTGAATGAGTCTATCCCATTTGGTTAGAGATTGGCCTTATCCATGCCATAGTCCATAACTGTATATTACCTCTAATAAGAATAACTGGGATTGTACCATACTTAATTTGAGAGGATCCATGCATGGGAAAAGACATTTAGGCACCTTAGGACATGATACATTCAGCACTATACAGTAACAAAATAATGTGTTTACAAATATTATATGGCAGCAAAAAATAGTTTCTATATGAATGGTGACTCAGAAATAATGGAGTTGGATAAGAGATGTTAAGGATGCTTGTCTATTCATATATAAAGAAAACTCAGGATGTGCGGCTGAGTAAAAGTAGAGATCAGAAATGTGATAAAATTACTAAGATGATATCACACATATGTAGGAAGGATCAGAAAGTAGTTCAGCACGGAGAAGAGCCAGGTTATATGGAAAAAGTTGTTATAAGAAAGATATGTATAACTGAAAGAGTACAGATGGAGAGGAGAAGGGGATACGAGGAAGGTAAAAGGGGAAGAACAGTGGGGGGCTGAGCCTGGGGTAGAACAGGAGCAGAATCAGGGGTTAAAACTGTGAAGTATTCCAGAGTATGTTTAAAAGCATGAATGTTAGAGTTTGCTCTGATGGCTAAAAGTAGTGTGTTCAAGTCTTGGCTATGGAGCAGAAGTAGAGGCCTTGCCCTGAACTTTTATTAGGTTTATGTACAGGGAGGAATTGCTTGACTTCAGACCAGAGAGATCTGTTTGGATGGTAGCTAGGGAGAGGGGATTTTTAGAGATAGACAGGGTGATGGCTTGTATACAGTTTTATATATTGTAAGTAGTTGTAAATAGGTTAGGTGATTAGGACATTCAAGCCACATAAGAGATTTAAGTAGTAAGCAGTGGTGCATGAGGTAGGAGGCATTTGTTGCGAATTTTGAAATTTTGTTATACCCTATTTCAATTTTTGCCTTTAGGGAAGCTTGTAGGTTTGTGAGAACTAGGGCTCTATAAAGCAGAAAGGATTGGAGTACACTGCCATCAATAGTAGCTGCAGGAGCTCAATTTAGGAAATGATTTTGCCTGTAAAGTATTCCTTTTATATATTTATATATATATATATATATATATATATATATATATATATATATATATATATATATATATATATATATATATATATATATATATATTATAAATCTGAACACTGAATTTGAGTTTTTCATCTATTATCAAACCAACTATTTTTGTATGGGAGATGAGAGACAACTTTAATTTCTGTGTTCTTCTTCTTCTTCTTTCGGCTTTTTCCCGGTTAGGGGTCGCCACAGTGGATCACCTGTCTGCTCATGATTGGCAGTGGAGTTTTATGGTGTCGAGTTCCCAGCCCGGCACCCAACCTTCCACAGAAGGTACACACATACACACACACACACACACACACATACACACACACACACTCACACCTAGGGCCAATTTAGTGTGCCCAATCCACCTACAGCATGTCTTTGGGATGTGGGAGGAAACCGGAGCACCAGGAGGAAACCTACATGACCCCAGAGAGGACATGCAGACTCTGCACAGAAGGCACCCCAGCCAAGGATTGAACTGGAGAACCTCTCACTGCGAGGCGGTAGCGTTAACATCTGCACATCCGCAGCTGCCCTAACTTTAATTTCTGTGTTATTTAGTGAAAAGCTTTTAAATTGCATATTACTGTGACTATGTTTTGGGGTGAAAATGGGTAGTTCGGTTTTATTACGGGTTAATAAAGGTTTGCACTGGTGAGTCATGTCTCGATGGAGGGGAATGTTTCTTGAGTTATTTGTTGTAGATGTGACAGGTTATTGGATGTGCATATAACTGCAGAGTTGTCGACTTATTGGAGTAGTGAGGCTTGATATAAGGCAGTGTGAAAGCTATTGATGAAAATATTTTAAAAGAGGGGTCTGAGAATGAATCCTTCTGGAGACAGTCCAAGGGTAGACAGTTGTAGCAGGAGTTTAGAATGGGAGATTGTACTGATGGCTTTAAAAAGTTCAAGGAATAAAAAGGAGACAAGATTGCCTGAGTCTCTTGCATGTCTGTGAAAGTTAGATGTGCAGATATTGTACTGTGTGTGGGTCAAACACCAAGCTGAGGGTAAGTAAGGAAAGAGACATTGGAGAAGTCATTTATGGATACATTTTTCTAAGAGTTTATATACACACTAATCAATAAAATTAAAATAATTTCATCATTAAATACTATCTTCTGCCTTCATTTTCACAGTTTCATATTCTTATCCAGTCATCACAGTTCAATACTGAACATTCTGCTCCATCCCAAAACTTCACTTAAATGAAGCCTGTTATACCAGCTGATTTCTCACTTTAACAATGTCTTCTTCTTTTTCTTTTTTTTTGGTCCTCCTCTTGGAAGATTAGACTGCCACACAAGTACTTTGAATTTTAATTCTGCTTGCATATGTTTCTGTAGAATGAATGGATTCATGATAATTTGTCAAATGATATTTCCTGTGATGGATGACAGCATGAAAAATATTTGCTGAAAGCCACTTTCAGCGTATAGCAACAAAAGTTTGTTTTTTTTTTTTTGCAGGGGGACAAGCCCCAAGAACCCCCCATCCACTTACATATAACAACTCCAAGGTTGCACAAAAGTGGGGAAAGGGCAACAGTTACCATTCACTGAAAGCCGATTTCTGCAAAGTTTTTTTTTTTTCGTATTCTGCTTTTGTTCATTTATGCTGCTGCTGTGATTTAGAGAATCACTCCAGTTGTAAAGCTAAATGGAACTGGTTGTGGATATCAAAGCTGGATCACACAGAGACTCTGCTATCTGCAGTAGTGACAAGCCCTTATTGATTAATAAATTAAATTAATAAACTGAATTTCTTAACCAAGGTAGAACACTAATCCAGTTGGACCATTTGCAAGTTCAGCACAGGTATTTAGAAATGCAAACAAACTGGGTATGTAAAATGATTTTAGTTACGTATCAACACAGCAAATTATTACATTGAAAGGTTATCTGATACAGCTATTCATAATGGTAACTGTAGATTATGCAATCCATTTATACGATGGAAGTGTTTTAAAAAAGGCAGGAGAGGAAGAGGGTTATTTAACTATAAATTCAACATTTAAGGTACCACTAATAAGTTTGACTGAAGTATAGCATATTACATGGAAAAGGTTTGGAGTTTCAATAAAAAAATTGTAATATCAAATTATTAGGAAAATAAAAGGTGTCTGTTATATTTATGCAAGAAAAAGACGCAATATATTTTTTTGAATGTTTGAGGGAGAGAATTGGAAGTTTTGTTAATTCAGTCAAAAAAGTGGTATCATTTAATGCCATATCTCAATGAACTGGAAATGGGAGGAGGACAAAATAGATGACCTGTGTAGGTAAGTTGCTTTTAAAATGAAAGCACTAGAAAGAAAGGTCTTTCTTGGAAAGTAATGGACCAATTTAATGATATGATTTCATACTGGCAATTCATCCCAGATGTAGACACATTGATCTTTTATGGGGAGGAACTTTAATACAGTCATAGACCCCTAGGTACACATAATTCCACCTATGTACATTGTCTATCCTAAAATTAACACAACATTTTAAGTTTTCTGCCATGAACTTGCTCTGATACACATAAAGAAAGCAGCATCCAGTGGAGCAGGATTACTACCTAGCCCTAAGTACAAGAGTGATGAGTTTGTTCAAATTTTGTTTGATTGGTACTCGTATAATGCATAAGGTGATCTTTGTCAGACACCTTAACCTCTCACCTGTTAGATCATAATCCATTTTTTGTAGGATTCACCATTATGGTTCCCCCATGAAATGACAACAGACCCTGGAAACTATCGCCCCATAAGCCTGACTAGCTTGGTCTGCAAAGCTATGGAAAGGATCATCATGGACCTCATAAATAAAGATATTGGGGACCTACAGACACTGGATCCTACCCAGTTCGGCTTTGTTAAGGGCAGATCCTGCCTCTTAAACCTGGTTGACTTCTTTGAAACAGTCACCAAGGCCATTGACGAAGGGGAGGTGGTCCACACAGCCTATCTGGACCTCGCAAAAGCCTTCGATACAATACCTCACTCGGGCATTATAGATAAGCTCACCAGCTTAAATATAAACCCCTATTTCACTAGATGGGTTGCAAACTGGCTCAAGGACAGAACCCACATGGTTAGAATTGCTGGAACCATGTCAGACTCCAAACCAGTTACAAGTGGCGTCCCACAAGGCTCAGTCCTGGGACCTCTCTTGTTTGGTATATATTTCTCAGAGGTACAGGCCAACACGGAAGGACTGTGGCTGACCAAGTTCGCAGATGACTGCAAACTGGGCGCCATAATTGACTCTCCAGCCGACACAAGCATCCTCCAAAATGGCCTCATAGAAACAGACAACTGGTGCCAGAGCCATGGCCTCAAGCTAAACACCAAAAAGTGAAAAGTCATCCCCTTTGGCAAAAACAAAGTGCCCACAAATTACCACATAGGTGGTAATCCATTAAGTACAGAAGAAGTAATTAGAGACCTGGGGACCCAAGTTGATAGCAATCTCTCATTTGACAACCACGTGGCCAAAGTGGTTAGATAAACATTTTATATAGCCCACCTAATCATGAAGGGATTCACATCTAGATTAGGGGAGGTCATTGTACCTCTTTACTCATCCCTCATCAGGCCCATAATCGAGTACAATGCCCCTTTTGGGATGTACCTTACCAAACACCTGCAGCAACTGGAAAGACCCCAAAAGTACCTCACCAAGAGGATCAAAGGGCTCAAACAGATGCCATATGCTGCCCGGTTAAAGAAACTCCAGCTCTACTCAGTGGCATACCGCCTGCTCAGAGGTGACCTGTGCCTGACGTATAAGGCCATGTCAACCCGGAATTAAGGGACATGCTGCACCTCAAAAAATCCAAATCCCATCGAGCTATACACTCGAGAGACTTGAACCTCAGCACTGAAATAAATAGGACATGCTGGAGGGACAGATTCATAACCCAGAGGCTCCCTTCACTATGGAATAAAATCCCAGTCCAGGTTAGGCAGAGTCCCTCACTGACTCTCTTCAAGAGGAGTCTTGATGAGTGGATGGGAGATCATAGGTTTACCCCGGGTATCACTTCTGTGTCACTGTTAGACAGAGGCACAGTATACTAACCTCGAAAAAGGGCATAGCAAAATAAATTTAAAATGGGTGGCGAAAGCCAAACATACTCTGGCTAGGCTTATAAATGCCCTAGGGCAGATAGCCTAGTATGAACCTATGAACCTATGAACCTATGATAGAGCTGCATTAGTATTCAGAAATGGGAAGGATGCAGCTATTCTGTGACCTCTTATTACAGAACTACTGGGACAGAAAGGGTACAACAGGGCACTTTACTGTATGTGAAATAGTATTGCTTTAAAATATATTTTACAGAAGAGTTTAAAAGGTGAACCAATAGGAAAGCAGGACAGGTGAATGAGGAGTAAGTTTTGCAGTCCTCCTTGGAAACACTGGACAAAGACTGCATAAACTCTGGTTGCTTTAATAAAAAAATGTTAAGGCAGCAATGTGTGTGTGTGTGTGTGTGTGTGTGTGTGTGTGTGTGTGTGTGTGTGTGTGTGTGTGTGTGTGTGTGTGTGTGTGTGTGTGTAAATACTACCAAAGCTTATTATTCTAAGTGCCAAGGTTTTAAATCTCAGTCAAAGGTACATTTCTTTTATTCAACTCTAAATACGCTCACACGGACACTGCGTTTAGCTAAAACTTCAGTAATTTCTACAATGTATTAAATTGCTCTAAGTGCTGTTGTCTGAAAGCCTGGCTACCAGATGTTTTAAAACAGATTAAATTACTTTCCTTGTAGCCTAAATTCAAGTACAAAGTAAAGAATTTCTTTTCAACTGTATTATGCTGGCACACACGTTTCTTCACAAAGTACATTCCTTTGACTTAAAACACAGAAAACAATGCTGCTCATTCAGGTCTGGTCTCTCATGCATTTCAATAAAGATTAGAGTGTCTTTAGTGCATATGTACCACCCAGCACATGATGTTACTGGCATATTAGGGGTGCATCGCGGTAAATCTCTAATGAAGCTAAAAATGGGCCCTGAATGACAACAGCAACTCATGCAATAAAGGACTGCCTTGCAATGTAAAATAATATTGTGGCTGGGGTAAGGATTATTTTTCTTTTACATATAATTTTGATATTGAACAAAGATGGCTGTTTTGGAGTCCTTGTGACTAGTACGCTTAACTTATACATGTAACATCTTAAATTTCTGAAACGGCATAAATCAGTGTTAAAAGAAACTGTGCGTGTTTTAGCCTTTATTGTCCATTCTGTGTAACATCTTACATTTTTCCAAAACGTATAAATCGTTGATAAAAGAAACAGTGGGAATTTCAGTCTTTATCATCTAATCACTGAATTTCCTATACTTACATTGTTGAAAACTGGCTGTGTCTTTTAAATACATAAACATGCCTGATGAGGTTAAGACACACACAAAAAGCAATATGCTTTACATGTTTTGTGTTTTTAGACTGTTTATAGCAAAGCTTATCCTTTCTCTAAAAAACAAACAAAAAAGTAGTTTTAATTAACTGAAATGCAGAAGAGAATGATTTTATGCAGCATGGGAAATCTGTAACAGAATGTTATACTTTGCTCTGTACCATGTAAATGTGCTCTACTGATTGTGTTGCTTGTGGTATTTCAAGACGTGCATAGAAGGTTGACATTTAACACAATGCAGGGAAGCAGTCACTTGTGTAGTCAGCTGTGGGTCAAATCTGGCATCTTTATATGACAGCATTTCTGATTTTATATCAATACCTTGTTTCTAATATGACACTAAAAACCAGTCTGTAGTAAACGAGATAGAGCAGGGTATCTTCCTCTAACTGGGCACCATGACATTTAAACTACAGCAAAGTATGACCCCTCAGCTCACCCTGAAGTTCAAAGACACGAAGAAAAGAATGTTTTGCAGCAGTTATTACCCTAAACCTAGATAATAGGATGGAAGTCTGACCCAAAGGGCAGAGATCTGGCCACAGGGCTTCTTGTTTGATATACATTTCTCACAAGCAAAAAAAGAACTATAAAATTCAGTAAACAACATGGAATGAAAAATTACTCACCTCTGTAGCACCGTACAAGTGTGTAACAAAAATGCAGAGTTAAGAAGGCAATTTTTCAAAAAGTTGGGATAGTAACAACACTGAATTATGGCTTCTGTGGTATAAATTGAAGACTATGGCTTATAATCCCCATCACGGAGAGGGTAGGGCTACCATTGTAATCTGAATAGAATGAAAATAATGTACAGTTATTCACATTTACCTTGGAAGTTGGATAAACAGTGATAGCCCAAGTATTTGTTGCTCACTGCTTGTATGTTTCATTGCTTTTTACTTATGTATGTCTGTCACTTTTTTAGGTGCTGAGTCACACAGTAAAAGTGAAGACAGTGGTGTTTTAATTGTCTCTGTGCATTTTAGGTTGCTGTCCTGTGTTTCCTTACCTAGTGATTTGAATACTGCATTGGAACTTAGGTAGTGTGGCATTAGTTATAGCAAACAGTTTCTGACATAATATTAGTTTCATTTGCAGAGTGCATGAAAGAAGTATAGTACTTTACTAGTTTACATTTTAAGTCATTGGATGTGGTTTGATTTTTTTTTCTTTATATGCAGTTAGTCATTGTTCAGATTGCTAGAAGGTGTCATTATATAAAGCGGCTCTGTATTAAATACAGTCATAGGTTTATACTAGGCCAATGACCATCAGGGTTTTTACAAGCTTTGCCATGCAATCAATCCAATTTTGTCCCCCAATTGCCTTGGGTGCCTATATGATGGGGTATGGCAGAAAGGATGTAGCTAAGGGTTATGTAGGGGGTATATTAGTTGGGGATCAATTTACTTGCTATTGAAATCTGTCCATCAGCGACATGGAGGACAGACCAGGGATGAATTTGTGATTTCCCATCCAATTATCGCTATTTTGTTTGAACAGGGTCAGGGATGAACTCTGCTTCACATGTTTGGGGAGCTTATTCCATAGTGCGGGGATCCTTTGAGACATGTATTGGTCCCTCTCGGGTACAGTAACTTCCGTGGACCTGTATGCCATACCTTTGCTTATGAGTTGGGTGGCACAGAATTACTTTCTTACTACCTTGGCTATGTGTTGGTCGAAGGTGAGATTACTGTCTACACATCTTCCCAGATCCATAATTACTGATGGAGTAATTAGCTTGGTTGGATGATTTCCCAAAGGGTACTATAATGCATTTCTTTGGAATGAGTTTTAATCCATGGCTTTGGAACCAATAATTTGTTTGTGTTAGACCCTCTTGTAGGATGCTGGTGTCATGGGGGGAATCTATGACAACCTCCAATTTACAGTCATCTGTGAATGTGGAAAACCAGAGGCATTTGACATTAATCTTGACTTCTGAGAAGTAGATGCCAAGCAGGAGTGGGTCCAACACAGAGTCCTGGGGTACTCCACTGGTGGCCGATCTCCTGGTAGAGGTGGTCTCACTAATTTTGGCTTCTTGGGCCTATCAGAGAACCTGGCAGCAATCCAGTGAGTTACGTACGAATTTATGCCTAGTTCTGAGGGTTTGCCAGTAATACCGGAATGGGGTATTGTATAAAACACATTGTTCAGGTCAAGGTAGGCTGTATACACCATTTTTTCTTCATCTATATCCTTGATGACCCTCTTGAACAAGTCTACCAGATTGAGTAGGAAGGATCTTCCCTTAACAAAACTAAACTGAAATGGGTCCAGTGTCTGTAGGTTGCCAGTGTCCTTGATCCTTTCTATAATAATTAATTCCATGGCTTTGCATATTAGATTTGGCAGACTAATTCATCTTTAATTCCAAGGGTCCATATCCTTATAAAGAGAGACCATTGTAGTAGCCCTCCATTCATCTAGCACATAACCTATTTAGATGCTGTAGTTGAACAGTGCCTCAAGTGGTCATGTAGGTCATGTTTTAGGCTATTTTGGAGGCAACCAGGGATATTATTGGGGCCCACTTTAGCAGTGTTTTTGGCTTTAGCGAGTGCCACCAGAACGTTATTCCTGTTGATAGTTGGGGGGGGGGGTATGCTAGAAGGGATATCACAGGAGGTAGTTAGAGCTAAATTTATCAGCCAGTCTATTCACTATGTCATCCTGGTCAGTGAAGATCATGCCATTTATGAGCAGTTATGCTCACTGCTTAGTGTTACCTTTAAAGTTCCTGACATTGCTGAAGAAGACCTTGTGATTGTCCTTAGACTGGAAGGCTATCCTGAATTTTAATTGGCCTTCTTAGACCCTCTTAGACATCTTAGTTTCTCATTTAATTGAATCAGAAAGCTCTTGTTTCTATGATAGCTGTTCTTTCTGATTTTGGCCATTACGTTCTTTCTTTTTTTTGTACCCTGTTAAGGTAAGGATTCCACCAGTGTAGTTCATGTTTGGTGTAATATTTGGGCTTACTTCTAGTAGGTACAGCAGCCTGCATGCAGCCATTTGCAAGTTTGTACAGGGTACTGGTGAATAATTCTGCATAGATAGCTGTGGTCATGGGGTGTGGGGGGGGCATGAATTTTGACAAATTAACACTTAATTGGATGTAATTTGCTTTAGAATAGTTTCTAACAGTTATAGGTTTAGATGTGCTTGCTGGGTTGATTTTTATTTCAAAGGAGACATCCTTATGGTCCAACCTCACCAAGGAGAACGTGACACAGGGGAGGGTGCAGTGCTCTCCCATGTTGGTCAGTAATTGGTCCAGTATGCTTGATCCACTGGTTGGAGTGTGCACTATCTGTTCCAGGGTGTTTGTGTTGATAAAAGTCCGGGTAACATTGTACCTGAGAGTTAGAGGCAGTGCACATTTCCCAGTCTCTAGAGGGGTAGGTAGTCTCCTATGAATAGGGTATTAGGTTGGATGGTAAGTACCTCTAGATAAGAGTTGCTGAGTTCATGTGTCATAGAGGGTGACCTGTAACTGTCCAGGATATGGTAAGGGGCCTTTTCTATGGAGACTTGGACATGAATAAAATTCCAGGGCTTCATCCTGTTTAACCAAGCTGGTGTTGTAATTACTGCTAATGTGACCTTCAGCTTTAGCTCCTGGATGTGCTGCTGTGGGCCTAAATGTGGGGAAGGTGCTGTAGACTTCCACTGCCAGCGTAATTTTTGTGGCTTTAAGCCACGTCTTGGTAACAGCACAGATGTTCACATCCCCCAGAGTGAGGAGAACTTGCAGGGTGTGGAGTTTCTTGTTTGGGCTCCTAGCCTAAGGCTGTTTTTTTTACTGTGTTGATATGTTGATAGTTCTGTCATTTTGACATTGCTTAAAAAAGGCACTAAGGGAGAAGATAAAGTTTTAGCCAATATCTAAAAGCCAGGGGGACAAGTACAGAACATCCCCAACAAAGTAACATGGTCTATTAACCATGTTGTCTCATGCTGATAGATATTGGATCCCCTCACAGAGTGACACTCGAAACTAAGCCAATTATTAAAATCAATAAATTTCTGTTCATACTGTCGCATCATCCTTGGTGAAGGTAGAATGCTGCTCAATGCAAGACACATACTTGTCTGTGACACATATTTAGAAAGAGCCATACAGTCTCTTTTCATAAAGTCCGTTGAGGTAGTCTCAGGTCACTTACACCCAGGCGGACTATGATAGATTCATACTGTTACCTGTGGTGGAGTGACCTGAGTGATTGGCTTCAGGTAGGCAACTCACCATTCTCTTCTCGTTGTCTGGACTGGTTAGAGGGGCCTCTGTGTTGTACAACAGAATCCCCTAGGATAAGAGTACCTAGGTAAAGCAGTTTCTTGTCTTATGGACTTTGTTATTGGGGGATCAGCCTTTTGTGTGGTGTTAGCTTTTTGTTTTTGGTATGTGCTTTAGTGATTGCTGAGGATAGGTGTTGTCATTTGATGGCTTTGGAGGTTTTTGAGGTTTGGGAAGGTTTTTTTTTAAGTGCTTCAACATAAGAAGGTCTAGGTGTGTGGTGAGCAGTATTTGTGAATGATATAGCACGTATGTGTGTTCTTGACAAACTTGTTTATGAGTGAGATTTTTGCATAAAAGGAAATTATGTGTACCTCTCTCACACACTTACTTTTTTTAACAATTAAAAGGTTGTCTGAGTACATGAGACAATTACTACATTGTGTCAGGATGCCCATATCTACTAAGCTGGCCACAGAGATATCAGGAAATTGCATATACTTGTTTTCAGGACATGTATTAGGGTTGGGCTATTATGGTTTAGAGACTTGGTTTTATAGGACTCACCTGAGTGGAGTCCAGGGTTAAGGCTAGATATTAGATGTTGCTATGGTCTGGAATTGATATTAGATAGTGCTATGGTCTGGTATTAAAGCTGTTCAATGAACTAACTAGGTGCCCTAAACTTAGCTTCAAGAAAAGCCTTTCTGTGTTCACAGGTTAAAGTCCTAAATACTAGATTTATAGGTAAATAAATGACTACACTTAATGGCTGTTGGGGAGTAGATGTTTATTTTTGATTTCTTGTTCATTTTTTTGCTAATCATTGTATGTGACTTTCTGTGAAGATAAGGTGAATATTTTCACAGGGTTTCAGCTCAGTGCTAAAATAGAAATGTATTTATTGGAATGTGAGTTACTGCAATTGCAGCAATGTATATATTTGATATAATTTTTATATTTTTATATTGTTTTAATAATACTGGACAAAGTTAATGTTTTATGCATTTTGGGGATAACTTTATGGAGGATCTTGCAATTTGTGTTCATAGCTTTAGAATAGTGCTTAAGTGGGCTTCAGTATTTTTATAGATATTAATCAGTTTAATTAGTTACAAGTTGTTGATGGTGCTCATAAAATTTATATAAATGAATGATGACATGACCATGGTAAGCTACATAATATCTATGCATCTATATAAATGTACGCATGTGGGATTGTGTGTGATATACCTGTCTGCATATGCACGTACCATTTGTACCTACCATTATATGAATGCAATTCTATAATAAGATTGACACACACCTATACAGCTATATATAGCTATCTATATGGCTGTGGTGACTAAGATCAAAACCCCCAATGCCTATGTTGACAATGTTGGCCACAAAAGGTTGACAACACAAATGTCAACAATGTTGGCCACAAAAGGTTGACAAAACAAATGTCAACTGTGCACCACGCATGTGTGAGGATAATCCTCTCCACATACAAAGTAATAGTTAAAAAAACATACATATCATTGTTTTTTTCAGGAGGCAACTCCAAGACTGCACATTTCCTGGGAAAGTAAATACTTCCCATCCCAGGAGACTGTCAGTCTCACACACCAGTAGATCATCTGCTTTGTCGACCAAAATGTGTTGCCAAAGCAGGTGCTGACATCTGGGACTTTTATCAGTGTTTGTGTGATTGGTATGTGTATGTGCGCATGTGTTTTAGATATACATATATATATATATATTGCAGTGTGCTACTTGAGCAAATCTATGTATGGTATGTGTAGAAGGAAGCACAAAACACATATACACACACACACACACACACACACACACACACACACACACACTAGCACCAGTATACCCGAGACACACATACTAGCACTGGTATACCAAAGGTGCACACATACACGTCAATACATACAGCACCAGCTATAACAGTTTTCAAGTAGTGCTGCATTGGCAAGTGCAGTCCTCTAATAGTGTGCCTCCTAAGCATATTAACACTTTCTAGCAGTTACCATACCTTCCTAACAAATATAATTAATCCTCCTACAAACCCACATTCAATACATCAACCGTTACCAAGTCTACCAATCACCACAGCACCCACACTGTACCAATAGACCTTTTTAGATTTTTTCAATTACAGGTACCTTAAATCCAAGTATGTTACCATACAAAATCCAGTAAAACTAAAACACAAATGCATTTAACTATATACTTTCCTTTCCGCTGAAACACCGGCCCACACAACAGCAAAAATATGCAGACTAACAGCACAGTATTAAATGTACTATTCTCTTTTCCTCTCCCACCCCCCAATTCCAGCTTTTTCCTCCTAAATATCAATCTTAGAAGAATATGTATTAAAATCTAGGACATACATGCTTGTATTGCCTGATATTTCCTAGACATAACCATAGCTACAGAAACTTGGCTGAAAAAAGCCATAAATGACAATGAAATTACACCATTTGGTTTCTGTATAAAATAAATGGGCAGGAGGAATAACCATGCATGCACAGGAGATATCACAGTTTAATAAGGTAGAACTACTTAGGTTCATAGGTGTGTACTAGGCTAATGGCCCTGGAGCCTATATAAGCCTAGCCCAAGAAGATTCCCTGCTATCATGCCGCCCAAAGTTAGTTCCCGGTGCCCCTGTCAAGCAAGGGCACTGAAGTGATCCCCGGGGTGAACTTCCTATTGCCCATCGACTCGTCAAGATTTCTCTTAGAGGGCCAGTGAAGTGCTCTGCTTGACGTGAATGGGGAGTTTGTTCCAGTGTATGGGAAGTCTCTGGGTTAGCAATCTGTCCCTCCAGCATGTTCTGTTTATTGTGGTAATGAGGTTCAGGTCCCTGGAGCATGTGGCACGGAAGAATTGGGATTTCTTTAGGTGTAGCATATCTAGCAGCTCTGGGTCAGACATGGCTTTGTAGGTCAAGCAGAGATCGCCTCTAAGTAGGCGATAAGAGACAGAGTATAGTTGGAGTTTTTTAAGTCTGTCCATATAGGGCATGTGTCTAAGGCCGAACATCCTCTTAGTGAGGTATTTTTGTGGCCTTTCCAGTTGTAGCTGTCTAGTGAGGTACATACTAAATGGGGTGTTGCATTCCATAATAAGTCTAATGAGGGACAAGTAGAGAGGGATTATGACCACTTTCTTCCTCGATGAGAAACCTTTTGTAATGAGATGTGCCACATAAAAGGACTTTCTGACTACAATGGCAATGTGGTTATTAAAGGAGAGATTGCTGTCCACCTGTGTCCTCAGGTCTCTTATCACACCTTCGGTGGTGTGGTAGTTCATGGACATCGAATTTTTCCCAAAAGGAATGACAGTGCACTTTTTGGCATTGAGCTTAAGGCCATGGTTCTGGCACCAGTTATTGGTGTCAGTGAGGCCTTTTTGTAGAATGTTTATATCAGTTGGAGAATCAATAATGGCTCCCAGTTTGCAATCATCTGCGAACTTGGTCAGCCAAAGTCCCTTTGTGTTGGCTTGAACTTCAGAAAAGTAGATGACAAACAGGAGAGGACCTAGGACCGATCCTTGTGGGATACCACTTGTAACTGGTCAGTAGACAGATTTGTAGTACGGTACTTTCACAGTGTAGATTCTATCAGTGAGCCAGTTGGCAACCCATCTTATGACATAGGGGTTTACGCCTAGTTTAGTGAGTCTGTCTATGATTCCTGAGTGAGAGATGATGTTGAAAGCCTTGGCAAGATCTAGGTAGGCTGTGTGAACTACCTTGCCCTCATCCACAGCTCTGGTAACAGACTCAAAGAAGTCTATCAGACTGAGCAGGCAGCATTTCACAAACCCAGACTGCATGGGGTCCAGAGTTTGGAGATTCCCTATGTCCTTATTTATAAGGTCCATGATGATGCGCTCCATAGCCTTACATATCAGACTCATCAGACTAATGGGGTGGTAGTTCCCAGGGTCTGTAGTCGTTCCCCCTTTGTAGAGTGGGATGACCGCAGCAGTGCACCATTCGGCAGGAACAAAGCCTGAAATGATGCTGTGACTGAACAGGGTACTCAGGTGTGGTGCCAGTTCACTTTGTAATTCATGTAGAACACAGCCAGGGATATTATCAGGTCTGATGGAAACTGTATTCTTGGCTTTGGACAGTGCAGTTTTTACCTGTGTAGCTGTGATAATAGGGACTTGGCATTCCTTTGGTATTGTGATAGGCCCTTTAGGGGGTGAAAGGGGGTGTAAAGTTTGCACTGAACCTGTTGGCCAATATGTTGGCAATATCAGTTGGTTCTGTATATGTATTGCCATTGTGCTGTAACTCAGAGCATATCTGAGTATTGCCATGTAGATTCTTGACATCACTATAGAATGCCTTGTGGTTGTCTTTAGAATCTGCAGCAATTTTGTTTCCATAGCTAGCTTTAGAGGATTTGATGATGGATCTCAGTTTTTTGCTGAGGCTAACAAGGGAGTTTTTCCAGTCTTGGGAATTCACCCTTTTCTGCAGCAGTTTTTTCCTTCTATTGTAGAGTTTGTTTATGGTGGGGGATCACCAGATTGGCTTCCTATTCTTGGAAGAGAGGGTCTTGGTTCTGTTTGGTATGGCCTGTTCCATGAACTTGTGTATGTGCTTGTACAGTGCATCGGTGTATGATTCAGCAGTCATGCACCTTTTTTCCTTTTGCATGGGTGTCATTAAGCTAGCCACCTCTGTTTTTAGAAGCCCAAAATTGGCTTTGGAGATGTTTTTTTTATGGTGGTTTTCTTTGGGGGGGGGGTGAGGGTGGGATGTGGATATCCGTGGTGATTAGCTTGTGGTCAGATCTGACCAGGGAGGAGTTAATTACTAGTGTAGAGCAATGGTCACCCATGTTAGCAATGACCAGGTCAAGGATGTTTCTACCCCTGATGGGGGTAAGAATGAGTTGGTCTAGGGTGTTGGAATTAATGAATTCCAGAAAACGTTGAGCAAGTGTGTTGGTGCATGAGTAATTTTCCCAGTTAATGGAGGGGTAGTTAAAGTCTCCCAGTATAAGGGTATTGGGTTGTATCCTAATATTTTCCAGTCTGTTTAGGAATGTGGAGTGGGAGTCTTGGGACACGGTGGGGTATATATAGCAGGCTACAACCTGAAGTGCTGTTTTACCCAGTGTTAGTTGTACCTGAAGTAACTCTGATGCGTTATGTTGGGCTACTAGTCTGGAGGTGTGCATATCCTTTATGAATATGGAGACACCACCGCCTTTAGTGCTTCGGTCCAGGTTTAGGGGCAGAAAGGTGTGGTATGAATTATAGCCTGGTAGTGGTGGGGTGCTCTCCAGAGCCTTGAACCAGGTCTCTGTCACTGCCCAGATGTCGATGTGCTCCATTTTAAGGAGTGCTTCGAGCAAGTGCATTTTCAGATTTAGACTTCTAGCATTGATTAGCATAACCTCAGATTGTGTTTGCTTGTAGCTGTTATGGTTGTAATTTTGTCTTCGGGACATTGCCTAAAAAAGCACTATAGGGGTGGCAAGAGCCTTGGCCAGTATCCAGAATCCCTGAGGTGACAGGTGCAGGCCATCTCTGGTGAATAATCGAGGTCAGTCGATCAAGTCATCTCAGGCAGACAGATACTGGATCCCCTTAGAATGACACCAGAAACGTAGCTCTTCTGCTTGTACTGTGGTATCATTCTGGGTGACTGTAGGGTACTTCTCAGAGCTAGGGTCATACCCGCCTGGGCCACATGATCTGAGAGCTCTTCCATGCCTCTTTTCATGTAGTCCAGGGAGGTACATCTCAAGTCATTCACTCCAACATGGACAATGACAGAGTCATATTTGTACTTGTTGTGGAGTGACTTGAGTGCATGCATTATGTGGCGGATCCTGGCACCCAACAGGCAACTGACTGTAATATTCTCCTTGTTCAGCCTGGTGAGTGGGACATCAATGTGCCTGACTATAGAGTCATCTATGACTAAAGTGTTGAGTATGTTGTCTTGCCTTAGGGGCTGTTGTTGGGTGGCACACTGGTGTTGTGAGCTATGTGACACTTTGTGATTGGTGTTTGCATTTCAGCTTTGGAGGTCCTTGTTGCTTGGGCAGGTTACTGTTAAGGGCCTCAACATATGTGGGTTTAGTGTTGCTATGTGTGCATGTTGCTGGTGCGGGTTTAGAAGGACTATGTGTTGCTTGAGGTGTAGTACGGGTGTTAACCTTCTACTTTTGACTGTCTATCACAATCTTGGGTGGAGAGAGCTTTGCTTCCAGTTTGGCTATGTAAGTGCATCTGTCACAGGTTGTAGTGTTAGGTGATAGGAGGAGAGGGTTGTCTGTGTACATGAGGCAATTGCTGCATTGCCCCAGTATGCCCAGATTCACCAGGTGGACTGGAGAAATCACTGGAAGCTGACCCTTGGACATGCCTGGTTTGGCGCTTTTTTTTTTTTTGTGAAGTACAAGAGCTGTTTTCCCTTACCTTAGCAAGGTACTTTGCAATTATAGGCTGTTTAATGTCGATGATTAATTTCTCCTCATTAACAAGGAGAGTGAGTGTTTGTATCAGTTTAAGACTTTCTAGTGCTTACCAGCAGGTTTTAAAGCAAGTGCTAGTCACAGGGATGCTTAAAGGTAAGATGAAAAAAATGGTTTATCCTAAACACTGCAGCATGCACTAGAGGAGTTAGATGTGAAAGTAGGTAACTTAAATTTTACCTGTCTAAAAAGTTAAGTTTTAGTGGAGAGTCACTATTTTTAAAACAGCAAGATAGATTGAAATGCGATGGCCACTTTTGTATTCTGGTACTATGGAATACAATAGGATGGCCAATAAATTTAAATAGTCGAAGGGGAGTGATTTCACAAAATGTTAATTTTGTGCTTACTCACACAAGCCAGTAAAAACAGAGATGAAATGAGGTATATGGTCAAATTGACATAAGGGGAAGGCAACTAGAAAGACAGTGGTGTTTAAGAACACTACAATAACCGGGTGGGAGGGTGGGGGAAAAAAAATTCTGCCTGACTCACAAGAGACAGAGATGTGGTCTCTTTTCAAGTTTTAATATGCAGTTAAAAGCAGAATACAAGTAAAATACAAGGTAAATAAAACAAATCACAGTATTCAAAATAGAAAAAGGCAATAAAGTAATACAACAAATAAAAAGCAAACTAACCTTTCCCTCACAGCAAAGTGTAGCAGAGTCTGGGTGAGCCTTTCTAGTAAAGCTCTGAAATGTTTTATTTTACCCCTTAAATAGAAGGTTTAGTTCCTAGCTCCATCCCCCCCTCATTTCACAGATGATTAACCTTAACTGACCTGTTCTATTGACCTGTATTAATTTCTGCCTGACTCACAAGAGACAGAGCTGTGGTCTCTTTTCAAGTTTTAATATGCAGTTAAAAGCAGGATACAAGTAAAATACAAGGTAAATAAAACAGATCACAGTATTCAAAACAGAAAAAGGCAATAAATTAATACAACAAATAAAAAGCAAACTAACCTTTCCCTCACAGCAAACTGTAGCAGAGTCTGGGTGAGCCTTTCTAGTAAAGCCATTCCACACCACCTATCCACACTGCTGCGATGTATCAAGCCTCCATAGATACAGGTCACTCTTCTGACATAAATAGTCTCAATCTCCAAAATTTTTCCCCCCTTTACTATCTCCACCTTTCTGTTAGTCACTGGTACTGAAAATAAAAGTATTAGAACTCTACCATTGCAAAAGTACGGCACCCTAGACTGGGAAAGAAGCAGATCCAATTTTTTGTCCCCTAGTATTAAAGTATATGAGTATACGATTATTATTCTTATTTAAATGAACAGCTCTCTCATCAAACAAAAGTACCATTTGCCAACTCTTCCGATCAAATACTCAAAACTGTACATCTCTATCCCCACTTGCACCCACTCTAAACAGCAAGCAAGAAAAGCCCCCAAAAAAAAAAAACAAACAAACAGCACCCACCTTTTCCCTGCTTACCAATAATAATCTCAGGTCTACCTTATCCAAGGCCTATAGGTCGTCTTGGACATAACCTGCACTATAGTAAGTTCATGCCAAAAATGTGATTCCTACCTCAGTTACACTTGACAAAACCCCTTAAGCCCCTCCTTACCCATACCTCATTTCCTCCTAAACATCTCTCCATCCCATTTAACCCTGTCCTCCCCTTATTCTCTTAATTCCTGCAAATCTATGTATCTAGCCTCACTTGAAGATGTCCCAGGGCAAATGGTCTGTTCAAACCTCATTTATCCTTACCAGGATATAACTAGAAAAATAATTAAATCTATGCCCTTAGACCCTGCTGTCACACAAGTCAGTGAGTTATTCCTAAAAATTCTCAATAACTTCACCTCAGTGTGTACAAAAGGGGTCAAATACAATCCTGCACCACTATGGCTAACAAAGGAAACTAAGAAATTAATGCTACAGCATGACAAAGCCTGGATAAAGTGGTTCAAAACTAGAACACAAAATACATTTCAGCTTTACAGGCAACTAAGGAATAGGACAAAATACCAAACAAAACACAACAAGCAAACCTATTATAACATTCTCCAAAATAAACATTAAAGCAACCCAAAAATCTTCTGGATATTCATTAACAAACTATTATATCCAGACCAAACTACCACCCCCATCTCCATGTTCAAGTATTCAATTATTATTATTATTATTATTGAATTATTCAATTCCCACAAAGTTTAACAACTATTTTATACAGAGTATATCATCCCTCAAAAACATTAATACTTCTACTACATTCTTAGTTTCTGCAGCCTCAGCTAAATATTCTCAGCTGTTTGACTTCAGCCTAGTACCTACCTCCACCATTAAAATATCCTACATAAGGTAAAACCAGCAACCTTAGCTGCTTACGAACTCCCCTCAGACTACTTAAAAATGGCTGCAGATGCAATGGCTTTTCCAGTCTCTATAGTGGTAAATAGCTCTATATCTGAAAAATTCTTTCCTTTCATCTAGAAAAAAATGTTCGTTAGACATTTACACAAAGCTGGCACATGTAGAGAGTTTTATAACTACAGGCCCATTGCAATCTTTTCCCCTGGATCAAAAATACTTGAAAAATATATCCTTGCTCAGGTTCTACACCACCTAAATTCAAATAATCTGCACTTGGAAAAACAGCATGGTTTCAGACTCCACCACAACACAACCACCATCCTCTTTCATTTCAGCCATGTGCTGAACATACAGGCTCCATGTAGAGTGTGTATCAGTAGTGTACCCTGCACCCTGGATGTGTGAGCCTGATAGTATGATGCTGTATCTTTTTTATACACTTTACTACATAAGAACCACTTTGCATTGTAAACATTGTTAAAAGACTGCTGGCAATGGTGGAGAAAGACAGTAAAAATGTGACAGCTGGCATTCAGTGCAAGAAATGCAAAAATAAGCCAGCCAAAGAGGTAAACCCCCCAAAAAAATTGTGCAAGTGGAGGCAAGTCATAGCAACTCTAAAAAAAAAAAAAAAAAAAAAAAAAAAAGGAAACACACTTGGGCTAATCACCTCATGTGACAAAGGTATGCAAACAGGATGATATTATTGCTTCCCCTCCCATTGTAGAATGCTCCCCCTGTTGTAGAATGAAGCACTAGTCCACAAAAAAAACTCCAAAAAATGATAGGCAAAAAAAAAAGAGCTATAAAGATGACAGAGTAGACTGTTGAAGATAATGAAGAAATTATGTATTGTTACTTTTATACAAGAAGCCCAGAATTTCCAGATAGATGATATTCAGAATGATTAAGAGAATAATTAGAGGAAAAAAATACTTGCACAGCAAAAACTATCAAAATCTTCAAATGCAAATTTGTGTTCATTAATTTAACAGATCCATGAAAAAACATAACATAGATGAAGAATCTCTGGGATGCTTTGAAAAGGAGGTGACACGGGAAGTGTAAAATTATAAATAACAAAACCCAGACATTTTTGAAATGTCTAAAAAAATAAACATGGACATGGGAAAGAAAAAAGAGAGCTGATATGGTACAATATCTATGCAAAGGAGAACGACAAACTAATCAGTACAAAAAAGCAGCTTCATAGATATTTGAAGAGTATTACAGGGAAAGGCACCCTTATATAAACACGTTCTCAATGCAAACAGTAAGAAAACAAAGGGGGACTTAGAAGAGAGGGCTAGTAAGGTAAAAGTTAAACAACTTAGAATAGAGGATTAGTAAGGTAAAAGTTAAACAACTTAGAATAGAGGATTAGTAAGGTAAAAGTTAAACAACTTAGAATAGAGGATTAGTAAGGTAAAAGTTAAACAACTTAGAATAGAGGATTAGTAACGTAAAAGTTAAACAACTTAGAATAGAGGATTAGTAAGGTAAAAGTTAAACAAATAGAAACCAAAGTTATGGAATACCAGAAAAGTGAAGGATTTAGTGTAGAAATGCAACATGGGTAATATAACATAATGGAACAATGAGCCCTCAAATTAAAGAGAAAAGTTGGAGCAGGAGACATCAGAAGAAGAAATATGAACATGGGAAAGAAAGAGATATGACATGGTGTGGTATTTATGCAAAGGAGAAAACAAAGCCAAACAATACAGAAAAACAGTACCAAAGATATTCGAAGAGAAATGCAGGCAAAGACACCCGGATATGGAATATTTCACTATATAAAAGATAAGAAAACAAAGGGGGGGGGAGTAGAAAAGTGGATTAGTAATGGAGAAGTTGAAGAAATAGAAAGTGAAGTTATGGATTATCTGTGAAGTTTAGGATTTAGTGTAGAAAAAACACACATGCAATGTTGCAACATGACAAAAAATAAGTCCCCAAACTAAGGAGAAAGAGACAGAATGGGAACCAACTGATGACTTGCCACATGATGATGCTCTGAAACTTTCGGTAGGAAACCAGTACAAAATTTAAGTTAAAGTTGTACAGCAAGGGAAGGAACAGGAAACAGAGGCAACTCTGATGCAGGCAGTGTCGTGGAGTGATAGGTCAATGAGTTTCTGCAGCAGCAGATGAAGTAGGATACAGCTGAAGAGGATATGTCACAGAAAGATGTTCTGGAACTTTCTGTAGAATGCCCGCAGGAAACAGAAAGCAAAAAATGTACTCTCAGTTTTTAAGAAAATGAGGTAAGAGAATAGTTGATTGATTTAATAGAGACAGATAGACAAATTAAGATCGATAAAAGAAATAGATTACAGAAAGTAAATAAGATCCAAAATGCTAGAAGTCTGATAAAAGAGAGGAACACAGTAATCTAGGCTATTAACAGAAATTCATTTGATATAACAGAAGTTAATAGGATATATTACTGTGCAGCTAGATTAATAAGAGATACATTTTACCACAAAAACATAAAGCAATAAGGGAAAGGAAGGAAGAAGTAAAATGTCATGATGGAAACATCAAATAAACAAAACTATAAAGCTGTTAAGAAGTGTTACTATTAGAAGACTATAGAACAGGGAACAGATCAACAAAAATACTTCAAAAGATAGATAAGGTAAAAGCAACACATAGTACTAGAACAGATGAGGCTCTGTCATGCGCTATTGCAAATAATAAACTGAAGATATCAGCACAGACAGAAAAACTTAGAAGATATGCAGATAAATATAAAGGAAAAGTACAAAATAAATAATTCATTGATGATCCAAAAATGTTTTATAGACAACTGGGAAACAAGCAAAAGGCATAGAAACACCATCAAAAAAGAGCACACATTTTGGAGAAATAATTATGAAGACCCTGTGGAACATAACAAAGATGCTGAATTGACAAAAAAATTAAAAGAACAGTAAGGAGTTCAAATGTACATGATATTAAATGGGATGAAGTAACAGCCAGAGAAAATGAAACAAAATTAAGAAAAGATCCTAAATGGAAAACTCTAGACCAAGATGCAAAACCTAACTTCTTGCTAAAAGTATTAACATGTTTACACAAAGATTTAGCCCTGAGTAAGAATTTCTTATACGTGCAACATGAACAGACACCAACCTGGCTAACAACAGGAAAAACAATACTCTTATTTAAGAGTGAACCTGCGAGCTACCCTAAAAATTATAGACCAATTACTTGCCTTCCGACAATGTATAAACTATATATTGGAATTGATGCCAACAGAGATTATAGTCATTTAGAAGAAAATTCAATTACGGTAATAAAACAAAGGGGTAACAAAAGAAAGCCATATGGAACAAAGGATCATTTGTTAAATAAAGTCATAATAGGGAATTGTAAAAAAAGGGAAGAATGGCATGGATAGATTACAAAAAAGCATTTGACAGCATCCCGCATTCATGGATAAAAGAATGCTTACGGATGTATAAGATATGCCATACATTGATCAATTACACTAGAGTGACCATGAAATACTGGCAAACTACTCTGTAGTTAAGCCATGACAAAGAGCAAATTACCCCAGAGATAAAATTCAAAGAGGGATATTCAGAAATGCTTCTTTATCACAGTTATTATTTTGTCATGCAGTTAACCCAATAAGATGTTTATTTAACAGATTTGGCCATGATTACTGTTTAGCTCCCAAAAAACATATGTGCTTAAAGAATTCTCAACTACTTTTTTGTAAATTACTTTTGAAAGCACCACTGCAAGTAACTACAGCTTTCTCTGATGATATAAGAATGTAATTTAGTGTTGATAAATGTGCAAAATCAACTTTTAAAGTAGGAGAGTTGCAGTATCAAGAAAATACAAATCTGGGATGTGACATAAAAGCAGTATCAAGAAAATACCAATCTGGGATGTAACATAAAGGAACTTGAGCAGGTAGGAGTCTAGAAATATTTGGGAATTCATGAAGGATCTCAAATAAACCACAAACAAATGCAAATAAAGCACAGTAAGGAATACTTCAGAAGACAAAATCTAATACTGAAAACAACCTTGACATCTAGGAATATAGTCC
This sequence comes from Protopterus annectens, assembly GCF_019279795.1. Taxonomy (NCBI): domain Eukaryota; kingdom Metazoa; phylum Chordata; order Ceratodontiformes; family Protopteridae; genus Protopterus; species Protopterus annectens. The sequence goes on along the minus strand of NC_056725.1, from coordinate 837,355,036 downwards.
AAGCTGTAAAGCAATTTGCTCTTCCTGTTCTAACTTACAATTTTGGGGTGATTGATGGGTCCCAAAAGGCAATGGATAAGTTGGACTGGAAAACAAGAAAAATGCTTCACACTTATCAAATGATTATAAAAATCAGTGTATACCTTGATTATATATTCCATGATCTAAAGGTGGTGAGGTCCTTCTCACAATTGATTACATGTATAGATCTACAGTTGTGGAACTGCATACATATTTGCTGACCTCATTAGATGCAAACATAATGAAAGTTTTAAAACACAAGTAGAGGAAGTCTAAGATAACCTCTATGCTTTATTTATTAGAAGCATTCCAATGTCAACTGAAATCAAATAAGAAGAAGACAAATCAGACAAAAAAATATAAGGAGAAGAAAGGGAATGTAGAAAAGCCATAAATATAGTGGCAAGTATAGAGATCTCCTGGAACAACCTTGTGTTGATCAGGATTTTATGCAGGAATGGTTGAGGAGAGATGAGTTGAAACCAAGGAATGAAAGGTTAATACTAGCAGCCTAGGACAGTGGAATATGCATATGTTGGTTTACGAAGTCTGTTAAACATGTGGGAGAAACAGGCAAATGTAGGTTTAGTAAAAAAGAGTCACACATCTTGTTGCTGGGCGTGATACACTCATGGCAGAGGGCCTGAAAACTGAAAGGTACAGTAATGTGGCAAGACATTGTACTGTGGATTGTGTAAACACTACAATATTGAAGTATCTGAGAAGCATTGGAAACATGAACCATGAAGCATTGTAGAGAATTATGAAGTTTGTATCACATAGGATTAACCATTACCAACAGTTCAAAAAATAGATGTGAGAAAACCAGGTACAGTATTCCATGAAAAGAAGACAAACATAGCATTGATCACTGAAACTGCTGTACCTAGTGATTACATTTTCTCATGTACAGAGAGAGATGAACTCATAAAATACCAGGATTTGCAGGCAGAAATGAGAGCAATGTGGAAGAAGGATACCCAGACAGTTCCAACTGTAGTAGAAGCAGTAGGTCTAATAAGGAAGAATGTACAGCTGGACTTAGATATGCTACCAGTACAAGTAACTCCACATGAATTGCAAAAAAGAGTCAATTTGGGGCAGATTGTGGGTGCTGCAAAGAGCATTTTTGGATAACATCAGTGACTGAAACAATACTAATTTCATGAACTTTAATTAGAACCTGACCATTCTCATCATGTTATTAGAAACCAAAGACATTTGGAGAAATTATACTAAAAGAAAGAAGAAAACTAGGTCAATGTATTGCTGTTATGTAAGAGGATACATCAGCAGCAAAAAACACAATATTATCCCTCTTTATAAAGTGTTACACTGATCTGAATTTACAGATAGATTGTAAATGTTACCTGTCATACTGCATGAGGCAGTGAACATGCAAAGAAATCAAAGTATCAGAAAAATCAACTGTCCTAGTGGCCCACTGTTCAGCATTGAACAGAAGACGTTCCGCTTTGCAATTTTTTATTAGCTCATATGCTGGTAGACGAGCCAATCAAAAATCGCAAAGCATATCTCAAGCAACCGGAACATATACTTAACCGGCATCTACCAATCCCCATGGGTGCCGGGTAAGTGAAATTTAACTGTGCATTCTTTGTATTAAGCTTGTCAAGCCATTCTAGTGAGTAAGTATTCTATGACTAATATGGATTTTTTTCTTAAAATTCTCCAGTTTCCTAGATTCCTTTATTTATTTATTTATTTATTTATTTATTTTATTTTATTTTACATTTGTTAACGGGATGGTCTGACTGGACGAGGTCCACTTTCAGTTGAGGCCCACGGAGAAAAGCTCCACTTAATTCAAAACAACAAATAACAACAATAATGATATTATACATAGTGTAAAAAAAACATTTGTTTTACTAGTAGCATCTAGTGAGAAAAGAAAACAGTACAGACAATTCAAATCAGCAATATTTACATATGTACATTCTTTTGTAGAAAGAAACAGACAGAGATTACAACAAGTTCATGTTTGTCAAGGGGTACCATTTGTAAGACCAATGCTTACTGGGACATTTACTATGAGAGAAAAAAAAGTGTGGAAGTAACAGTTTTAGGACTATATGACACATGGACAGAGCCAAGAACTTATAAGATGGGCCTTAAGGGAGTTTTTGAATTGTGTGATATTTGATGCAGAAGTCATGGATGTAGGGAGATTATTCCAAGTTTTTGCTATAATGTGTGAAAATAGAGCTTTACCTGCTGTGTTGTTAGCTGAGGTAATAGAGAGGAGTGATGTGTTGGCAGAGCGGAGAGGACGATTTGGTGTGTAGTTAGTCAGTAATTGCCTTAGAGCTGGAGTTTTGTCAGGTTGTTTTAGGTTGCTGCATGATATGACAAGTTGGTGATAGACTAGTAGCTGTGGGAGCTCAAGCCACTGAAGTTGCCTAAGAGGTGTGCAGTGATGGGTTCTGAACAGGGAATTATTGTGTTTTATTCCTTCAGCTAGGTTTAGATTGAAGTAAAAATGACATACATTATTTTCAGTGCTTTGCATGTTGGTAAGTCTATTCTAAATCATTAAATCATCTAAAGCAAAATTATATATATAACAAACAAAACAGTGTTTTTATTTTCAATTAGAACAGTTTCTTAACTGGATGCAGAAATGCCTCACACCCCTCCCCACTTTACCTTCTTAGCATGCAAAATGTTTCTACTAACCTGAATATTTATAGAATTTATACTGGTCCAATATTTTAACACAGCTTATTTGTATGCTTGGTATGCATTAGCGGCTCAGCATTCTGGCAGTCATAACTTTTAACCTGTAGCCATGGAAAATCAGAATAAAAAGGCCACAAAACGTTGGAACATCCAGCTGAAACTGTTGACATATATTTATTATAAAATTTGAATACCAAATAGTAGATAACTCTTTCCACTTCCAGGAGGAAGGTGCACTACTTCTCAGAAACACAATTAAAAACAGAAGGCCAGATTCATTAACACCTACACCAAGTGTACACTGTTCTGACTAAACAGACAACACAAGCATAACTCCTACCTTTTTCCTCCTAATTTTAGTTTTTCTACTGATTTTCTTGCAACCTAAAATATTGAAGGGGATTCATAAAGGTTACCACTATGTGCAGACTACGTCTAATCTTTGTGAGTGAATAGGCAGCTCAAAAAAATGTGGTAGTCATGCTCTTGAAGACAGATTCTGTACACTTAGTGTACACTTAGTGTAGGCATTTATGAATCTAGCATGGCGAGTGACAACAATGAATGATAAATATAAGAACATCATCAAGCAGACAGTGTCAAATCTGTATTGCAAAATTATAACTTACAAAGTCATTTATTTTTGTTTCAGAAAAATGGAGATGTAAGATGAGTTTCCTCTTTCTTTAAATGATTGCTGCCACCAGTATGTTGGTCATGTAGTGTGATTTTCTGTGTACTAGACAGCTTCAAAGGTTACATCTGATGAGGATGATTCAGAAAATTACATAAAGGCGTAAATCAAGACTGAGAAATATGGACATACTTCCAAAAATAGGGACATCCTGTGCAGGGGTAAATCAGGCCTGAAAATAAGAATGTTCCTATTTTTAGGCCTGAAAATAGGAATGAACTCCTAAAATAGAGACAGCTGAGTGGTAGGCTGACAGTGAATAACTAGGAGATCTTTAAATTCCTGTGTTCATGGAAAACATCCAAAGGCTTCATAACACCATAACTAAATGAGGAAACGTGAAGAACAACACATGATTAGCTATAGGCAGTAATGAGACAGTTGTATGTCCGGGGATGAAATAACAATTGGACTTCAGCCAGCATTTATAAGACACCTCTGAGAGTACATTTAACTCAGCACTACCCACACTGTTCATGTCTTTATGAAATAGACATCACTACTATAAAATAAATAAAACATATTTATCAGTTACATAACAACCAGAATAATGATAGATATAATGATCTGCTACATCTAAACTATATAAGGGGTAGGAAATGACATTCCTCACTCTAGTAGTCTTAAGATTTATATTTACTTTTTAGTTTAGCAAGCAAGAAAGGAACAACTGTACATGATGCAAAACATGATATATTTACTTGTTAGAATTAATGAACTGAAAAAGTGGCTTGACATGAAACATGTCTTAAGCATAGGATTTGTAGTTCAAAGGGCATGGTTTACACCACTCATCTTGTAGACCTGTTATATCCTGCTTTTAGAATGTATGCAAAAATCAGATGCATATGGGTGACTCTGATAGCAAGGACCATCTGTGAACCTCTATTTAAAGATAAACTGCTTCCCAGAAATTGTGACTCTTTCCTGGAAGAATAAGTTGATTGATATTATTTATGTATATAAGCATGTATGTATGTATTTTGACACTCTCTAACAGTGTGATAGCTAACATAAAGTAAGTAATATAGATTATCTTTAGAAGTGGAGATTAAAAATGGGTATCATAACAGAAAGTTTAGTACCTCAGGAGATTTACACACTGAATAAAATAAGGAATATATAACCCTGATATCTAGAACTTCTTCCCTTGTGCAGATATTTGAAGGTGGTAGCAACAGTGGGAGGCTTGGACTGCTTTTTAGAGTTTGTACCATGTAGCACTAAGTGTTGGTCATTGACTTGCACATTTTACCTATATCAGGGTTAGTTTTCTGTTCTGCACATCAGTTAGGAGGTTTCAATTCTAGTCAATAATACGTTGTTCATGTCTGAATCATTTAAGTGTTAGAAAGTTAAATTTCAGCATTCCTTAGATCACAGAATTTTATCATGCTGTTACTATCTTTAGCACTTCTTTGTTTCCCTATAAATGTCCTATTTCTAAGCAGCTAGATGTAATTAGATCTAAGGGCCAGTATTTCAGGGTCCTGAAATATTTACATTTCTGTGACAAAGGAAGATAAAAAAAGCAAGAACATACATTTTCATCAATTAGTTTTGTTGTTTGTTTCATTTCTTGGAATTCAAGAGTTACTCACCTAGATGGTATGAACATTTTGATTGAAAAAGAGAATTTCATGTTTGAAGGATTATTTTATTTTATTTTATTTATTTATCCTTTGTTGACTGGGTTAGCCCCACTAGACTAGTAACCTCTTTTAGCAGAGACTCGAGGTAGTATTTATGCTACCAGGGGAAATTTGGCCAAAACAAAAGGGAATTCCCCTACTCATCATTGTTGTGAGTGGGACCCATTTTGCAGGAGCACTTCCTGTTTCCATTCCAGGTGTAGATGCAGCCCAGAGAAACTGGGAGGTAGATGGAGAGAGAATGAGAAAATGGAGTGGTAAGAGAAATGGAGAAGAAATCAAATATCGAGACCAGAGAATGTGTGCAAGATTCAGAGGAGATGTTTCAAAGAACTTTGATGGTGATAAGTCACCACATGATGGATGTATAATTAAAAAAGCTCCAGTTGGGGGGGTTGTGGGATTATTTACTTAAAGAAACGGTGATGCAGAGTGTCCCAGAAAATGAAAGAGACATTTCTGGGGGGGGGGGGGGGGGGGGCATTATGGAGAAAATATAAAAGGAGGATGCAGAGACAACCCTGAAGAATAGTGGTGAGATGGAAAAGAAAACCTATGCAGAGAAAGTAAAAGAAGGCAAAAGGTGAGCAGCAGAAAAGATGGTAGAAGAAAATGAAAAAAACTGAAATACATGGTAAGGACAACAAAATGAACATGTATGAAGTGTGGGACAATGTAATACCCTCTCTGCGTGTAAAAGCTGAGGAAAGATCATCCAGTCTTATTAACAAAAAGACATTTTGTGACATTATATTTGAGACTGTTTTTTCAATGGAAAATTTTCTTGAAGAATATGAAAAAGAAAAGACTGTCACTCATGGAATCTTTATGTGATAAAATTATTTCACAGGGAAGCAAAAAAAAAAATTCATGTACAATTTTGAACAGAGGTGGAAAGAGAGACTGAAAAAAAAAAACATTTGAAAACCTTATGTAAAGAAATACGGGACACTGTAAAACTTTGTGGTACAAGGAGTTTATGGACTGGTGGATGGGACAGTACTACTGCTTTAAAAATAGAAAGAGAAAAATTATACATATACCAAGCATAATAAATGTGGAGAGGAATAGGGGTGTCATAAAATTATGGGGACAACCCAAAACATGTTTTTTTTTTTTTGTGGTGGAAAAGGAAATTTGATAGGCAACCATGATGAAAGAAAATGTTATATTTGTGGGGAAATGGACATGATGCAAAAATGTGAATTGATATATTATAATGTAACAAAAACATTTATGAATGGATTACAAAAGATGAAAATAAGAGTCAGGAGAAGGAAAGGTATGAAAGTAAACAAAGAAGAAATTTTAGGAGTAGAAACTGAAAAAAAATTAGATAAGAAAAAAATGCTAAAGAGGACATAGAAGGCATACATTGGGAGGCAGTAAAAGAAAAAAAAAGAATTATATTGGTAACAGGGTAAGAGAGAGACAGGAAAATTTAAAGGGGTAAGTACAGAAAAAAGAAAGGAAATGGATGAAAAAGAATATATACAATTTATGACTGGTCATTGGTGTAATGTTTAAGGTATTTGACAAACAGTCATAAGGTACAAAGTTTGATTCTCACCTTTGGGAGCGAAATTGGCTAGGGTTAAAATGGCCTATTAAGGCAGCTAGCCAAGTAATTAGTTATGAACTTGTGAAACCATGAATCTGAAGAAAAGGGAAAATGAATATTTTACAGTGCTTTCTGTAAATGTGAAAAGAATTAAGAAGAATGGGGGTTTCTGGAGCAGTAAAATACATGTGACAAATGAAGAAAAATTATAAACATAGAAACTATGGTGAGGAAAGGTAATCTGGAATTTTGGAAATGAGAGATGTTCTGCAATAGCTTTATTTTGTAGAAATACAGTAATGATATTAGATGTAACTTTAGCAAAAATAAATGCACGTTTAAAATGGAAAGAATAAGTATATAGAAATAAAACATTATATGCTTTTACTAATTGTAAAAATGGAAAGCGTATTTCATCAGATTTTAGACCATGCAGTGATTAATATAAATATTGTAATAACACTGTATTTTATCCGCGGTGGTGCAGCGGTAGCATTGTTGCCTCACAGCAAGAGGTTCTCCTGTTCGATTCTCAGCTGGAGTGCGGGGAGTGCCTTCTGTGTGGAGTCTGCATGTCCTCCCCGCAGTTGGGCGGGCATTCGAAAGACATGCGTAAATGGCGTGCCTTCGTTGAAGATTGAACATTGAGCTGGCACCTTAGTGTTCGTCAAAATCTACGGCCAATCATTAGCGGACTGGAGTTCCGCTGTGGCGACCCCTAACCGGGAAAAGCCAAAAGACAACAACATAATAACATTGTATTTTAATTGTGATTTAAGTGGTAAGCTTAAAAAGAAAGGAAATGATATAAGAAAAATGTTAGAAGTTATAAGATGTGGTAAGTTAAAGCTCTAGGACAAAAATGAATGGACTTACAAAAGGCATATGCCTATAATGGAAATAGATTATTTTATAGTATCAGAAGGTTTAGTTAAAGGAAAAAGAAGGTAGTTGAAACAAGATTTTCTGATCATCTTGCAATATGGCTAGAGATAAAGAAAAATAAGGAATATATAAAAAACAGGCAAAAAAATGAAAAGGATAAATGAGAAAGCATGGGCTGAAGAAGAAATAGATTAATAATATAGTTATGGAAAGATCATATTACTAAGGAAAAATAAAAAAAATCTTTTTTTACAGTGGCAATATGACCTGAGAAAAGTGGAGAAAAAAATATAAAAGAACATATAATGATGCAATGCAAGATTTATAACATAATGATAGAAAGTACTTTGACAAGGAAAAAATCAAAAAATACAAGAATGGTTATATAAGCAAAACATATTTTTTACAAGGAAAAAGAGAAGTGTTGAATTATTTAAGTAGGTTACTAAAGAAAGACAGTAGTGTAGTGAGAGAAAAATGTAAAAGGAGAAATAGAAAGAACTCAGGAAAAGCTTATGAATACTGTAGTACAATATTTCAAAAATGTGTTAAGAATAAAAGATGCTAGTGAAAAAATATGAAAAGTAAATAAAGAGTTGGGAAGAAGATTCCTTTAAATAACCTAGATAAAGTATTAGGATAAATAAATATAGATTTGACTGCAGGACCAGTTGGAATAGGGTATGAAATGTAAATAAATAAATAAATAAATAAGGGATTGACAAAAAAAAAAATTTTAAGATTTTGAATGAATAGTTAAATGAAGGTTTTATGTATAAAGAATTATGTAGTGGAATACTTAAATACATATGGAAGAAGGAAACTAGAAGACAATTAAAAACTGGAGACCATTAGTATTGAATAGTAATGATTATAAGATCTTTGTGAAAATAATACAAAAGAGATTTGAAAATAAAATGGAAAATATGGAAAATCGTGCATGTATGTATATATATATATATATATATATATATATATATATATATATATATATATATATATATATATATATATATATATATATATATATATATATATATATATATATAGATATATAGATATATAGATATAGATATATATATATATATATATATATATATATATATATATATAGGTTCCTTTCAAATCTCAAAAGACTAAAATGTGGAATTTGAGTATTTCGAGACCAAATTGTCGAATCTGCAGATGCGCAAAACTGCAGAATATCAAAGCCAGAAATGTTGAACCCATGGTACTGATGGTGCATTAGGTACGTGTTTTGTTTTTTAAGGGTTTTGGGGAGGGTTTGTTTGTATGTGAATGTGTTGGGGAGTGTTAGGTGTGGGTTAGGGTAGGTAGGTAAGTGTGTGTGTGTGTGTGTGTGTGTGTGTGTGTGTGTGTGTGTGTGTGTGTGTGTGTGTGTGTGTGTGTGTGTGTGTGTGACAGTGTTGAGAGTGGTGGTGTTTGTATGTATGTGATGTGTGGTTGTGCAAGGGGGTATAGAATGTGTGGTGGTGGGTTTTCTGTCTTTCAATGTTTAATGCGCCTCAGAGTTAGTATATAAAAGTAGCGGAGGTGTGTGGGGCACAGCCCCCCACATGGGGGGTTCAGGGGGGCTTGCCCCCTGCGTATAGAAAGGGTAGGTGTGTGTGTTTGTTGTGTTCATGTGTGTTGCTTTGCTTTGTTGTAGTATCAGGAGGTAGATGTATTTGTGTTTGTATGTGTGGTGTAGTGTTTTGTTTACGTTCGCGGTTTTGTTTTCGGGTTTGTCAGTCTTCGGCTTTATAGTCTCGAGATACTGAAATTCGATATTTCAGTATTTCGAGATTATAAAGTTTAAAAAAATATATATATATATATATATATATATATATATATATATATATATATATATATCTATATAGGTTCACTTCTAAATCTCGAATGCTCAAAATCCTGAATTTCAAAATACTGAACTCAAAATCTCGAAAGCTCAAAATGCTGAAAACTCATAATACTGAATCTCATAATATCAAAAAACATACAGGACACCAACATTTACTATATTGCAGCAGAAATACATACAAGAACATATTATTCTTCTACAACTATAAGCAGGGGGATAAACCCCCTGCACCCCCACTCCCCCTGCTACTTAAATATATCAACTCTGAGATCGCACTTCACAGAAGAAAATGGCAAACATACCATTACATGCTTCCTGACTGCCTGTTGTAACCTTAGTCATGTTCCCTTTTAATTTACTATACTACAACATAACTCATCTTAGTGTAGTGAAGTGCGATCTCGGAGTTGATATATTTAAGTAGCAGAGGGTGGGGGGGCACAGCCCCCCTGCTTATAGTTGGAGTAGACTAATATGGTTTGTCTTTTCTTTGTTTCTGTATGTATTTCTGCTGTGGTATAGTTACTGTTGGTGTCCTGTATGTTTTTTGATATTATGAGCTTTCAGTATTTTGAGCTTTCGAGATTTTGAGTTCAGTATTTTGAGATTTGGGATTTTGAGCTTTCGAGATTTAGAAGTGAACCCATATATATATATATATATATATATATATATATATATATATATATATATATAATATTAACATTAACTGGGAAGGGTTGCCAAGAGTTATTCATGATAGTTAAAGAAAATAATATCTATATAGCAACTGGATCTGCTCCTGTATCAACCCTGGCTAATCTCCCCCCAAATGTCTTTTTACCTAACCTGTGAATCTATACTTTCATCCCTGTTGTATCCCATTCCTCTCCTTTCTCCTCTTTCTCTACTTGTACTAATCCTGACTAAAAAGCTATTTTGTCTCTTAAATACCTTCTATGTAAAAAAAAAAAAAACGCATGCATCCATAAGCAAATTTTTATGATGTTCATTTATCAATGTGTATTATTGCTCATTCTCATACTTGTTATTGTTCTATCTAAGATGCCAATTGTACATTTGTATATCTCTTTTCACATCAATGTATTTGTTCCTTTTATATTAATGCCTACGTAAATTGCACTTCTGAAGCTTTTCTCCCTGGGCCTCCTTTGAAAATGGGCTAACACCCAGATGGACTTTCCCAGATAACAAATGTAAAATAAATAAATAAATAAATATTATTAATAGAAAAGAATAAGCAAAAATCTTGATGAGCCAATAATAAGACATTTTATACAATTGGATATGAAATTTTATGGGGAATAATGAAAGCATATAATATAAGTGAGAAAGCTAGGAAATTATATATGTCAGAGTATAGTAATAATAAAGTAAAAATACTTGTAAATGTCTGCTTAAGCTATGAGGTACATATAACGAGTTGTGTAAGACAGGGATTTCCAAAGAGTTGTATACTCTTTGCATCAAATATGAATCTGATAGTATGTAAAATAGAAGAAGGCAGGGTATATAGCACCTGAAGTGTTAAGAATTCCAGTTCTGTTAACATATGCAGATGAAATCCAAACAAATTAACAATGAGGTAAAAGTGCCGCCTTTTATACAAGGCAAAGGAAATGACAACACAAAGGCAAAAAAAAACTCATTGTAGTTGGTAAAAAGCAGGTATAAACCTTCACAAACTTGTTCAAAAAATAAAAAAAATAAAAACATTAAATTAAACCATTTAAAAGTGTGAAAAATGTGTGAAAGAAAAAGTAAAAGTAAAAAAAAAATAAAAAAAAAAAAATTTAAAAAAATAAAAAAAAATGTAAAAATAAAATTGAAAAAAAAAAAAAAAAAAAACAAAAGTCATTCAAAAAAAAATAAATAAAATAAATAAATGAATTAAATGGTAATAAAAAAATGGTTTAAAAAGCAAAATAAAAAGTAAATATAAATCCATTATAAGTATAAGCAAAATTATTGTAAACAACATATTTAAGATTAAAATCTAGACAGTAATTATATGTATTCTGGGAAAAATCGTCTTCCCCAGATATCAACATATGCAGATGACATTATAATAATTGCAGAAAAAAGTAATAATTTACACAACTAAGTGTCCAGATGTCATAAGGATGGCTTTAAATAAAGATTTAGGTGATGTAGTAAAGATGGGGGTATATATTTTACAATTAATGAAATGTCAGTGTTATGTATAAAATTTCAGAATACAGATGTAAGCAGAATTCAATGGGGAAGAATACAAGAAATAAAACAGACCTGTCTTTTTCTGGAGAACATATTATCATTCAGAAAAAAAGTGTATTTGATAAATTCAGTACTAATGGGGAAAACAGCATACTTAGCAAGTGCATTTATGATGCCAACAGTATTTGAAAATGAATTATTGCAGATTTTTTTTTTATCATTTTATATGGGGTTCTAGATTTAAACCCAGGACTTTTATATGTAACTAAGGAGGAAAGAGGTTTAGGGTTAATTAACACATTGGTATATGCTGCTTCATTAAATTTGTACAAAGAGTTCACATGGATAAATTAAAAAGATAAGAGATTACTGGTATATTTGTATTAATATAAGTATTAGCATAAGTATGATACATTTTGGGTTACAGTAAAAGGGAAAGAGTGTATAACTGAAAAAATAAAATGTTACCAAGAAAAATATTTTTGTGGAAAATAAAAACTGATGATATAGAAAAAGAAAAGTATGGTATAAGAATATAGTTATAAAACAGTACTATGTAAACCAGTGGGAAAATCTAAGAGATTATAAAATTAAAGCTATAAAAATAAGAAGTAAATGGTATAATCAGAAAATACGTCAAGATTTTTTTGTGGAGAATGGTCATAGATAAATTACCAGTAAAAGGAAATATGCCATATAAAAAGAAAAGTGATAGATGTCAAGAAGAAGAAACTAAGTAATGTGTTTTTGAAATTTAAAAAGAGTAAAAAAGTTATAGGGAAAAATGTGAAGAATATTTTTATCAAAGATATAAAAGAGGTGGATGAATAAACATGTATATGATGAAATATTGATATTATAAAATAGAAGTAAAAACATGTTAAAAGAATAGATTAAAAGTTATTTAATGTCATATGGGTTATATAGAATGAAAGAATAAATGAAATTATGTTTAATGATAAATGGATTATATGAACAGTATTAAGTAAAATCAGATGGCGATTATGGAAAAAGGAGTGGGGGTCTAATAGGGATAACATTTAGCAGTATTGTAAAGGAAATTATGAATATGTGTAAATATATTTGTATATCTATATATTTTATCGAAGAATTAACAGTACTTAATTGACAACTGTGTGTATTTTGTTGCTGCCTACAGCACTGAGTATGTCTCTGTACACTCACTTGGTTAAATGCATATGTTCTGTGGCAGCTCATAGGCTCATGCCCAATGGGTGTACCACCTTGTTTTCCCACTAATACCACCCAAGGGTGGAGCCAGAACCTTCCTCCTCCCATCAGGATGATCAAGACAGGAGCAGCCTCTAATCAACATCCTCCCCAACCAGCTCCATCAGGTGTTCAATCCACTAATCAAACACATCTTGCAACAGCTGCAGCCAAGACATTATCCTTCTATGCCAGCATCAAAACTGTTAACAGCAGTTTAACTATAATACTTCTAAAAAAGGTATAATACACAAGCACCCTAAATGTAAACCTGCTCCTTCCTTTACATCTTCTGTGTCAGAGGCTAGCATAACAGAAGAGTCAGCGGGTGGGATGCTCTGGATGTTAACAGTATTTCCCCTTAAAGGAACTAGCTGAATTATTAAAAGGAAGCTAAATATAAGTCTTATCAGGCAGTTTACAAGAAAACATACTATCATAGCCAGCTTTAGGCACCAGAGACCCCTCCAGTCACTGGGACCCCCTATTCCTGGGGATCTCCAACCACAGTAAGATATATTGTCTTGATATTGTGTAACACGTCTGTCAAACTAAAAAAAAGCTAGTACAGCAGTCTTGTATACTTAATAAACCAGGTGAGTAATAACTCTTATTTATATCTCCTTTAAAATTTAGCGATATCCCCAGTTATAGTTCATAGGTGCATAGGTAGATACTAGGCTATCGGCCCAAGGGCTTAAGTAAGCCTGGCCAACAAGGTTCCCTGGCTTACATCACCCAAGAAAGTTAATTTCCTATGCTCTTGTCGAGCAGAGCCACAGAAGTGATCCCCGGGGTGTATTTCCTATTTCCCATCCACTCATCAACATTTTTTCTTGAAGAGTGCTAATGAGGAACTTTGCTTGACATAGATGGGTAGCTTGTTCCAGACTATAGGAAGTCTCTGGGACAGGAATCTACCCCTCCAGCATGTCCTGTTTATTGTGGTGACAAGGTTAAGTCCCTAGAGTGTATAGCTCGGAGGGATTGAGATTTCTTTAAGTGGAGCATGTCCAACAGCTCTAGGATTAACATAGCTTTATATGTTAGGCAGAGATTTCCTCGTAGTAGGCAATATGCTACATAGTAAAGCTGGAGTTTTTTGAGATGGTCAGTCTAGGGCATCTGTTTGAGGCCAGTAATCCTCTTTGAGAGGTACTTCTGTGGCCTTTCCAGCTGCTGCAGATGTCTTGTGTGGTACATTCTAAAAGGGGTGTTGTAATCTATAATGGGTCTAATGAGTGCTGAGTAGAGGGGAACAATAACCTCTTTTTTCCTGGATGAGGTGTGCCACATAGAAGGATTTCCTGACTACTGTGGTGATGTGATTATCAAAGGAGAGACTACTGTCCACCTGGGACCCAAGGTCTCTTATCACACATTTGGCGTTAATTAGACTGCCGTTTATGTGATAGTTCATGGGTACAGAGTTTTTACCAGAGGGGATGACAATGCACTTTTTGGCATTGGGCTTGAGGCCATGCATCTGCACCAGGCATCTGTCTCAGTGAGGCCCTTCTGTAGGATGTCCACATCATTTGGGGACTCCACTATGGCTCCTAGTTTGCTGTCATCTGCGAACTTCATTAGCCAGAGACCTTCTGTGTTAGCTTGTACTTCAGAGAAGTAGATAGTAAACAGGAGAGGTCCCAAGACTGAACCCTGTGGTACTCCACTTGTCACTGGTTTGAAGTCAGATTTGGAGTTTGCAACTTTTACAGTATGGGTTCTGTCAGTGAGCCAGATGGCAACCCATCTTGGGACATATGGATTTATACCTAGTTTAGTGAGTTTAGCTATAATTCCAGAATGGGGGATGGTGTTGAAAGCCTTGGCAAGGTCAAGATAGGCTGTGTGAATCACCTTACCCTCATCTACAGCTTTGGTGACTGCCTCAAAGAAGTCGATCAGGTTCAGAAGGCATGATCTGCCTTTCACAAACCCAAACTGGGTGAGGTCCAGAGTTTGGAGGTTAACAATGTCTTTGTTTATGAGTTCCATGATGATACGTTACATGGCCTTGCAGACCAGGCTCGTCAGGCTAATAGGGCAATAGTTCCCAGGATCAGTGGTGGCTCCTCCTTTGTGGAGTGGATAACTGTTGCTGTGCACCATTTTGTGGGTACAAAGCCTGACATGAGACTATGACTGAACTGATGGTGCTTAGGTGGTGAGCCATTTCATTCTGAAGTTCGTGTAAAACGCAGCCTGGGATGTTGTCCGGTCCCATGGATCCTGTATTTTTGGTTTTAGAGAGTGCAGCTTTTACCTGCATAGATGTGATTACATGGACTCTGCATTCTTCCTGTATAGATATGGGCCTTTTAGGGGGTGAGAGGGGGGGTAAAGTTAACACTAAACCTATCTGCCAGGATGATGGCAATATCAGTTGGTTCTGTAATTTTTGTGCCATTGTGCTGTAACTTAGAGCAAATCTGGGTGTTGCTATTAAGATTCTTGACATAGCTATAGAATGCTTTGTGGTTGCCCTTAGAGTCAGTGGTGATTTTGTTTAAGGAAGCTAGCTTTGGAGGATCTTATAAGGGATCTCAGCTTTTTACTGAGGCTGACCAAGGAACTCTTCCACTCATGGGATTTTACTCTCTCTTGCAACAGTTTCTTCCTTCCATTGTAGAGTTTGTTTATGGCAGGGGACCACCAGATTGGCTTCCTTTTTTTGGAAGATAGCGTCTTGGTTCTGTTTGGGATAGCATGATCTATGCACTCGTGTAAGAGCTTATAGTGCACTTGTGTAGGATTCAGCAGTAGTAACTGTATTGTCCATCTGCATGGTGTCATGAAGTTTGCCACTTCTGTCTTAAGAAGCATGAAGTTGGCTTTGGAGAAATTTTTTATTGCGGTTTCCTTAATGGTGGGTGGGGGCGGGATGTGGATATCTAGGGTGATTTGCTTATGGTCAGATCTGACCGAGGAGTTGACTTCAGGTGTGGAACACCAGTCACTCATGTTGGTAATGACTAAGTCTAGGCTATTGTTGCCCCTGGTGGGGGTGTGGATAAGTTTACATGGCATTGGAATTTATGAATTCCAGAAAGCGTTGAGTGAAGAAGTTGGTGCATGAGTAGTTTTCCTAGTTAATGGTGGGGTAATTGAAATCGCCCATTATGAGGGTGTTTGGTTGAACCCTAAGATTTTCCAGTATATCAACAAAAGAGGACTGGGAATCCTGGGGCATGGTGGGGGATCTGCAGCAAGCTGCAATTTGGATTGCAGTTTTATCCAGAGTTAGTTACACTTGGATAACCACAGATGCATTATGCCACGCAACTAGCCTGGAGGTGTGGATATCCTTAATGAATATGGACACACCTCTGCCTTTGGTGTGTTGGTCCAGGTTAAATGGCCAAAAAGTGTGGTATGAGTTATAGCCTGGTAATGCAGGGGTGCTCTCTAGAGCCTTGAACCAGGTCTCAGTCACTAAACAGATATCAATGTCCTCCATTTTAAGGAGTGCCTCAAGTGGATTTTGAGATTTAGACTTCTAGCATTGAGTAGCATTACCCTCAGTTTTTGCTTGCCTGTTCCTGTTATGGTGGTGAATTTGTCATTTGAACCTTGCCTAAAAAAGGCACTATAGGGGCAGCAAGACCCTTAGCCAGTACTCAGAATCCCAGGGGCGACAGGTGCAGGCCATCTCTGGCAGACCATGTCGTCCCAGGCAGACAGATACTGGATCCCCTTAGAATGACACCAGAAGCTTAGCCAATTGTTGAAGTCAATCATTTTGTCCTTGTACTGCGCTATCATTCTGGGTGATGGCAGGATGCTACTCAGGGCTAGGGTCAGACCTGCCTGGGCTACAAGATCGGAGAGCTCTTCCATGTCTCTCTTTATGTCTACATCTCAGATCATTCACATCAACATGGACAATGACAGAGTCATATTTGTACTTGTTGTGGAGTGACCTGAGTGTGTGGGTTATGTGGCAGATCCTGGCACCCAACAGGCAGCTGACAGTAACCTTCTCCTTGTTTGTCTGGTGAGTGGGACATCAGTGTGCCTGACTATAGAGTCACCTATGACTAGTGTGTTGGGTACATTGTTTTGCATTATGGGCTGTGGTTTATTGGCACACAGAGTCTGTGGGCTATGTGTCATTTGGGTTGTGTTGGGGGGGTGGAGGTTGCTTGCGTTTCTGCTTTGGAGGTCTATGTTCTTGACCAGATTATTACTGAGAGCCTCCGCAAATGTTTTTGTGTTTCTATGTGTGGATTTTGGTGGTGTAGGTTTAGTTGGACTATGTGATGAGTGTGGTGTGGTGCAAGTGTTTACCTTCTCCTCTTGACTGTCAGGTTCAGTCTTGGTTGGAGAGAGCTTTACCTCCAGTTTGGCTAGATAAGTACATCTCTCACAGGTTGTAGTGTTGGGTGGTAGGAGGAGAGGGTTGTCTGTGCACATGAGGCAATTGCTACATTGCCCCAAGATGCCCAGATTCATCAGATAGACAGGAGAGAACACTGGGAGCTGACCCTTGGACATGCCTGAATAAAAAATTACTTTCCTCTAGACAAGTGAGGAAAGTGAATATAAGAGCTGTTTTTCTCTAAGCAAGTGTGGAAAGTAAGTACAAAAACTATTTTCTTCTAGGTAATGAGAAAGGTTGAGTGCTGTAGTAATTTGTAGCTTATTTAGTACTTACAACAAGTTCTGAACAAGTGCTGAGCATGAATAAGCAAATTCAAGTGCTAAAACTAAGAATCTGTGCATGGATCTTGTGGTAGATAGGCTACGTAGTGCTTACCATTCCCACTGATAAGCTAGAAGGCTTCCCTCCAACACAGAAGGGCTTGTGGGGCTCTAAAGCCTACAAACAGTCCTGGATACAGCAAATCTGTATCTGGACTAGACTAGTTACAGGAATGGTGGGAAGCAAGCACAAATAAACTAGAAAGTTGAAAGAGATGGAAAAAGTGCCAAACGGCCAATAAACTACAATTTCTGGGCCAGAAACCACTGTTGTGGGTGGAGAGAGAGAGAGAGAGCGAGAGAGAGAGAGAGAGAGAGAGAGAGAGAGAGAGAGAGAGAGAGAAAGAGAGAGACTCTCGCATATATACTGGCAGAGGAATGTAGTGCAGTGCCAATAATAATAGAAATATAAAGGTTGCACAGCAGGAACACATTCGAAATATTAATCTATTTCGCTTAAAACGTTACCAGAGTAACACCGTTTGCATCAACATGCAGTTTTTAGACAATGAGAATTATAAAACTCTGATGTCCGGATTTATTGATTGTCTGTAATCTTGAATGATTTACCAGCAAATCAAATGTTTTATGAAGTAGGGAGCAGAATTATGTGCAAAATCAGGAAAGGTCTGTGAAATCAGAAGCCCTGACAAGTATGCATTACTCCTCACCGAGGGTAAATGAAAGTGACTTATACTTGCTGTTTGACGACTGCTAAACAGTAGTCACTAATCTGGTGTGCCAGTAGCAGTGTGGCGCAATTATTTGCCAAAATAAGTACAAAGCTGGTATTGCTATGGCTTATGCATGTGTGTGAGTGTTTGTGTGTGTAATAATGCCAAGAATACATACATTACTCTTCTGAGTATCAGTAAAAAAATGCAGCTAAGAAGTAATTATACTTGAAAAGTAAGGCATGTAATATATCAAAGAAGATTCAGACACTTAGATCTTCTAGGAGTCTGGTGGTCCCTACTCCCCAGACTGTATAAATGGATATAGGGGGCCCCCTTAATCATCCTTGACTGTGGGAGGCCCACAAAATCTGTTGCTGGTTGGGGAAAATGAGCAGAAAAAATTTATTAATTTTACCACTTCTACTATTTACCTTGAATGGGGCTATCATATGACCCTATTAAGATAAAGCTGATATTGGCCTCTGCTATCAGCTGCACCCATTCTAAAATCAGCCCTGCTCAGACATGTGTACACAGAAAGCTGCTGTAGGTTATGAGGGGGTGGCTGGGGATTGTGTGGTTATTACTTCTTTAACTGACATCACAGTCTAACTTTACAAGTGTGTACAGGAGGTCATTATGGCTTGTGTTTGGGTTGAGGACAGTGTGGTCATTGCTTCTCACAGACATCAGAGGTGTAAAATAAGGTTGCTATAGTTTGTGTGAGGGCAGTGTACTGTCTTGGAGCAACAAAATAGAAAACATTAGTGTAATCATTATTTTTTCGCTTTCCTCATAATCACACATCAGATACATATACAAGTGGCTGCCTTTGAGGGTTAAGGGCTAGGAGTGAGAAGGCATACTATGTATATATATGTCAGCAGTCACTTGAGCTACATGACTGTGGCAATTTGAACCTCTGCTTTCACCCTAATCTAATACTAGAGGGATAGATAGGCAGTGGCTGTCTTTTGTGGGGTAGTTAGGGAGGCAGGCAGTATTCTCAGATAGGACCTAAGTATCCGTATAACAACTGGCTCATTAGTTTATTGTGAGCTACTATTTTGTCAGCTTTGAACATTAAGCCTTATACACAACTTATGTCTTCCTTCAAAAAAAAGTAAGACTGAAATTCTTTTCTTATTCGTGATTTTTGTTTAGGCCACCATTGGATTAAAATGTTGGGAAACAGCTCTAAAGTGCATCCCAGAGCATCTCTAACCCCTATGGCTTCTGGGGGCACCAGCTTAATTGAATTATTTCCTAAATAGTTATTACTGCTTTGTCTTGGTCAGGAAAGGTGTGTTGAAAGGCTGCAAGGAAATTAAAGTTGAACAGCAACACTAGATTTCTTTCCTTAATTATAATTTTTGTTCAAGCCATCATTTGATGAAAAGGTTGGGTAAAAAGAAAAAAAAGAAAATGCACTTCAGAGCATATAGAACATTATCGGTTCTTGGAAAAGCTGAACATTAAGCAAAATGTGAAATGTCAAAAAAGGAAGACAAAAGTAATGCACGTGGTACTGAGACCCCAGAGTGGAGGAAACAGAGGGGGGACTAGAGGGTGAGTGTGCATAGGGGGGCTGAAACAGTAGGCAGTGTTTAGGGCACCATTTCACCAAAGTTCAGACCTGTATATAGAGTTGTTGTAATGTATCATTGTTGTAACTAACTTCCAGTAACTGCAGATGTTCCTTTGTGAGATGGACCAATGTAGTGTGGTACACAGGCCTGCTGTAATGAATAGAACATTGTAGCTACAGGTTAGTCTGTGTGTACTAATTCTAAAAGTATGCAGCATGAACTAAACGGTTGATAATGACAGCGTGATACTTGGACTGGAAGTGCCTAGGGGGCCCAGCTTGACATTTGCTGTGGGATCCCAAAATGCTAACACCAGCCCTGATTAGTATATATTAATTTTCTTCCTCAAATATCACCCAGCACATTTCAGGGAGGCATAAGTGACTATTATAATACACAGTGATTTAATTCTGTGCTTTATATTCCTATGGAAAGGTGTATAGTAGAGTAAATGGACACGATATTAATACAAACTGACAATGTAGTAACAAAGTCAGTGGCCATAAAAAGAAAAGAATATGAAGATCAATTCAAGTTTAAGTAACATTCAATGGGAACCAAACATGTAGTAGAGCTGTGAGGGGAAAAATAATCCATGAGTAGCAATACAAACAAGTCAGGACAATCAACAGTAATGGCAAACAACAAATGCATAATTATGCTGCAGGAAGTGTTGCACAAATGCAGTGCTTAAGCATGCTGATACATTAAAGATTGGCAGATGAACATGACTAACAAAGCAACTGCTAAAGTGCTAGGAAAGTGGTGTGAGTTTCATAGGTTCATAGGTTCATAGGTAGGTACTAGACTATCTGCCCAAAGGCATTTATAAGCCTAGCCAGAATGTGTTGGCTTTCGCTGCCTCCTTAGATTAGTTCCCTGTGCCTCTGTCCAGCAGTGCCATTGAAGTGATCCCTGGCGTAAACTTTCTGTTTCCCAATTACTCATCAAGGTTTATCTTGAAGAGGGTTAGCGAGGAGCTCTGCCTAATGTAGATTGGAATCTTGTTCCAGAGCATGGTAAGTCTCTGGGACAGGAATCTATCCCTCCAGCATGTCCTATTTATTGTTGTGGTGAGGTTTAGAAATCTGGAGCGTGTGGCTCGAGGGGATATGGTTTTCTTTAGGTGGTGCATGTCCATCAATTCTGGGTTGGACATGGCCTTGTATGTCAGGCAGAGATCACCTCTGAGTACAGCTGGGGTTTCTTCAGTCGAGCTGCATAGGCATCTGCTTGAGGCCAGTGATCCTCTTCGTGAGGTATTTCTGTGGTCTTTCCAGTTGTTGCAGGTGTCTTGTAAGGTACATAACAAATGGGGTATTGCACTCTATGATGGGTCTGATGAGTGATGCATAGAGGGGCCAAATGACCTCTTTCGATCTGGATGCAAACCCTTTAGTGATTAGGTGGGCCACATAGAAGGATTTTCTAACCACTTTGGCAATGTGATTATCAAAGGAGAGGTTACTATCTACTTGGGTCCCCAGATCCCTTATTATGTCTTCCGTATTTATGGGGCTACCACCTATGTGGTAGTTTGTAGGTACTTTGCTTTATCCAAAGGGGATGACTATGCACTTTTTGGCATTTAGCTTGAGCCCATGGTTTGACACCAGGTATCTGTCTCAGTGAGACCCTTTTAGAGGATGTCTGTGTCAGCCGGAGAGTCAATTATAGCCCCTAGTATGCAGTCGTCTGCGAACTTGGTCAGCCATATTCCTCCTGTGCTAGCCTGTAACTCTGAGAAGTATATGCCAAACAGGAGGGGTCCTAGGACTAAGCCCTGGGGAATGCCACTTGTAACTGGTTTAGAGTCAGACCTACCTCCCACAACTCTTACCATGTGGGTTTTGTCTGTGAGCCAGTTGACAACCCATCTCATGACGTAGGGGTTTATGTTCAGGCCGGTGTGCTTGTCTATAATACCTGAGTGGGGAATGGTGTCAAAGGCCTTTGCAAGGTCTAGGTAGGCTGTGCGGACCACCTTTCCCTCGTCTATAGCCTTGGTAACTGTCTCAAAGAAGTCCACCAGGTTTAGGAGGCATGATCTGCCCTTAACAAAGCTGAACTGAGTAGTGTCCAGTGTTTGGAGGTTTCCAGTGTCTCTGTTAATGAGATCCATGATGATGCACTCCATAGCTTTGCAGACCAAGCTAGTCAGGCTTATAGGGTAATAGTTCTCGGGGTCCATTGTGGCTCCATCTTTGTGGAGTGGAATAACCGTTGCTGTGCACCACTCTGTGGGCACATAGCCTGTGGAGAGGCTGAGTTTAAACAGTATGTTTAGGTGAGGTGTTAGTTCATCTTTGAGCTCATGTAGGACGCAGCCTGGGACACCGTCTGGTCCCATTGATGCTGTGGTTTTGGCTTTGGAGAGAGCTGTTTTAACCTGAGTGTCTGTGATTTCAGGGGCACTACATTCTTCTAGTATAGTTATGGGCCCTTTTGGGGGTGAGAGGGGGGTGAAGTTTGCACTGAACCTGTCTGCCAGGATGTTGGCTATATCGTTCGGTTCAGTGTATTTTGTGCCATTCTGCACCAACTCTGAGCAGATCTGAGAATTGCCACTTAGATTCTTGACATAGCTAAAGAATGCCTTGTCATTATCTTTGGAGTCCATGGCAATTTTTCTTTCGAAGCTAGCCTTGGATGATTTTATGAGGAAACATAGTTTCTTGCTGATACTGAACAGAGATGTCTTCCCTTCTTGGGATTTTACTCTTTTCTGTACTAGTTTCCTCCTTCTATTGTATAGCTTGTTTATGGCAGGGGTCCACCAGACTGGTTTCCTTTTCTTGGAGGAGTGATTCTTGGTTTTGTTTGGGATAGTATGATCCATGCATTCTTGTAGGTGCCCGTAGAGTGCATTAGTAAAGGATTTTGCAACTTGGACAGCGTTATCCTTTAGCATGGGGGCTTTGAAACTTCCCACCTCAGTCTTAAGTAACGTGAAGTTTGCTTTTGAAAAGTTTTTCATGGTAGTTTCTTTGACTGGGGGTGGTGGCGGAATGTGGATATCCAGAGTGATTAGTTTATGGTCAGATCTAACCAGCGAGGGGTTGACCTCCGGTGTGGAACACCGGTCGCCCATGTTGATGATGACCAGGTCCAATATTTTGTCACCTCTGTTGGGGGTGTTGACCAGTTGATCCAGGGCATTTGAGTTTATAAATTCTAGGAAATGTTGGGCAAGGGAGTTTGTACTTGAGTAGTTCTCCCAGTTAATGTTTGGGTAATTGAAATCATCCAATATCAAGGTGTTTGGTAGGACCTTTATGTTTCCCAGTGTTTCCAGGAATGCAAAGTGGGGGTCCTGAGACATGGTGGGCGATCTGTAGCAAGCTATAATTTGAATAGCAGTTTTTCCCATTGTTAGTTGCACGTGGATGATCTCTGAAGCATCGTGCTGTGCCACTAACCTGGAGGTGTAGGTATCCTTGATGAATATGGATACTCCCCCGCCTTTTGTATTTCGGTCCGGGTTTTGTGGCCGAAATGTATGGTATGAGTTGTAGCCTGGTAGTGCTGGGGTGCTCTCTGGAGACTTAAACCAGGTTTCTGTTACTGCACATATATCGATTTTCTCCATACTGAGGAGTGCCTCAAGTGTGTGCATTTTGAGGTTTAGACTTCTGGCACTGAGTAGCATTACTCACAGTATTTTGTTACTTGTGCTATTTATGGCGGTGGGTTTGTCTTTTCAGCCTTGCCTAAAAAAGGCACTATGGGGGTGGCAAGAGCCTTGGCCAGTATTTGAAAACCCAAGGGTGACAGGTGCAAGCCATCTCTAGCGAAGCAGCATGGCTTGTCGAGCATGTCATCCCAGGCTGACAGACATTGGAACCCCTTTGAATGACACCAGAATCTTAGCCAATTGTTGAAATTGATCATTTTTTCTCTATACCATGGTATCATTCTTGGTGAGGGCAGGATCCTACTCAGGGTCAGGGTCATACCGGCCTGGGCTATGTGATCAGAGAACTCCTCCATGTCTCTTTTCATGTAGTCCAGGGAGGTACGGCTCAGGTCATTCACACCAATATGGACAATGACAGAGTCATATTTGTACTTGTTCTGGAGTGACCTGAGTGCTTGTGTTATGTGGCGGATCCTGGCACCCGAGAGGCAGCTAACAGTAACCTTCTCCTTGTTCAGCCTAGTGAGTGGGATGTCAGTGTGCCTCACTATAGAGTCACCTATTACTAGGGTGTTGGGTATGTTATTTTGCCTTAAGGGCTGTGATTGTGTGGCACACTGGTTTGGTGAAGTATGTGTTTCATGGTTTGTGTTGGGGGTGGTGGTTGCTTGGATGTCTGCTTTGGAGGTCTCTCTTGCTTCTGCAGATTTTTATTTAGAGCCTCCGAGTATGTTTTCATGTATTTATGTGTGTTTTTTGCCGGTGCAGGTTTCATAGGTCTATGTGAGACTGGCGGTGTGATGCAAGTAATTCCCTTCTCCTCTTGACTGCCTGGTCCAGTCTTGGGTTGAGAGAGCTTAATCTCCAGTTTGGCTGTATAATTGCATCTCTTGCATGTATTAGTGTTTGGTGGAAGGAGGAGAGGGTTGTCTGTGTACATTAGGCAATTGTAACATTGCCTCAAAATGCCCAGATTCACCAGCTGGACCAGAGAGTACACCTAAAACTGCCCTTTGGACATGCCTGGATAGGTACAGTGAACTGTTTTACTGATTGACTGGTAAGGTTGAATAGAGAGCCTTGTCCTTCTCTACAGAATAGGGGGGGTCTTGTGCTAAGGTTTATTAGTGCTTGCTATGAGTTTTGAGCAAGTGCCGGTATGAGAAGTGAATAGTTTGAGTGCTTAAGTTGAAAGTTTGTCTAGTTCCAAGGGAAAAATTGAAGAGAAGACTTTGTGGAGCCAGGAATAGTTATACCCTAGCTAACCGGTGCTCCCCACTGCACAAAACCGCGCAAATGCGGGTTTTATATCAGGGAAATGAAAGAGAAATTAGCCCAGAATGGCCAATAAACTACTAATTTCTGGGCTGAAACCACTCCTCCAGGGACAGATAGGCTGCTCAAAGCTCCCTCTCTCACAGTGAACAGAGAAACTTCCTTCTATCCAAGTAAAGTATGGGCAAACACAGAAACTTGTAACACAGCCCTGAATTCAGCACTAACCTGAAAACTGGACTATACTAGCTTAGAAAGGCGTGAAAACAAGTATTTTTTTTTTGTTTTTTCAGAAAATAAAGCAGATACAATAAAAAAAAACACTTTAAATGTACAGAAATGGCTATCACACTTGAGTGTGTAGCCTACAACAGTTAAACAGGTAATTTAAACACTAAAACAACTTTGTTAAAGTGCAGGCAGTAAAATAAGTACAACATGTAGCTGAAACAAGCTTTTTAAATCACAGAAACTCTAGAAAATCGGCGTTTTAGGTGGAATTAGCTAAAGGCAGCAAGAAAATGCAGAAAAATGATAATCACTCCAAAGTCAAGGAAGTGAAGATGTTGTAATAGAAAGTAATCAATAAGAAAAGGCAAAAAGGCAAAACAGAGGACTAAAGCTGGTTAGTCTGATGATACATGTTTGACTTTAGCAATTTGAATAATGCAAGAATAATCACATCAATCTAATTTCTTTATAATTTACAGCAAGAATACAATATTTTCTTTTGGATGAGTTATCCTACTTGAGACAGGATTATTAATAAAATATTTTGCTTGATTTGCACAATATCTAAATGGATACCAGTACTTCTGAAGCAGCATTAGTTAGTTTATTCCCTCCTGTCCAATTATGTTAATGGAACATCATTTCCTATCTGCACATGTCAAGCTTCTGGGCAATAGATGCTATTTGCTAAATCACTAACTTTAATAAGTTATTCTTCAGAATTTCATAAACACTTCCCTCACTACCAAAATAACATTGCAAAGTCTGCCTGTAATACCACATCTTCTCCAGGCAACAGCTTTGTTGATCAGTGTCTTCTGGCCTGTTTGCTAATATCGTCTATCACCAGTATGAACTGCATTGGGCTCAGAGCTGAACCCTGATCCACATTCACTCTCAATGGGAACCATTCTGTGAGTCCAAACACTGTTCGCACTTGTGTCATTGAGTTCTTATACATAGTCTTCACCAATTCAACCCATGTTTCTCAGGCTTCAGACCATTGCTGGACTGCCCAGATCAACTTTCTTAGGACCTTGTCCTATGTTTTCTCCAAGTCTAGGAATGCCCAGGTAGACACCTTTCTCATATTTATTTTCTTCTCAGCTATCTGTCTCACTGCAAACATTGGGTCAATTGTGATATGTCCCGATCTGAATTAGAACTGCTCATCTCCAATATTACTTTCTACTGCTGTGTGTATTTATTTATCAATCACACTCTCTAGCACGTTCATGCAGGTTGACAGTAGCTTGATACCTCTGTACTGCCCACAGTTGTGAATGTCCACTTTGTTCCTGTACATTGGCACTAGTATGCATATTCTCCCATTATCTGAGGCACGCCTTTCTCTCCACACTGCTATGAGCACGCTCAGGAGCAATCTCTTCCCATCTCACCTGACATCTTGATTATCTCTACTGTGACCTTATCTGAGTTTGCTGCTTTCCCCTAACTTCATTTTCCTTACTGCTATCTTTACTTCTATGATGGGCTCCTCCCCTTCTGTCATTGTAGGCTGTGTCTGGGGCATTACATCTTCTTTTCTTCCTTCAGAAGCTGCTGGAAGTACTCCTTCCATCTGTTGTTGATGTCCTGTGGAATGGTGAGCAGGTTATTGCTAGCATCCCTTATGAAAGGAGTCTGATGACTATCTTCTTTATCTTTCTGTCTTTGGCTTGCAAAGCTTCTTTTTGCTGTCTGCTGAGTGACTTTCCAAAAGTTGGTAGAATGCCTCTGATACCTTGTTCTTTGCTATTGCAACTGTTCTCTTAGTCCTTTTGTTAGCCAAACAGTATTCCTTCATAGCCTGGTCCATATTTTCTATCTCTCACTTTTTCCTGCACTCCATCTTTCTTTTGATGGCTTCCTGGGCTTATGTACCTTATTTCTCTACCTAGTTCAGTCACCTATCTTTTCTATAGTCCTCACAAATGCTGTTTTGAGGTATTGATATTGTTCTTCACCTCCATTTATTTCCTCTTCTTATTGATGTGCTAGAGCCCTGAGTAATTTCTTAAATTCTTGTGCTTTTTCTCCAGTCCTCTTCTAGGTCTTCAACCCGGTCTCTGTTGACCTTAGATCCTTCTCTGTCCGCTTTTTCAGTTGATTGTGGCAACCAGTGGTTTATGCTGTGGGATGACTGTTTCACTGGGGATGACTTTGCAATCATTGATTCTACCCCAGTGACCTTTCCTTACTAGAAGTAAGCCTACCTGAGTTGTATGTTGGCCACTCTTGTATGTGACCATCTCTCTTGCTGAACCATGTGTTGGCCACCATCATGCCACGTACCAGACAGACATTTTGAATGGTCTCTCTGTGTTTGTTACTCCAGCAATGTGGACCCAAGTAGTCCACATATTCTGATATGTCTGTCCTGATATGTGCATTCAGGACCCTATTATTAACACCAACTTATGTTGACTCTGCTTTATATAGTAGTTCCTGCAACCACTGCTGGAATTCACTCTTTTTTTCTATGCTATTACAACCCTGCTGTGGTAAATAGGCTATCCTTACACTGGAGTATGATTACCATGAGTCTGTTACTAATTCTGACGTTCATAGACTTAGAGAAAGCATATGACATGGTTCCCAGAAAGCTGATTTAGGCAGTCCTGTGGTGGTTCAAAGTCCCAGAAACATTGGTAGAATTAGCGCAAGTTATGTAAAAGGACCCAATGACTCAAGGAAGAACAGTGTTAGGTCTCATAGAGGGGTTCCCAGTGGGAGTGGGTGTGCATCAGGGTTCAGCTCTGAGCCCACTGCTGTTCATACTGGTGATGGACTACATTAGCAAACAGGATGGAGGGGACAGATCAACAAAGTTGCTGTATGCAGACAATGTGGCATTACAGGCAGACTCTGAGCAAGAACTTCAGCAAAGGACAGGATAGTGGAATGCAAGACTGAAAGCACATGGGAGGAACCTGAGTACAGATAAGATAGTGGTAATGGCAGCAAATTAGGGAAATCAGAAGAAGCTCAGAATTAAGATAGAAGGGAAGATACTGGAACAGATAACAGCTTCAGGTATCTGAGAGGGGTTGAAGAGAAGGAAAGTCTGAATGATGAGGTCAAAGCTTGAAATAAAGGGGCTGCAGACAACTGCTACAGAGTGTTGGGGGTGGTATATGACAGAAGAATGCCAAAGAAGCTGAAAAGTAAGGTGTACAAGACAGTGGTGCGACCAGTACTACTGTATGGTACAGAAACCTGGGCAGTAAAGGCAGAGCAGCTGAGGAAGCTAGAGGTAATGGAAATGAAGTGCCTGAGATGGGTAGTAGGATGCATATTGTGGGACAGATGAAGAAATAAGGACATAAGAGCAGAAGCCAAAGTAGCTGCAATTGTAGCAAACATCAAAGAGAACAAATTATGGTGGTTCAGGCACATGTGCAGAAAATCAGAAGACAAAATGGTGAAAGATGATTTGGGACAGAGAGAAAGAAAGCAAGAGGAAATGAGGGCATTCAGCAGCGAGATGGCTGGATTGTGTGAAAGAAGCTCTGCGAGAGTCAGGCATGAGTTTCACTGAATAGAGAGAAATGGCGACAGTTGACATGACACCTGACCCCATGTAGAAAATGGGGAAAAGGGGGTTGATAATGATGACAATGCTGATGTTACTGTCTTCTGAAGACTCCCTCACCACAATTTCCACACCATTTCTTGGCTGTCCTCCTCCTGAGTAGTGGATTCTGGATCCCAAGCAAAACTGGCTTTGCTGCACTGTCCTCCTGTCTTATCTCCCAAAGAAAGAAACTGTTGCAAAAAAGAGTAAAATCCCATGATTGGAGAAACTCCCTGGTTAGCCTCAGTAAGAAGCTGAGATCCCTCATAAAATCCTCCAAAGCTAGTTACGAAAACAAAATTGCCACAGTTTCTGAAGACAACCACAAAGCATTCTATAGCTATGTCAAGAATCTCAATGGCAACACTCAGATCTGCTCTGAGTTACAGCACAATGGCACTAAATATACAGAACCAACTGATATTGCCAACATCCTGGCAGATAGGTTCAGTGCTAACTTTACCCCCCTGTCATCCCCTAAAGGGCTCATCTCTATACCAGAAGAATGCAAAGTTCCTGTAATCACGGCTGCACAGGTAAAAAACACACTATCCAAAGCCAAGAACACAGCATCCATGGGACCTGACAACATCCCAGGCTGTGTTCTGCATGAACTACAGAATGAACTGGCACCCCACCTAAGTACCATATTCAATCATAGCCTCACTTCAGGCTATATGCCCACTGAATGGCGCACCGCGACGGTTATCCCACTCCACAAAGGGGGAGCCACCATGGACCCCGGAAACTACCACCCCATTAGCCTAACGAGCCTGGTCTGTAAGGCTATGGAATGTATCATCATGGAACTTATAAACAATGACACTGGTAATCTCCAAACTCAGAACCCCACCCAGTTCGGGTTTGTAAAAGGCAGATCATGTCTCCTAAACCTGATTGACTTCTTTGAAGCAGTCACCAAAGCTGTAGATGAGGGTAAGGTGGTTCACATAGCCTATCTAGATCTCGCCAAGGCTTTCAACACCATCCCCCACTCTGGAATTATAGATAAACACACTAAACTAGGTATAAATCCCTGTGTCACAAGATGGCTTGCCAACTGGCTCACTGACAGAACCCACACTGTGAAAGTAGCAGACTCCAAATCCAACTTCAGACCAGTGACAAGTGGAGTACCACAGGGTTCAGTCCTGGGTCCTCTCCTGTTTGGTATCTACTTCTCTGAAGTACAGGCTAACACAGAAGGTCTTTGGCTAACGAAGTTCACAGATGACTGCAAACTAGGAGCCATAATCAAAACTCCAAAAGATGTAGACATCCTACAAAAGGGCCTCACTGAGACAGATGCCTGGTGTCAAAGCCATGGCCTCAAGCTCAACACCAAAAAGTGCATTGTCATCTCTTTTGGTAAAAACTCTGTACCCATGAACTACCACATAGGCGGTAGTCTACTTAACACCAAAAGTGTGATAAGAGACCTTGGGACATGGGTGGACATGGGTAGTCTCTCCTTTGATAATCACATTGCCACAGTAGTCAGGAAATCCTTCTACGTGGCACACCTCATGACAAAAGTTTTCTCATCCAGGAAAAAAGAGGTCATTGTTTCCCTCTACTCGTCACTCATTAGACCCATTATAGAGTACAATGCCCCTTTTGGTATGTACCTCACAAGACATCTACAACAACTGGAAAGGCTACAGAAATACCTCACAAAGAGGATTACCGGCCTTAAACAGATGCCCTACGCAGACTGTCTCAAAAAACTGCAGCTTTACTCCGTCGCATATCACCTACTCAAAGGCGATCTCTGCCTAACACACAAAGCTATGTCAAACCCAGAGCTTTTAGACATGCTCCACTTAAAGAAATCCCAATCCCTATGAGCTACACGCTCTAGGGACCTAAACCTTGTCACCACAATAAACAGAACATGCTGGAGGGATAACTTCCTGTCCAAGAGACTTCCCATACTACCTATCTATATCAAACAAAGCTCCTCATTAGCACTCTTCAAGAAAAATCTTGATGATTGGATGGGAGATAGGAAACTCACCCCAGGGATCACTTCTGTGGCTCTGCTCGACAGTGGCACAGGAAAATAATTTTCTTGGGTGGCGAAAGCCAGGGTACCTTTTGGCTAGGCTTATATGGGCCCTAGGGCCAATAGCCTAGTACCTACCTATGAACCTATATAAAGGATGTCCAAACTCCTCCTGACTATCATGTCATCCACTTCCAAGCTGCATTCTATCTGTGAACCCATATTGAGTGTAGGAATCCTTAGTTCATGTTTGGTAGGTTGATTGATTTTATATCCAGCTTGCACTAAACAGAGCTATCCCGGGTACACAAATCTAAATATGTGTTGCTTGGCAAAGTTTGTATTTCTGGACACTCAGTAATTTTGTTCTGCACTTTTTGTTACAGCTAAAAAAGTGGGTTGTTTGCTCCATATTATTGCAGAAAAGGCTGAGTAGTTTATTTATATACTATAAGAAAACCTATGACAAGAAATTTCTTTAAAAACAGTAACTCCTTCTTGGATAACACATCCTCTCTAAAAGTAGTTTTACTAGAACAGAACATTCAACAGTGGGTAGCTATGATAAACAATAAATGAAATTAAGTGAAATGAAAGCTCTAGCTGTTAAAAATCTAGTAGTAATTGAGAATCTAGGAATTCATAAGCTGAGGAAAGTCTCCACTGCAGGAGTATTCAAAGTAAACACAAAAGATGGACAGGGAAACTAAAAACAGTTATGTATGAAGAAATACGGTTAAAAACACTGTTACTCTGGCATTAACTTTGATCTGAATTCTACAGTTCTTCAAAATAATCTAGTGGATGAAAGTTCTTACCTTTCCCTTTAGTGGCTCAGTAAAGCTTCCTTTACGTTCATCTGAACTCTGTTTTTGTTTTCATTTATTTATTTTCATTTGTTCAGTAATATCACCACCTGTGGCTTACTGCGTAGAGTTAGGGTTTATGAGCCATTTCCTAGATGTTTTTCTCAGATATAGTAGATATATAGAACAGCAGCCTCATACAGATTTCAGATCATTTAAAGAAGCAATAGAAAGACAGACAGCTGGTTATCTAGGGCTGACAGATTATCTGCCAAGTGAAGATGTAAACTAAGATAAATAGAGAGTCCCTTTTGTGCTGCGGGAGTTTATGCTTCTGTTTATGACAGGCAGCACACTTAAACACCTGTATGTAAGATAGTAATATCTAAAGCTTCAAGGCAAGGCAGCACAAAACAAAGCTAGGTATTAAAGCAGATAATGAAATCCTATAAACTTCTAGTCTCACATAAGCCCTTATTTTCTGTATGAAACCTATTTTCCTGTCCCCAAGTCTGTTTCTCACTTCTATACACTATGGTGCCACTTTTGGTTTGTTATAATGATTAGAAATGAGACTTTCAGTTAAGGCCTACTATCAGCACTAGTTGTCTGCCTACACCGTAGATGGATTTTATATAATGGGATCATCTCATTCCAGTGTTAAGCTAATAGCATCTGCCAGTATACCCTCATCCACCAAGCTTTTGTTTTATGAAAGTAATTGATGTACTCCGCCCTCATCTAAGCCTGTGCTGCTACAGGCAAGAATTCCTTTGCACTACCTTTTTATCAGCCTGTGCTTGTCCACCTTCACTCAATGCCATACTTTTATTTGTCCACCTTCACTCAGCGCCATACTTTTATTCTCAGAAAGCAGTGAGAATAACCCAGTTAGTTCTGTCAACTTCCTGTAATAAATGGCTTTAGACTGCATACTGACAGCTGCTTTTAACATTTCAGCCTGCTTTAGGCAATGGGTAGTGAAGGTTCTGGAAAGAGTAAGTAGCACATGCCGATAATCAGGTAACAGTTTAAGTGGAGCATATGCAGTTGTACATGAAATCATGCAGTCTGATATTTAATAACTTAAGCGAGCTACATTCATACACAAAAAAGGATCATTTGTCCTAGATACTGAAAGGCTTTTAGCTGTATCACTGAATGCACTTTGATATTAAAAAAAGAGTACAGATAGGAGGAATTTCTATTATCATGCTGCGCTCCCTGGTACGTAAATATATCAACTCCGAGATCACACTACACTACACTAAGATGTGTTATGTTGTAGTATAGCAAGTAAGAAGGGAACATGACTGAAGTTACCTATGAAAGTCCAGTAAGTATTAGAGAGATATATATAGTAATGTGCAATGTTTTAACAGTGAGGTAGTGTTTCTAAGAGAAGGTTGGGGATAGTTTTTTACAATTTAAACAGGCAGTCATGAAGCACAGAATGGCTAAGTTTGCCATTTTGTTCTGTGTAGTGAGATCTCGGAGTTGATATATTTAAGTAGTAGGGGATGTGGGGGGGTGCAGAGGGGCTTGACCCTACTTATAGTTGGAGAAATGTAATATGGTTTGTTTTTCATTTGTTTCTGTATATAGTTGTGCTGGCATATATTAAATGTTGGTTTCTTATGCATTGTCACTGTTACAGGATTCAGTGTTTTAACTGCAGTGGTGGTGCTGCGGTAGAGTTGTCACCTTACAGTAAGACGTTGTCCTATTCGATTCTCAGCTAAAGCGTCTTCTGTGTGGAGACATGCATGAATGGGAGTACCTTCATTGAAGGTTGTGCGTCAGGGCCGGCAACTCGGCATGTAAAAATATACTGGCAATCATTAGTGGACCAGAGTTCCGCTGTGGCGACCCCTAACCAGGAAAAGCCGAAAGACACAACAGCAACAGGATTCAGCGTTTTGAATTTTCAAGATTTTGGTCTCAATGTTTTGAATTTCACTGTTATGGGCTTTCACTCTTAAATATATATATATATATATATATATATATATATATACTGGCTAGCAACACTATAAGGCAAGAAAGATTCCCGAGCAGGATGAAAGGTCATCACAGGATATCTGCACACTGTACGCACCATACCTAGGGTCAATTTGAATATTGCCCATATATCATCATCCAAAGCCTCCTTTAAAGACCTCATCAGGCAACATCTCAAGCAAAGTAGGCAATGCCATGATTGCTCCCCAGGCTAGTGAAAGCGGATAAGGTATACATACTAAATCTAGAGTACTTGATAATAGTTTTCAATCTTACTCAGAAACACTGGCTAATCTACAGTGTATGTACTGTACCTGTGTACTATGTATATATTCTACCTATGTTCCAAATTTCAGCTGTACACCACAAATCTATTAATTACCTTTATTTTTAAATTAATATTTTTTTGTTTGTTCTCTCCACTGTAACTGTTGATGTGCCGCATACCACTGTAAAACATGTCTCTTGTAATTTGTGTGTCTACTGATCATGTCTAAATAACTAAATGTGTCTGTAATTTTACTTTGTGGAGCTTTTCTCCCCAGGCCTCTTCTGAAGAAGGGCCTTTTTGGCTCAGTCAGACACCCCCAGTTAACAAATGTAAAATAAATAAATAATAATAAATAAATCTATCCTTTTTATTTGCATTCCTTCATATGCCCCTGTCATAGCAACTCTTACCCTCAAGTTTCAGATGAATACAATGTCAGAGATTTCATTTGTTCCTCATATTTCCTAGGTTCTGACTACTTATCTTCCTTTTACATTTCTGTGCATGCTTCTTTTACTGAATATCCGTCTCCTTATGCTGACAGTACTCTAATTGTGTTCTACCACATCCCTGCATATGGACATATCTACCTTCCTCTCCTTGAAGACAGATGTTTTAATGTTTGTCAATATGCTTGGCTGCCTTAGCCACCACCTTTCCACAGTGACATCAGTAACTCAGTGTTCATTAACTAAAACACCCAAGTCCTTTTCTAGTTATAAACTAAGAGTCTGTACCCCAGATCACAACCCACACAGGGATTATTAAATACTAGATAAAGCACCTTGCATATGCCCTCATTAAATCTTAGTTGCCTTTATTCAGACCAGCCCCCCTCCCCAAGGTGCACTCTTCCCCCAATTTACTGTTGTCCTTATAAAGGCTGACCTCTACAGGAGATGGAATTTCCTATACCTGCACAGTAAACCAATGGGATCCCATTGCAAATTGCTATATGACCTCACTAAGTGCTTTCTTCTCATTGAACAGGTCTCCCTCTGCCACCACCATTTGTGTCTTCGTTTCCAGTTTCTCCTGTAGTCTTCTGTGAGGCGTAGTGTCAGAGCATTGCCCAAATCAAGATATATCCTCTCCACCAGATTCTTCTTTTCCATCTGAACAGTAGCCCAGTCATAACATCGAATGGGTTTAGTCTGACACAGCCTCTTTGCTGCGTGACCACGCTGATCATCATTCTGAAGCTCATTGTCAGGAAAAAAGGTAATCAGTCCCATCCTCTCACAGGATCTTTTACATAATCCATGATATTGCAGGTATCAACAAAAAGGTAGGTCTCCATATTCGTGCTGATCTCAATGTCAGGCTTTTTAGGACATTAATGTTGGGAAATAATTCCCTTTCCAATATGTAGGTGCACTGTTAATACAGATCTCAGCAGGTCAAAACCAAGTAAATGTAAAAGATGCAGAAGTTCTAAGCAAATAATCTACCAGTACTTACTCCCATGCAGTAACAGGAAGCAGGGTAAGTCTGAGGCTTCCCATGCTTCTTAAATAATCAAATAAATTGGTTTCATTCATCTTGGATAAGCGCTTTCATCCAAAGACTTGATCATATCTAACGTCTGAAGCTGTCTGACAAAAGCACTTATCTAATATAAATAAAGCCAAATTATTTCAGAAGAATGGGGAGCCACAGACTATGGATTTACCCACTCTGATTTACACAGATTTACCCACTCTGCTAACAAGTCCGTAGTCACCGAATGCGGAATCTGCCTCCATGTAATAAGTAGACTATTGAATCCATGACTCATGCTTGTAGCACCTTTGCTGTTGTCAGTGTTAGGAGATACCGATGAACTTGAGGGTCACTGTTGATGTCTGTAAACCACTGAGGTGTGTTTTGATAATGTATGTTTTGATCATTCATTAGAAAGCTTCATACAGTCATAAAAAGGTACAGGGGAACATATACTATTTAACTACCCATATATACCAGAGAGGAGTACACAGACAGAGGATGTTACAAGCCATTTAGTCTGATTGTCATGATGGAAGTGGATTGTGTTATTTAACTCCCATGTTCCGCAAGAATTTCTCAGCCACACCACTATTTGTTGTGGATACTACTGACAGTGACAGAAAATGTAAAAAGATATTGGAAAGGCTCACATTTCATACTTAGAAAATGTATTTTGGAGACACAGGGTACTACACAGAAATTTCTGAAGGACATCTGAAGAGCAAAAATCTATTGCACCTAGGAGTTTGAGTACAAGTAGGCCCTTATTTATATGGACGATATTGGTACATTTTATTTATCTAGTTAAATGCCTTTGTACTGATGTATGCAAAGTAAATCAAGCCTGAAAATAGGAATATATATGCAAAAATAGGAATAGCCCATATAGGGCTAAATCAGGCCTGAAGATAGGAATACAGACAGCTGAGAGGTCTAAGAGGAATATGACTAGGGCTGCAGCACTAGCAGCGTGCAGATTTATGAGTTTGTTTTATAGGAGGGATGCAGTGCACAACTTGATGCATAATGTGCTTCTCTCAGGTACCTCTCATTCACCTGAGGAAAAAAATAAACATTACATCATTGTTACTACTGGAGCTGGTAACTTCTTGATATTATGATCAGAATTTATATTTATCATTCCATTCTGGTGTAATGTGCAAGCATTTTTTTTTACCCAATCAGAGTTTCAGATCCTCTTTGTCCCATATTATAGTCAACATTTTTATTTTCAAAATTTAATCTTTTGTGTTTGTCTATATACCACTCATCAAGCTGAACTTTGCAGTGCCCTGAATACATTGCACCACATTGTTCTTCAGTCTTGTGATATTCATAGATATTACTGCTGTTCTATCTACTGAATTATGGAATAGTCTTTCTTTACAAGTTGGGTAAAATGTTCTTAATGCTGTACTGCATGGATTTTATATCACAAAGTAACTGCTTCAGCTCAGTTTATTTTGAAAAAGGCCCTATTTATATTCGGAAAAATGACCTTCCACAGGGAGTAAAGTAGGCATGCTTCCTTGACAAACATCTGAAAAATCAAAACTAAATGCAAATCCTTTACAGTGACTTGCTTCAGGAGATTTTTAAATATTCTGTTTGTTTTAGAATCCTCCAAGGATTAATATGATCAAATGCAGTGTGCTTCTGTTATGCTACACCCTATGTTATTTATTAAAATATAAATTTACGTTATAAGTTTGTAAAATGCAACTTTACTGTTACATCCTTCTTTTTCTTCTGCACAGACTTTAATCCATAGTGTTTATTGTTGTATCACCAGATTTTTTTCTTTATTTTCTCTGTATGTGTTGGTGCTTTGTGTATTTGATAGCATTTGATATAAGATGAATTCTGTTTTATGTTTGAAACTACAATGTGGGACTTTTCCACTCGAGTCCCTTCTGAAAATGTGCCTGACCTGTTAGGGTTAGACCAGTTAACTAACAAAAACAGAAACTTCAGCTTTATTTTAATTGCTTTTCTAGCAAAACACTGATTAGAATAAACACCAAAATACTTAAAACAAAAAATAAAATAAAAATGAGTCATACTACTGCAATATTTATTCCTCTACACAAAGGCTGACCTTCAAAAGACCCAACAAACTACAGACCCATAAGTTTGACTAGTCTTGCATGCAAGGACATGGAATGAATTATTGTGGACCTGATAAACAAAGACACAGAAAATCCTCAAACACTGGACCCATCCCAGTTCAATTTCGTCAAGGAGCGGTTATGCCTATTAAACCTGGAGGAGTTCTTCAAGGCATGGATGAGTGCAAAATGGTACATATTGCCTACCTTAATCTATCAAAGACATTTGACACAATACCTCACTTGGGTATTCCAGACAAACTCACAAAGTTAGGCATGAATCCCTATGTCACCTGATGGATAGCCAAATGTCTCACAGAGAGGACACATAAATAAGGTGGGGGAATCCACCTGCACCAAGAGGCCTGTTACTTGTGGTATCTCTCAGGGCTCAGTAATGGACCCCTTCTGTTTGGAATAAGCTTTTCTGAAATAAAAGCAAATGTAGAGGGTCTTTGGCTGACCAAATATGTAGATGACTTCAAGTTGGGTGCAATCACTGAATCCCCCAGAAATGTAGATATCCTCCAGGAGGGTCTGACACAGACAAATAACTGGTGCCAGAACCATGGCCTAAAACTCAGTGTGAAAAAATATAGAATTATACCCTTTAAGAAGACAACCACCCCTGCAAATAACATTGTTAACACTCCCCTAAGAACAGATCTGGTGGTAAGGGACTTGGGACCTCAGTGACCAGAACTTTGATCACCATGTGTCAATGGTAGTGAGAAAAACCTTCAATGTGTCACAACTTATAAGTAAGAGCATGGCATCCAGATCTAAGGAGATCATAGTCCCACTATACTCTGCCCTCATTAGACCAATCTTGTATCATGCACCCTTCGGCATGCACCTAACCAGGCATTTACAACAACTGAAATGGCCAACGTTGTTCCTCACTAAAAGAATACAGGGTGTAAATATGTCCTGTGTGGACTACCTCAAAGTCATGTCCCTGTACTCAGTCTCCTACAAACTACTGAGGGGCAATCTATGCCTAACCTACAAGGCATTGTCTGATTCAGCCCTGATGGATCTGCTGCATATTTGCAAAACAAACAGGACTAAAATTACCTGATCTAAGGATATAAAGCTGGTTTGTGACATAAACAAAACATGTTGGAGAGACAGGTATGTGTCTCAGAGATTGCCCCTTCTCTGGAACAGACTCCCCATTCATGTAGAACAGAGGTTTTCCTTAAGCCTATTCAAACATAATTTGGACCAATGGATGGGAAATACCAAATTCAACCCTGGCTTGTTACCTGTGGCCCTTATGGACAGATGCAGTTTGTAGATGCCCTAAGACATAGGCATAGCCACATACCAAAGTCATTCTAGCCCATGAGCATTTATATATGGGAACATTGGAACATGAATGACAAGGTATAAAACAGCTTTAGGACCATTAGCTTAGTAACCTCCAATGATCCTATGATTAAAATATAAAAATAAGATTAAAATTAATACTATAAGCACGGTTAGAAGTACAGTCCTTGATTAACACAGAAAACCCCAATGTCAGCTTCACATTAAATGAAAAGATAGTCTAGAAATAGGGTAAAAGAAAATCATTTCAGACAAACTACTATTCAGATAATTACATTTAATTGACCTGAAGATACTAGCCAAAGTATGACAGTCTCCAAACCACTGATGCAGTAAGTTCCACAGGTCTTGTACTTGAAAGGCAGAAGGACAAATGACAGATGCTCTTAAATACACCTACAAAAGGGCCTCACAGAGACAGATGCTTGCTGTCAAACTCATGGCCTCAAGTTCAATGCCAAGAAGTACATTGTCATCCCCTTTGGGAAAAACTCGGTACCCATGAACTGCCACATAGGCGGTAGCTCACTAAATATTGAAAGTGTGATAAGAGACCTTGGGACACAGGTGGACAGTAGTCTCTCCTTTGATAACCACATCACCACAGTAGTCAGGAAACCCTTCCACGTGGCACACCTCATCACAAAAGGGTTCTCCTCTAGAAAAAAGGAGGTCATTGTTCCTCTCTACTCATCCATCATCAGACCCATTACAGAGTACAATGCCCCGTTTGGCATATATCTCACAAGACACCTACAACAATTGGAAAGGCCACAGAAATACCTCACTAAGAGGATTACCGACCTCAAACAGATGCCATATGCAGACTGTCTCAAAAAACTCCAGCTCTACTCCGTCGCATATCGCCTACTCAGAGGCGATCTCTGCCTAACATACAAAGCTATGTCAAACCCAGAGCTGTTGGAAATGCTGCACTTAAAGAAATCCCAATCTCTCTGAACCACATGCTCCAGGGACCTAAACCTTGTCACCACAATAAACAAAACATGCTGGAAGGATAGATTCCTGTCCCACAGACTTCCCATACTCTGTGACAAACTACCCATTCATGTCAAGCAAAGCTCCTCATTGGCCTTGTAAGAAAAACCTTGGCGACTGAATGGGAAATAGAAAATTCACCCCGAGGATCACTTCTGCAGCACTGCTTGACAGGGGCACAGGAAAATAATTTTCTTGGTTGGCGAAAGCCAGGGAACCTTTTTGGCTAGGCTTATATAGGCCCCAAGGCCGATAGCCTAGTACCTACCTATGAACCTATGGAGAACTACCAGTCCCCCTGGGAATATGAGCATAAAGCCTGAAGAAAGGCAATATGGCACCCAAAGTTCTTTCAGACAACTGGGATGCAAGCCATGCACATACAAGTAGACTAACACCATAAAAAAACAATGTACTGGGAACCAGTGCAGGCTGTGTGACATAGATGTTATATGCTGGTATCATGAAGTATCAGTGAGTAAGCTGGCCGTGCAGTTCTGTACCCACTGAGAATAATCAAGTTTGGTGTCAGGAAGTCTGAGGAAGGGGCATTGCATTAATCAAAATGAGATGAGGCCAAAGCATGAATACTTAGAGGCCAGCTTGAGACAGTCGTTGCTTGATCCTATAGTTGTTCAGCAGATAAAAATAAAAGTAAGAATATGAGGACAGTAGACATTTGATCCCAAAGTGTTAGTAAACAGTCTAGGATTGCATTTATTTTATGCACCTTACAGTGGATATAAAAAGTGTACACATCCCTGTTAAAATGCCAGGTTTTTGTGATATAAAAAATGAGACCACAATAAATCATTTCAAAACGTTTCCCAGCTTTAATGTAACCCATAACCTGTACAATTCAATTGAAAAACAAATCTGTTAGGGGAAAAATATAAAAAATAAAAAACATACAATAAGCTGGTTGCATAAGTGTGCACACCCTTAAACTAATACTTTGTTGAAGCAACTTTTGATTTAATTACAGCATTCAGTCTTCTTGGGTAGGGGTCTATCAGCATGGCACATCTTGACTTGGCAATAGTTGCCCACTCTTCCTTGCAAAAGCACTTCAAATCTGTCAGATTGCGAGGGCATCTCTTGTGCACAGCCCTCTTCAGGTCACCCCACAGATTTTTTATTGGATTTAGGTCTGGTCTCTGGCTGGGCAATTCCAAAACTTTAATTTTCTTCTGGTGAATTCATTCTTTTGTTGATTTGGATCTATGCTTGAGTCATTGCTGTGTTGAAAGGTGAAATTCCTCTTCATCTTTCTAGCAGATGCCTGAAAGTTTTGGGCCAAAAGGGATTGGTATTTGGAACTGTTCATAATTCCCTCCACCTTGACTAAAGCCCCAGTTCCAGATGAAGAAAAGCAACTCCAAAGCATGATACTTCCACCACCATGCTTCACTGTGGGGATGGTGTTCTTTTGGTGATGCAAAGTGTTTTTGTGCCAAATGTACCTTTTGAAATTGTTGCCAAAAAGTTCAGCCTTAGTCTCATCGGACCAATAACACATTTTCCCATATGCTTTTTGGAGATGTGATGTATTGTTTTGCAAATTTTAGCTGGGCCTGTATGCTTTTCTGTGCAAGAAAAGGCTTCTGTCTTGCAACCCTACCCCATAGCCCAGACATATGGAGAATACAGGAGATTGTTGTCACATGTAGTACACAACCAGTACTTGCCAGTAATTCCTGCAGCTCTTTCAGTGTTGCTGTAGGTCTCTTGGCAGCCTCCCTGGCCAGTTTTCATCTTGTCTTTTCATCAATTTTGGAGGGACAAAGTGCATATGCTCCACAAGTTGGGTATGCGATGGACAAAAAAGAAAGGTTTTGGAGTGAATTGGATGAAGTGGATGATGACTGTACCCAAGGGTGAGAGTGGTGATTGGCGCAGACTTTAATGGGCATGTTGGTGAAGGGAACAGAGGGGATGAGGAAGTGATGGGTAGGTATGGTGCTAAACAAAGGAATGCAGAAGGTCAGATGGTAGTGGATTTTGCGAAAAGGATGGACATGGCTGTGGTGAATATGCATTTTAACAAGAGGAAGGAACATAGGGTGACATACAAGAGTGGAGGAAGATGCACACAGTGTGGTGGATTATATTTTATGTAGGAGGGCCAGTTTGAAGGAGATTGGAGACTGTAAAGTGGTGACCGGGGAAAGTGTAGTTAGGCATCCTAGGATGGTGGTTTTTAAGATGACGTTGGTGATCAAGAAGAGGAGGAGGAGTGTGAGAGCAGCACCAAGGATTGAATGGTGGAAATTAAAAAAGGGTAATTGTGAGGTGGAGTTCAGGGAAGAGTTAAGACAGGCACTGGGTGGCAGTGAAGAGTTACCAAATAGCTGGGTAAGTACAGAAGAGCTAGTAAGGGAGATGGCTAGAAAGGTGCTTGGTATGACATCTGGACAGAGGAAGGACGACAAGAAGACATGGTGGTGGAATGAGGAAGTACAGGAGATATACAGATAAAGAGGTTGGCAAAGAAGAAGTGGGATTGTCAGAGAGATGAAGAAAGTAGACAGGAGTATAAGGAGATGAGGTGCATGGCAAAGAGAGAGGTGGCGAAGGCTAAGGATAAGGCATATGAAGAGTTGTATGAATGGTTGGACACTAAGGAGGGAGAAAAGGACCTGTACCGATTGGCTAGACAGAGGGACCGAGCTAGGAAAGATGTGCAGCAGGTAAAGGTGATAAAGGATAATGAGGGAAACATACTTACAAGCGAGGAGAGTGTGTTGATGAGATGGAAAGTGTACTTTGTGGGGCTGATGAATGAAGAGAATGAAAGGGAGACGAGGTTGGATGATGTGGGGATAGTGAATCATGAAGTGCAATGGATTAGCAAGGAGGAAGTAAGGATAGCTATGAAGAGAATGAAGAATGGAAAGGCTGTTGGCCCAGATGACATACCTGTGGAAGCATGGAGGTGTTTTGATGAAATGGCAGTGGAGTTTTTAACCAGATTGTTTAATGAAATCTTGGAAAGTGAGAGGATGCCTGAGGAATGGAGAAAACGTGTTTTTGGTACCGATTTTTAAGAATAAGGGTGATGGGCAGAGCTGTAGTAACTACAGAGGGATTAAATTGATCGGTCACAGCATGAAGTTATGAGAAAGATTAGTGGAAGCTAGGTTAAGAAGGGACGTGATGATTAGTGATCAACAGTATGGTTTCATGCCAGGAAAGAGCGATGTTTGCTCTGACAGTGTTGATGGAGAAGTACAGGGAAGGTCAGAAGGAGTTGCATTGTGTTTTTGTGGATTTAGAGAAAGCATATGACAGGGTGCCTAGAGAGGAGTTGTGGTATTGTATGAGGAAGTTTGGAGTGTCAGAGAAGTATGTAAGAGTGGTACAGGATATGTACGAGGATAGTATGACAGCGGTGAGGTCTGCGGTGGGAGTGATCGATGCATTTAAGGTGAAGGTGGGATTACATCAAGGATCAGCTCTGAGCCCTTTCTTATTTGCAGTGGTGGTGATGGACAGGTTGACAGACGAGATCAGACAGGAGTCCCCGTGGACTGTGATGTTTGCAGATGACATTGTGATCTGTAGTGAGAGTAGGGAACAGGTTGAGGAGACCCTGGAGAGGTGGAGATATGCTTTAGAGAGAAGAGGAATGAAGGTCAGCAGGACTAAGACAGAATATATGTGTGTGAATGAGAGGGAATGAAGAGAGTGAGAGGGAGAGAAAGTTGGGTGATGTGGGGATAGAGAATCATGAATTACCAAATAGCTGGGTAACTACAGCAGAGCTAGTAAGCTCTCTTCATTCATTAACCCCTCAAAGTATTCTTTCCATCTGCTCAACACACTCTCCTCACTTGTAAATATGTTTCCCTCATTATCCTATATCACCTTTATCTGCTGCACATCTTTCCTAGCTCAGTCCCTCTGTCTAGTCAATTGGTACAGGTCCTTTTCTCCCTCCTTAGTGTCCAGCCTTTCATACAACTATTCGTATGCTCCTCCCTCTTGTTAAAATACATATTCACCACAGCCATGTCCATCCTTTTCGCAAAATCCACTACCATCTGACCTTCAAGAGGGTAGTGACACCAGCTATGTTATATGGGTTGGAGACAGTGGCATTGACAAAAAGGCAGGAGTTTGAGCTGGATGTGGCAGAGTTAAAGATGTTAAGATTTGCACTGGGTGAGACGAGGGTGGACAGGATTAGGATTAAGTATATTAGAGGGTCAGCCCAGGTTGGAAGGTTTGGAGACAAAGCCAGAGAGGCAAGATTATGTTGGTTTGGACATGTGCTGAGGAGGCATGTTGAGTATATTGGGAAAAAGATGCTAAGGATGAAGCTACCAGGTAACAGGAAAAGAGGAAGACCTAAGATAAAGATATGCAGGTGGTTGGTGTGACAGACCAAGATGCAGAGGACAGGAAGAAATGGAAACAGGTGATCCGCTGTTGTGACCTCTAACGGGAACAGCCAAAAGATGATGATGATGATGATCCAGTTCTTTGCAACATCACTGTTGTCCCATATTTTCTCCACTTTTTGATGACTGTCTTCACTGTGTTCCATGGTATATCCAATGCTGTGGAAAATTTGTTGCACTCTTCTCCTGACTGATACCTTTCAACAATGAGATCCCTTTGATGCTTTGTAAGCTGTCTGTGAACTATGGTTTTTGTTGTAGCAGGCAAAGTAAATGTCAAAAAAATCCTACTAGGACAGCTGAACTTTATTTATTGTTAATCAGAGTTTCTTTAATTGCTGGCAGAAGTGTACCCAAGAAGTCTGAATGCTGCAATTAAATCAAAAGGTGCTTCAACAAAGTATTAGTTTAAGGGTGTGCACACTTATGCAACCAGCTTATTGTATATTTTTTTTCCCCTAACAGATTTGTTTGTTTTTCAATTGAATTGTACAGCTTGTAGGTCACATTAAAGCTGGGAAAAGTTTCAAAATGATTTATTGTGGTCTGATTTTTTATATATCACAAATACCTGGCATT
This sequence comes from Protopterus annectens, assembly GCF_019279795.1. NCBI lineage: Eukaryota > Metazoa > Chordata > Ceratodontiformes > Protopteridae > Protopterus > Protopterus annectens. The sequence continues at coordinate 837,310,551 of NC_056725.1, read as the reverse complement.
TTAACAGGGGTGTGTACACTTTTTATACCCACTGTATCTACAAGAAAGAAAGATAGACTCTAGTATGATTCGCCACAGTCTAGTAAAAATCATGGGCATTCAGAAGCCATTAAGCTTCAGCATTGTGTGCCCTTAAGGAGGATCATTTGCATATATCCCATGGGTCTGCACTACATAAGGTTTAAGGCATTACAGAGTGAAGACACTAGCCTGGCTGGGTTTTTCTTACAGTTTTTGCTGAATGGTTGGTCTGTGTGACCTTTTTACCCTTTGGTTTGGGTATTAATCTCTAATTAAGTAGGCATCTTTGTGTAGACATAATCTTTCTCATAAGCTTGTCGTGTCCTTTTTACCATTTTTTCAGCAAAAACAGCTACACTAAACCACATAAGTTTTTCATCTTTAAGATTTGCTTGACAGCAAATGAAAAGGAAGTTAAATGAAAGCAGAGCCCTAGTGAAGAGGAATATAGCACACTTCTTTTCTAAAATTGTGGTCTAAGAATAGCTTTACTGACTCTCTCTTAGTACCTAATTTATGGAATAATCTTAATTTCATAATCAAACCACTTGATAGCTCCCTGTTAATAATCTTACATAAGAGCATTTGTATGCCTGCTAATCTTGTTCTTGTCTGTTACATAATGCATAATGACCCTCTCTGTTTGGGTTCACAAAGGCTAGTTCATGCTCATTACTCAACCTGGTTAATTTTTTGAAAGGTGACCAAAGCAATAGATGAAGGCAAAAACACCGCATACCTTCACCTGGCCAAAGTATTTAACAAAATTATTCACTTGGCTATAGAAGAAGAGCTAAATAAACTGGGAATAAACCCTATGTCACATACAGGATTACTAACTGGCTCACAGATAGGGTGCAGGAAATCCAGATAGAGGAGGTTACCTCCACAAAGAAATCAGTCATCAGTGGAGTTACCCAGGGTTCTGTGCCAGGACCTCTCCTGTTTGGCATCTACTTTTCTGAAGTAAAAGCTAATACCAAAGGACTCTGGTTGACTAACTTTATAAATGACTGCAAGCTAGGAGAAGTCATTGAATCCCCAAAAGGCTTGACCATTTTGGAGGAAGGTTCTCCAAAATAAGTAACTGGTGCCAAAATCATGGCCTGAAACTAAATGCCAAAAATGCATTATTGCATCCTTTGGGAGGGCATCTACCTCGGTGAACTACCACATTGACAATATGCCCCTAAGGGCTGACCCATTTGCTCGGGATTTGCGAATATATGTGGATAGTGACCTAATTTTTGACCAATGTCTTTCTATATTGGCAAGACAGACAGGAGATTAAAGGACCATATAAGAGAGCATGTTTACATTAGTAAAGGTATAGACACTAATGCACTTGCTAGGCACATTCGGCAAAATTGTTCCACACATAAATTTAGCTTTATGGCAGTTGAAACCATACAGTTAAATGAACTTGGTGGGGTTATAAGGAATAAGACAAAAACTTCTGAGTTAAATGGATTATTAGAATGCGACCTACCAAAAGGAAAGGCCTAAGTGATAAAACTTCGACTAAACCTATTTTACTGGCTAGGGATGTTTTTAGATAGATTTTATGAGATATATAGATTTTTTTGTTTATAAACATATGTATTTTATATTAGGATTGTATTACTTGATTTTGTTATTTAGCATGACTATTTCAATGAGAGTTTTAAATATTTTAAATAATTAATTGGAATGGCCTTTCAACAGTTTAAATTTGTTGGATGTTATTGTGTTAGTTTGTCTGATGAAGCAGCCTGGATTGCTGTGAAAGCACTCACAATTAAACTAAGTTTATGCTGTATTTCTGTGCCATGGTTTGGTCCTTCATTTCTTTTTATTGGATTTCTGACCATTCATCCACACTGCCTTGATTGTTTTTTGTATTGATAGAGATTTACTAAACAGAGTAATACAGTCTCACAATGAAAACAGAATTAGCATTAAAACTTCTCTGCTCTTGAAACTCACATTCATTGAAACAGCACTGAAACCCACATTTAAAGACAATGCATTTGGCCAGTGGTTGATTTTTACCTTTGGCTATTTTCAAATCATAGGCCCCTTGCACATATTTTTAGGACCATGCAAACATGCAAGAGTTCTTTGATCCAACTACACAGCACCACTTATAGCATGTTTTAAAGTTATAGTTTTGAACATTTTCCAGTAAGCAATGAAACAAAACTTATGAACCAGTAATGAAAAAACTGCCCAGTTCAGAACATAAAAGGCCACTCAAACGCCTGTCAGTGCAATCCACCGATATCAGTCAATATGCACAATCTCTACAGAAATAAAAATCATCTGAAAAGTTACAGATCTCTTTAATGTCATTAATGAAGAGGTTGCTGCTAGAAAGCAAATTTTTATTTCAGTGTTTCATCTAAAACTTCAGTGCCTGCTGTCATTGAAGAATAAGTTACACTAAAAAATGTTAATCTGGTAATGCTGCAATCGTGAATGGATGGCAAACTTATAGCAGGTTCATAATTACTAGGCATCTTATTCAAAAGAGAACATACTCAGCACTGCAGCACCCCACACCACCCTTAAAGTACATCACAATATCAACAATCTATCTACATGTTGTGGGAGTAGAACCCACAGCCTTCTACATCGAAAGCAAGTTTGTTAACTGTTGTGCTACTAAGCTTTTAAATTCTATATCATAATAGTGATTCCATTTGCTAAACAAAACAGTTGCACATTGTACATAGACTTAGTTTGCACAGCAGTAAACTTCTCTTCCATTAAAGCTCACAATTCCTTGAAAATTAACTTAAAACTTAATTACTTTAAAAATACTTAACCTGTAACTCAGACTCACTGCTTTGAAAAATGTACCTGAACATCAATTCTTTGAAAAATGCAGTTTGGTAGTTGGGGCAGAGGATTCAGGCTCTTGATTTATGTAACTAAGGTACAAGAACCACCTGCTGACCCTATCCAGGAGATTTCATTCTCACCCACATACCCTTATCTAACTCTTAGTGCAAGAAATCTGGACAAAGCCTAAAATAAACAGGGACAGATTTTAAATATTGCTGTCATGAACTTACAAAGTTAATAGAATAAGACAGTTTGTGTTAGTAAGCATTTTTCTAAAAGATATGAAGTCTGAAACTCAAATGTCTATCATTATTTAGTGAATTCAGCCCTCAATGATTTGAGAAAATCACAAATTTTATGAGGAACAGACCAAAAATATGGGGGGAAAATATGGATATTTTGCAAATTATTGACAGTTCAGAGGTATGCTACCTACCTATCACTTTTCTGTATATACGCACACACATGCACACACATACCTATCTACCTCTTAAACACACACACACACACACACACACACACACACACACACACACACACACACCTATCTCCCTCTTATACACACACACACACACACACACACAAACACACAAACACACACCTATCTCCCTCTGATACACACACGCACACACACACACACACACACACACACACACACACACACACACACACACACACACACACACCTACCTATCTACCTGTTATATGCATCCACCCGCCTACCTATCTACATCTTATACACACACCTACCTGTCTACTTCTTACACACACATACACACATCTACCAATCTCACACACCTACCAATGAGCCTTAGGTGACTGCCTTGGTTGCCTAGTGCTGGACCCGGCTCTGTACTCACTTTTCACAGAGATAACCCAATGATATGGGATTGGATTATTTGTGATTATTTATTAGTACAAATACTGATAACAGCAATTTAGAGATGAGTTCCTTATATAGTCTGCTTGAACTTGTGCTTTGTAATAATGTCTTTATGTATAAACAAGAATATTATTTACAAAAACGTGGGGTAGCCATGGGGACCCCTGTTGCAAATACTTATGCAAGCATTGTATTGTAGGAGGGAGATATATTTTTTTCTGAAGGTAATGTGTATAAAAGCAACATACTAATATATAAGCACTTTGTAGATTATATGTTTATGAATATGGGATGGCAATGTAAAAGAGCTTGATCAATTTATAAAATACCTCACACAAACTGTACATTTTTTAATTAAAAAAATGTAGTTCATATAGAGAAGTTGATTTCTTAGATGTTAGATTAATTGAAATGCAAGATGTTACAATAGAGACAACTGTTTATACAAGGGAAGTAAGGAAAACAATTGTTTACATACAAGCAGCATATATCCATTTTTTATGTTGTCTAATATTTGAAATGATTAGATGTTACAGTATACAAGGTTGAATACAAATGAGAATGTCTTGAATGAACATTTAGAAAATATTATAGATGATTTCTGTGATAGAGGTTATAAGAGAACTGAGCCTGAACAGCAGAGAAGTAAAATAGTTGAGAAAGGCTGTGGTACTTTAAAACTATTTATTCTAGTGTCAATGAAAAATCAGTCTAATGTCATTGAAAGTAATACTTATAGTCATTAAATAGAAAGAAAAAGAAAAAGATACACTCACATATAATCACCATACCAGTCAGATTCAAAGACTAATTAAAAAAAGTGGTATATTTTAGATTTCCTGACCAGCTTAAAGATGGATGATGTTTTGGGTTGCATGCCAGTTTTAGTTATTAAAGAGCTTGGCATTTGAAGCAAAAATTAGGGTACAAGGAGCAAAAGGTATATAAACATAATATTAACTTTAGTCAGAGGATAGGTGCATGCCCATGTAAGGGGCTATGACATTTTGCCGAATGTCTATTCAGCGAATAGCCATTTGCCGAACACGTATTTATCGACCCGTGTTTCAGAGAATGGCAGATTTTTATCTAGGGCACACAAGCGATTGGCCAACTGACCACAAAAAAAATAAAATTTAAAACCCGCCAAGGTGAGAGCTAACCCCCTCAAAACCCCCCTTAACTAAATATACCAACTTCGAGATCGCACTACAGTGTGAAAAAGGGAAAATTCCAGATGGTGGCCAACCACTGGTTTGTCGTAGTTAAAATCCACCATTCGCTGAAACGTGGCTTCAATAAATACACGTTTGATGAATATCTATTCACTGAATAGCCATTCAGCAAAATGTCATAGACCCCCCCCATGTAAAGATTGCATGTTTTACACATATATTTATACAAAAAAGATTTGGCAACCAACTCCAAAGAGAACATATGATGTAAAACATATGTAAATTGTAATATAAAGAATTTAGTTTATATTGCATTATGTCAAGTCTGTGATGCATATTATGTGGAATACATGAACTGTAAGTTGAAGGAATTTATCTGCAGTCCTTTATGACAGATCAGAAAGGAAGTACATATGAACTCTTTAAGTACATATTATGAAAAATAACAAGAGTATCATTTAAATTTGCCATCCTTTAAGTAATATCTCAACATGTTAAGGGTGGTGACTGTTACAGAAACAAAAGCAGAAAATGTAGAGTATAAGTGGATAAATAGGCTGCATTCAGATAAATATCTAGGTTTGAATGAGAATGTGAGAATAAAATCTGGTTTAAAACTGAGACAGAATAAAAGTTGAAAAATGTATACATATGAAATTTAATATTTTTATTATTTTTTAGCGTTTGATCACGATTTTTGGTTTTTATTTATTTTTTTTTTGATTGTGTGACTGGATTTGTACTTTTAAATAGAACTTGGAAGTAACTGTTTTACTGACCTGAAAAATCATTTTTCCAAAAGTGCATAACTTTAAAACTAAAAAATGAGTTATGGGAAACCATCAGCTTGATAAAAATTATATTATTTTCAAAGAGAGTCATATTATATTGTCTCACTCTTTTTAAATACTTTTAATATAGTAAGAACATCCATTTTAAGCAACAAATGTAAATTATTTTACAAGAAAACTACATACTGTGCTATGAGTGTGAAAATCATTCTATATAAAACATTTATTAAATGAGTGATAATTTAAGTATATACAGCTTCCATTTATCATAAAAATGTGAATGAGTTTAAAACAAATGACTAAGTTTTTGAGCAATAAAGTTGTGCTTAATGTTATCTGCAAATTAGTAACAGTTAACCTAAACATTAATTTTCATTCTGTTGTAAATAGAAAATAATTCTCAGTTTTTAAAAAAAATCATATTACTAACTAAAACAAAAATGGTAGTAAGACAGAACAAATGCAAAAACTTCTTCAACATGCATTAGTCTACAAAATAAGTGGTACAATACACAGTGGCCTACAAAATGGTGTGGTGTTCATGCATGCAATCATTTTAGATGGATTTATTTAAGAAAAAAGGAAACATTGTATTTTGATTTATTTACCCATAAATATATTTTTAAGGTTACTGATGAAATTGTGAGATTAGCAACTGTGATCCTTAGAACAACAAGACTCAAACTGCAGATAGGTAGAAAGTATAGAAAATCTAAAGTTGCATCACCTCAGACTATTCCCTTTACCCTTAGATATAGCAATAGTAGCAACTGTGTATGGAAGGAATGGGTGTGCTGGGCACAATTCCTATATATTGGGTGATTCAGGGGTAGAACCCCTTGCTAAAATTCATTAATGGAATTGTAGCAAATGTTGATATTTGTTGCATTTTTTGAGTAGTAAGACTTTTTATTTATTTACAGGATTGACAATTATTGGCCTAACAATTCTAGTAGGGAGCCTTATTTTCACTGTAATGCATTACATCCATTGAACATGTAATGAAACACATGAAAATATCCAAGGTATTTCTCTATCATACTAGCTAATCGTGTGAACTCATACATGCTTTTACCAGTCATGCACTTACATGTTAAAATGCCCTTAGAAAACATGTTTCTTATTTTCATACGTCTCCTTGTATATTATCCCTCTCATTGAGTGACTCATACTTGTTCTCAACAATCTCTCTCTCCCTATGTGTGCTTGTGTGTATGTGTATATATATATATATATATATATATATATATATATATATATATATATATATATATATATATATATATATATATATATATACACACATACATACATATATGTATACATACACGCGCACACACACACACACACACACACACACACACACACACACACACACACACCTATATGAATCTATTACTATCCACTAATACTCAGAAAACTGAACAATTTCAGTCAACTGAAAGGTTGACTATACATAAAAATTAAAAAAAAAAGATTTTTTTTTTGTGGACCATATGCCTGCTGGATCTTCTGATGTGGAAGACTGTGTCCCTACACCCCCCACTACATATTATAAACCAATTCTAGGGTTGTACAACAGTGTTTAAAAGGGAAAAATCCCTAAACTCCATTTCTAAACAATCTAGTACAAAGACACAAAGCCCGACTATACAAATTTGACAAAGTGTAAATCGACCAAAATACTTTACCAACTAAAGAATTCTTCAACTAAAGATACTGTATATATTCTTTTTTATAGAAATATATAGATGACCTAATACTTGGGTGTTGTATAATTAGTAATTTTTGGATTGCTGAATACATTGCTTGTGGTAAGTTGACATACAGTTTCAGTTGTCTTTTAATTGAACTAGAGATTTGTGTTTTATATTAGTGCATTTACATCCCTTTTAAGTGAAACTACTCTGTTATAATGAAGTATTTCTCTTCTTCTCACTGTTGTGTGATTGTGGAATTAATCCTTATAAGTAATGGTTAAATGTAGTAAATGCAAATGCATATTATGGCACTGACGTGATTTTTGAGGAGTGATTTGTTTAAGGAAATTAAGTTGACAAAAAGATTCTTCAATTTAGTACTTGGCATGAATCTTAGGTGAAGCTGTTTATATGTATATGGGAGCTGTAAAGATTATCAAACTTCCAAATGTCGACATCTGTTTTGTCAGTACAATTTGTTTGATAAAACAGGTGGGCAACAGGTGTGCAAGATAGGCAGTCCTGGGGACATGGGAATATGACCCTTTCCTAGGGATGTGATAATTAGCAGAGAGTGCAAAGAGCACACACAGCCCCAATGTAGGGGATGCGGTACGGTAAATGGGTTATGCATGCTGTGGCTGTACAGTGTCATTGTATTAGCTTGATTCAGTAAAATGAATGGCCCTAATATTAGACCATGCACAAATGAGCACATAAATATACCTGCTGTGGGCAAGGATTGTGCACAGACACAGCATGTGCACTGTCATTATGACAATAAGGGTTATGGAGCATTATGCATGTACTTCCAACCTGTGAATGTGATATGCTGATGTTTATGAAGCAATATTAGAGTAAGTAACACAGACACAGTGGTAGAAATGGTCGTTTACCTTTAGTGAGTATGTATGCTACTTAGCATTACAATCATGGTATTTGCTGTAATATAACTTCTGCTGATACTGTTGTCATGTTCAAAGACAACTCTGGCAATGTAGAAGCAATACTGTACTAAACAATATGTTATATGGCCACAACATGTCCATATACCAGATGCATGTATAGTGTGTCTGGGCCACAATATTCTCATAGAATGAAGCCTTCTATACCACATGTTAAGACAGCTACAGCAAATACCTGCTTCTGGTTCTCACTGTGGTAACACTTGTTCAGAACTGGCTCTGTACATGTTTTCCACTATGTACGACAACCTAGCAGCACTTTATAGGTTGAGGTAATCATCCTGAGGATAACAGGGTCATGAACAGGTACTAGAAATCAACAACAGAGATGCCAACATAATGTGAAAAAAAACAGGCTTTGCATGAATATTATGTGTGATCACTAATGTGAACAAATGGGTCTACTTTGACCCATCAAAATTTCACTTGAGCCTGAGATAACTGATCCCACTTAAGTGAAAGTGTGTTTTAATGAAAATGCACTTGCGCAAAAATCATTCCATCTAGATGTTTTGGTAGATCGAGGTACAGTGAGGATAAGGGAATATTCCTTTTTCCCCACTGTAGTTCCATCTCGGAGTTAGTGAATATAAGTAGCAGGGGTATGGGGGTTGCAGGAAGCTTGCACCCCTGCATAAATGGTTTTCGGGAATTTTTCTGTTTGTTTGATTTAGTTTTGTTTTTGATTGAATGAATTTCACGAAAGTGCGTTTTCATCAAAACACACTTTCGCTTAACTTAGATCGGTTATCTCCGTTTCACTGAAGTGAGATTTCGATGGGTCGAAGTAGATCTGAAAAAACAGGCTTTGCATGAATATTATGTGTGATCACTAATGTGAAAGAACAGGCTTTGCATGAATATTATGTGTGATCACTAATGTGAAAGAACAGGCCTTGCATGAATATTATGTGTGATCACTAATGTGAAAGAACAGGCTTTGCATAAATATTATGTGTGATCACTAATGTGAAAGAACAGGCTTTGCATGAATATTATGTGTGATCACTAATGTGAAAGAACAGGCTTTGCATAAATATTATGTGTGATCACTAATGTGAAAGAACAGGCTTTGCATGAATATTATGTGTGATCACTAATGTGAAAGAACAGTCTTTGCATGAATATTATGTGTGATCACTAATGTGAAAGAACAGGCTTTGCATGAATATTATGTGTGATCACTAATGTGAAAGAACAGTCTTTGCATGAATATTATGTGTGATCACTAATGTGAAAGAACAGCCTTTGCATGAATATTATGTGTGATCACTAATGTGAAAGAACAGGCTTTGCATGAATATTATGTGTGATCACTAATGTGAAAGAACAGGCTTTGCATGAATATTATGTGTGATCACTAATGTGAAAGAACAGGATTTGCATGAATATTATGTGTGATCACTAATGTGAAAGAACAGGCTTTGCATGAATATTATGTGTGATCACTAATGTGAAAGAACAGGCTTTGCAGGAATATTATGTGTGATCACTAATGTGAAAGAACAGGCTTTGCATGAATATTGTGTGCGATCACTAATGTGAAAGAACAGGCTTTGCATGAATATTATGTGTGATCACTAATGTGAAAAAACAGGCTTTGCATGAATATTATGTGCGATCACTAATGTGAAAGAACAGGCTTTGCATGAATATTATGCGATCACTAATGTGAAAGAACAGGCTTTGCATGAATATTATGTGCGATCACTAATGTGAAAGAACAGGCTTTGCATGAATATTATGTGCGATCACTAATGTGAAAGAACAGGCTTTGCATGAATATTATGTGTGATCACTAATGTGAAAGAACAGGCTTTGCATGAAAAGACTGAGATCAAGCTTGGAGTTGTTATATATTATGTGTGTGTGTGTGTGTGTGTGTTGTGCGTGCGTGTGTGTGTGTGTGTGTGTGTGTGTGTGTGTGTGTGTGTGTGTGTGTGTGTGTGTGAGTGTGTGTGTTGGGGGGGGTGATAGGAATTCATGATGGATTTCAGGAGAGCTTGCCCCTGCAAAAATGCTGTTTTTTAATGTTCTTTTGTTTACACATGACTGTGGCCTATATTATTTTGTGAATCACAAAACAGTCATAGTTTCACTAGGATCCCAAAACTACATATTTGTGATCTGAATATATAGGGGATTGTTATATTTAGAGAGATGCCTGCAATACCATTATGGCATGCAGTACACTTGTGTGTGCACAGTGACCTACTGTGCCTCACAAGTAAATCTGTCTAGTTTAGGACTCTGACCAATGCTAGCATACATGCCGTGGGGGTGCAGCGGTTAGCGTTGTCGCCTCACAGCAAAAGGTTCTCCCGTTCGATTCTCGTCTGGAGCACCTTCTGTGTGGAGTCTGCATGTCCTCCTCACGATCGAGTGATGTTAAAGACATGCAGGTAGGTGCAAGCGTAAATGGGAGTGCCTTCACTGAAGGTTGGGCATCAGGCTGGCAACTCGGCACTGTAAAATCCACTGCCAATCATGAGCGGACTGGAGTTCCACTGTGGTGAGCCCTAACCAGGAAAAGCTGAAAGAAGACCAATGCTAGCATACATAATGCTACATATGTCTCTATTGCTATGTTTGTGATTTACTGCTGATATGGCACAGGGGAATGGTGGTGTACCACGCTGTACCCCCTGCTGCACTATCATAGAAAAGGACAATCCCCCAGGCATTTCAGCATCTTTAACCATTGCAGTGGAACAGGATTCATTTCATATTGTATAAAAGTATCTGGCCTTATTGTTGTTCCCACTGACAGGAGCTGCATTGCATGACTGTATTTTATTTATTTATCTATTTTAGTTATGTTTTGTTGACCAGGTTAGTTCCAGTAGGCTAGTGGCCTCTTTTCAGGGAAGACCCAAGCTGGTATTTGTACTGACTAGGGAAATTTGGCCAGGGCATTAGAGAATTTCTATAAAATAAAAAGACGTCTACCAAGCTGGAGTGGATATCAAAAAAATGTAATGGCAAAAACAAAAGCAATAAAATGTCGAATAAAAATAGGTGAGTGCTTTCGCAGCACTTCCGCTTCATCAGACCATAAAGAAACAAATACAACAAGCTTAAAATACAATGCTATCACCAATCAAATGAAAGGGTATAGGTACATGACATTATACTTTCACAGTACTCAGTAATGCAGGCCCCTCTTCTTAAGGGCTGGTTTTAAAGAGACAGTTCCATTTAAACCAGGAGGGGAACTTGCCCTAAAGTCTATAATCCATCTAAGATCTATGTATTCCATGTCAATAATAATATCACCCTCCCTTATATCTTTATTGACCTTCTGTAATACCAAAAATTTAAAATGGTGAGTATCTCCATCTTCTAGAATATGCTTGGCCAGTGCATTAGTATCTTTTCTCTTATGCATATCATTAACATGTTCCATTACTCTTTGTTTTAGCATACGATTGGTCTTGCCAATATAAAATTTATCACAGACTGCACACTGTGTCCAATAGACCAAATTCCTATCCGTACAGTCAGCATAAAACCGAAATTCTATATTGTCTTTAGTTCTAGGATGCTGAACAGATGTGGCAGACCATATGTACTTGCAAGTCTTGCAGGTTCTATAGGCATAAGTACCTCTACATTCAGATTATGGTTTACTAAAATTAGTTCATTTGTAACGTAATCTCTGCTTCAAGTTTTTATTATTCTTAAAAGTAAAGAGCGGAACTTCACGTACAATTTCTCTAATGCCATCATCTGCCAAAAATACTGGGCAATTCTTCTTAATTATGTCACACACTCTCCGTTGTCCCGTTTGATTCTCAGCTAGAGCATCTTCTGTGTGGAGGCATACATGGATGGGGTGTGCCTTCGTTGAAGGTTGTGCGTCAGGGCTGGTAACCCAGTACGTAAAAATCCACTACCAATCATTAGCGGACCGGAGTTCCGCTGTGGCGACCCCTAACCGGGAAAAGCTGAAAGACAAACTCTATTTACATCATTTGAGTATGTTAATGTCACTGTACTCAAATTACTAAGCACACTAACAGATTCACTTGCTGCTTTAACTACGTCTATCAGAAAAATAAGGTTTAACTTGATTACAATTGGCCTGTTGTATTACTCTATCTATATCACTGTTTTATACCCTCTCTCTAAAAGTTCTGTCTGCAAAGTGTCTAGCACATTAAGCTGAGAAACTTGATCTGTATGCAATCGCATGACCCTACGGACTTGGTTCTTGACCACATTTCTGTGTATATGCCGTGGGTACATGCTGGTATTGTGTAGTATATTATTCTTTCTGCATGGTTTCCTGTACATACTGGTAGAAATTGTACCTAAGCTGTCCTTGTTTACCTTGGCATCTAAAAAATCTATGCTATCCAATGAATGAAGCATAGTAAAACTTAAGGAAGGTGGTACTGTTCTGCAGGTAGTCAACAAACTTGACCAGCATATCATACCGGCCCTGCCAAACAAAGAAAACATCATCCACAAAATGTCTATAAAACTTTAGATTCAATAAACCTAGGGTCAGTAAATACTGATTGTTATTCCCAGTAGGCTAGGATGATGTTAGCAGAATGTTTTTGACAATGAATAGTACCTACTCTAGTTCCAAAGTAGAATTGATCTGTTCTCTTTTAGAGATAATTTTGGAGAATAATGTTTTTATTTTTGAAGCAGATTATTTTCTACAAAAATTAGAAGTTGCAATGGGCACAGCATGTGCCAATTCATTCTGCTAACATCATCCTAGCCTACTGGGAATCACAATCAGTGTTTACCGACCCTAGGTTTATTGAATCTGTAAAGTTTTATAGACATTTTGTGGATGATGTTTTCTTTGTTTGGCAGGGCTGGTATGATATACTGGTCGAGCTGACTACCTGCAGAACAGTACCACCTTCCTTAAGTTTACTATGCTTCATTCATTGGATAGCATAGATTTTTTTAGATGTCATGGTGAACAGGGAGAGTTTATGTACAATTTCTACCAGTATGTACAGGAAACCATGCAGAAAGAATACTGTACTGCACAATACCAGCATGCACCTATGGCATATACACAGACATGTGGTTAAGAACCAAGTCGTTAGGGTCATGCGATTGCATACAGATCAGGTTTCTCTGCTTAATGCGCTAGACACTTTGCGCACAGAACTTGAAGAGAGATGGTATAAAGAAGTGATATAGATAGAGTAATACAACAGGCCAATTGTAATCAAGTTAAACCTTATTTTTCTGATAGACAAGTAGTTAAAGCAACAAGTGAATCTTGAGTAGAGTGACATTAACATACTCAAATGATGTAGAGTGTGTGACATAATTAAGAAAAATTGGCCGGTACTTTTGGCAGATGATGGCATTAGAGAAATTGTAGGTGAAGTTCTGCACTTTACTTTTAAGAATAATAAAAACTTGAAGCAGAGATATGTTACAAACGAACTAAATATAGTAAACCATAATCTGAATGTAGAGGTACTTATAGATATAGAATCTGCAAGACTTGCAAGTACATATGGTCTGTCACATCTGTTCAGCATCCTAGAACTAAAGACAATATAGAATTTTGGTTTTATGCTGACTGTACGGATAGGAATTTGGTCTGTTGGGCACAGTGTGCAGTCTGTGATAAATTTTATATTGGCAAGACCAATCGTATGCTAAAACAAAGAGTAATGGAACATGTTAATGATATGCAGAAGAGAAAAGATACTAATGCACTGGCCAAGCATATTCTAGAAGTTGGAGATATTCACCACTTTACATTTTTGGTATTACAGAAGGTCAGTAAAGATATAAGGAAGGGTGATCTTATTAATGAGATGGAATACATGGAACTTAGATGGATTCTAGACTTTAGGGCAAGTTCTCCTGCTGGTTTAAATGGAACTGTCTCTTTAAAACCAGCCCTTAAGAAGAAGGGCCTGCATCATTGTGTACTGTGAAAGTATAATGTCATGTGCCTATTCCCTTACATTTGATTGGTGGTAGCGGTGTATTTTAAGATTGTATTTGTTTCTTTATGGTCTGATGAAGCTGAAGTGCCACGAAAGCGCTCACCTATTTTTATTCAACATTTTATTGTTTTTTGTTTTTTGGCATTAAAGTTTTTTGATATCCACTCCAGCCTGGTGTATGTCTTTTTATTTTATTTTATATTTTGTTATTTTATATTTTGTATTTTTGGATTTGGTCCTTCGTCCTGCAAGCTTTTTTATTATTGCTGCCATTAGAGAATTTCCCCTGCTCTTTTCAGTCGGTGCCATGAGATTTTTTAAATTCACCTGAGCTACCAGCCGTTCAGGTAAATGTGACCTCAGCTTAACATCTCATTTGAAGGACAATACTCTCAGGAGAGTATGTAGCACCCCTAATGCTCACTGCAGTAGCAGTAGTGGAAAATGAAGCCAATTGCCGGGGGTGTGTGTGTATATGGAATACTAGGGTTAGGTAGTCATACCATGTGGTTATGATCAAAATGATTTCTAATATACCACCACTGTGTCTCTGCATACTGAAACATTGCAGTGCATTATTCAATACATCTTAACTGATGCTGATACAAAGACATGTTTCTGCTACTCACAACACATTAGTTTCCAGGAATTTCAGAGCTCTAACTTTTCTTTTTAGTGTGCTAGGTCTGCACCTGTTGTCTTCTAACTTCTAGGTTTTTCTTCACAAAATGTTCTGTAAGTTGCATATTTGTGAATCAATACTGATGCTGGGGAACATCATATATATAGATACTCTACCAAGTTTGCATTAGTATGTGTATCTATTGCCTGGATTGGGGGGGTTGTGAACTATATGTGAATTCTATTATGTAACAGATCTGTAAAATGCTTCCCAGCATTCTTTGCTAAGTAATCTTTCTAGTTACTATGACAGTGCTATATGTGACTTTGAATTCCTACTGAATTTGAAACATAATTATCTGTCAAGTTGTATCAAATGACATCATCATCATCACTAGTACGTCATACTCCTTTCAATGTTTTATATGGTGTCCTTGCTGGTCACAAATACAACAGAACTGCTGTGCTGTCCCCTGAGACATTGATTTAGTGGTGCCAATTCTCTATAGGATCTACATTGCATGGTTTGAGGTTAGAACTCAAAAAATATTTATTCTGTTTAGCTGTTTAGTTTTGCATGGGCCTTTGCTGTATCAGATACAAACACTATTCCTTAAATTGGGTGAAATCTGGCAAGTGAGCTAAGCTCTTACCAGAGTGTGTTCTAGAAATTAAATGACTGCATGTTGCAGCACAGAGGTCACTTGTGCTGCAGTATTTCACCTAGTAGTGATAACTCTGTTAAATTTGCAGTGACATGGAGCTGTACTTATATAGTTTTGAATAATACCCACACAAGAAAATACTACTCTGGATTAAACCCGTGCGATATGAATGAAAGTGAAGTAATGTAAGGCCAAATCATCTGACTTCATCATAGGTATACCATATTATGAGATTAGCATATAACAAAATAAAAAAAACAGCTCTTTCATTTTTATTCAGGGTTACCAACAAGTGCTGCAGTATAGAAAAAGAAGTAAATGACATTGTTAGTTTCTTAGTTTGCTTATGACAAAATTTTGTTTAACAGTATGTCATAGTGTGCTTATGTATCCTGTTTATGTGGTATCTGTTCTCACCCTAGCCACCTATTACTTAAACTGCATAAAAAGTATCCTGTTATGCATAGCTCTATGCATATCTGGAAATCACACATTCCAGCTATTCCATTCATTAAAATATACCTTTAATACCTTTAAATTATTGTCTGAAATTGAAGCTGCATGATTTTGATGTTGTCTACTATGTTTTATCTGTTTGTAACCCTACTGGAAACTGCATATTATACTTATCTCCAAATGTTTCTATTGTCCCTAATGTATTTGTACTCTGCTTTCTGGAGCTTTTCTCTCTGGGCCTCTGCTGAAAATGGACATATATCCAGTCAGACTTTCCCGGTAAACAAATGTAAAATAAATAAATGATAAAAATAATATATTAAAAGTCCATAGTGCCTTAGCACAAACCTTCAAAGGGATAAACAGAAAATGTGACCAAACTCGCTCTTTATATATGGATATAATTCCCATTAGAATAAACCAGTTCAGAATTACTTACTTCCTCATAGCTGATCACTTTCCAGTTAACCTCACTGTTGATGCCTCAAGGAATCATGACTTTAAGCCTGAGTGTTTTTTTAATCCTAGGGAGAACTTCATGTGCCATAGCAATGCCCCAGTTACTGTATATAGCACATCCTAGTTTTCCTACAAGTAAGCTTAGAGTTGTAGAAGAATATTTGTGTTAAAATGTTGTTGTATCTCTTCATGCTGTGGGTGCACATGCAGTTTTTATGCTCACTATTCATTTCCTGAAAAGCCTTTTCCAGTATTTCATGCCTTATTTTTAGGTTTATAGTTTTTCATAAATGGTGTTCCATCTCTTCAAAAAAATCCTCATTTGTGCATAAGCTGTGTGTGCTTGTAAAGTGGGTATAGGATAATTAAGCAACCATCTTCCTGAAGTGATCGCTTGTTTATTCTGCTGAAGTAGTTTGTTATGCAGGAAGACCTTACTCACTGGTTATTTTTTTTTCTTTTATTGCAGGGCTGCATATTACAAATGAAGGTTAGGCAGCATACGAGATATAGCTTATATATACTTATGGGTACAGGAATTTGAAATGACACTAGAGTTTTTAAAGTAATTCATGATATGGCACTGCAGGACACCTTTACTAATTTTCCTTTTAAATTAGAGCTAAATTAATGTCCACATAGTTACCGTAATCCTTTTCATCATAAATCTGAAAAGTTTTGTTTTTGCTCTTTGTTATTTTATTTATTGTTTTTAATGTGCTGTCTTGTGTCTCTACATATTAAGTACATCTCCAGATGCTAGACACTGGATGGTGGTCGTGACTGAAGTGGGGGTGACACAACTTTAATTGGCTACCAGCACATTTCCAGGCTCCCACTGCTGTTTCATAATTGGAAAATAAAATTGCCAAAGATTCCAACAACAACCACAAGGCATTCTATAGCTATGTCAAGAATCTAAATGGTAATGCTCAGATCTGCTCTGAGCTACAACAGAATGGCATTAAATATACTGATCCCAAGGATATTGCCAGTATCCTGGCAGATCGATTCAGTGCAAACTTCATCCCCCTCTCACTCCCTAAAGGGCCCATCTCAATAGTGAAAGATTGCCAAATTCCAGTTATAACAACCCCACAGGTAAAAACTGCACTCTCCAAAGCTAAGAATGCAGCATCCATAGGACCAGACGACATCCCGGGCTGTGTACTACATGAACTACAAAATGAACTGGCACCTCTCCTAAGTGTCATGTTTAATCATAGCCTCACCTCAGGCTTCATTCCCCACTGAGTGGCGCACAGCTACAGTTATCCCACTCCACAAGGGGGGATCCACCTTGGATCCTGGGAACTACCGCCCCATCAGTTTGACGAGCCTGATCTGCAAGGCCATGGAACATATTATCGTGGAACCTATAAACAAAGACATTGGCAACCTTCAAACACTGGACCCCACCCGGTTTGGGTTCATGAAGGGCCGATCTCGTCTCCTGAACCTGATTGACTTATTCAAATCAGTCTCCAGAGCTGTGGACAAGGGTAAGGCGGTCCACACATTGACCTTGCCAAGGCCTTCGACACCATCCCCTACTCTGGAATCATAGATAAACTTACTAAGCTGGGCATTAATCCCTATGTCACCTGATGGGTTGTCAACTGGCTTACTGACAGAACCCACACTGTAAAAGTAGCTGACTCCAAATCCAGCTCCAGACAAGTGACAAGTGGAGTACCTCAGGGTTCAGTCCTGGGACTGCTCTTGTTTGGCATCTACTTCTCTGAAGTACAGGCCAACACTAAGGGACTCTGGCTAACAAAGTTCGCAGATGACTGCAAACTGGGAGCCATTATTGAATCCCCAAATGATGTGGATATTCCACAAAAGGGCCTTACAGAAACAGATGCTTGGTGCCAGAGCCATGGGCTCAAGCTCAATGCCAAGAAATGTGTAGTTATCCCCTTTGGGAAAAAACATGTACCTGTGAATTACCACATAGGTGGCAGTACACTAAACACCGAAAGTGTGATAAGAGACTTAGGGACACAGATGGACAGTGGTCTCACCTTCGATAACCACATCGCCACAACATCAGGAAATCCTTCTATGTGGCACACCTCATCACTAAGGGCTTTTCATCCAGAAAAAAGGAGGACATTGTCCCACTGTACTCACCCCTCACTAGATCCATTATAGAATACAACACCCCGTTTGGTATGTACCTCTCAAGACATCTGCAACAACTGGAAAGGCCACAGAAATACCTTGCTAAAAGAATCACATGCCTAAAGCAGATGCCCTATGCTGACCATCTAAAAAAAACCTCCAGCTATACTAACATACAAGGTCATGTCAAACCCAGAGCTGCTGGACATGCTACACTTAAAGAAATCCCAATCCCTCAGAGCCACACGCTCCAGGGATCTAAACCTTGTGATCACAATGAACAAAACATGCTGGAGGGATAAGCTCCTGACCCAGAAACTTCCCAGACTCTGGAATAGACTGCCCATACATGTCAAGTAGAGCACCTCTTTGTCCTTCTTCGAAAGGAACCTTGATGATTGGATGGGAGATAGGAAATTCACCCCAGGGATCACATCAGTCTCCCTGCTAGACAGGGGTCCAGGGAAGTAAATATTGTGGGAAGAAATAGCCAGGGAATTGTTATGGCTAGGCTTGTATAGGCCCTAGGGCCGATAGCCTAGTGCCATCCTATGAACCTATGACCCTATGAAGAGCAATATATTGCTCATAATGCACTAAACCAATTTTACAGTCTTCCATGCTGCCTAAAAGCTATTAATTTAAGTGCTTAATTCTGTGTGAAAATTAAACCAGCATTTTCAGTCTCCAGATGTCACCCATATTGTTAGTGGCCCTACACAATGTAATGTCCACCCTGGTTTGGTAAAATGTATTCCTCACAAGTAGAACACTGTTAAGGAACCACTTTCTTGTATCCATGCTAGGAAATGGATATAACCTGCAGCACTGACGGTAGTTATTAATTTACCATAAAGCATGTTATAAAACATGTCAAGTTCTATTTGTATAATTTCTATCCTGCTACAGTATATCTTCTCAAAATGTGCTTACACTTTTTTCCCCGATTTTAGTTTTATAGTACACAATATCATGTTAGTGTTTATACAACTAAAGCCTGCAACCTAAACATTTTGAACAACTTGTTCTCACTAATCTACTTAAAGAAGTACTAAACGATTCTTGTGTTTTATGATCTGTGCTTTAGCTTTTAATAAACTCTGACTTGTTTGACATCTGATCGATTTGCTCTAGTGCCAAGAATTAGCTTCTAAGTTCTCCATTAAATTATTCCCAGACCCAGCAACAAAAATCAGTCTCATCTCTAGTGTGTTCCTTGTACTGAAACTGTTTTCTTTGTCTACAGCCAGATTAAATAAATATCAGTCAGATGACTGCAGTCTATAGCCAGATTAAATACATTTCTTTCGGATAACTACTAGTTCACTGACTTTCTTTAAACCCTTTTGTAAATAGTAATCTACCATTCTCACCACAAAATCTTTTCTTGAAATGTCTGTAATGCAGAATCAGAATGTGCCATGTGGTGTTTTTTTTTTCCTGAATAATGCTAACTTAACATGAATGTACTCAGAACTTTTAATTTCTTCACTTAAACTGTGAAAACCAACTGATGTGCTAAGTAGACCTCTGTAGGCACCACATAGACCGAAGCTTTCTAACTGCTGAAATTCAGCATTCTTTTTAAATAAGACATTATTTTTATTAAAAAGCAGAAACTGTAGACCTAAAGATTTCAAAATGATCTTACTTTAAAAAAAAATGTCCTGTTTTTTCTCTGAAGAATACTTTTAAACCTAGATGGTAATTTTGAAGGAGTGCACATCAACCAAAATGTCACATGATTAATCACAGTACTGGGGAGTGCAGTTATCCTCAAGAAAAACGTAGTTTAGTGCATTTTTCCAGTGGAAGTCAATAGGAGCAAATAATACAGAAAAGAAGAGAAGAGAAAAACATGGCGAGTGAGAGGTCACTCTAGCTTTTTTACAACATGGTGGATTAACCATAGATCTCTGTTGTTTGGGCGACTTTAAGCTAAGACCACCACAACAGTAATATTTTTATAGTTTATCATATTTTCAATGTTTGTCTCAGCTTTCGTATGCAGCTTGGATGCAAATAATGTACAGTTTGACTGATGGTTTGAAACTCATACCACATGTTTCTTTCCCAGGAGTGTGTTTTATACAATTTCCACCAAATTGTTTTGCATATTTAAATACTGCTTACATTATGAGATCTTTTTGGCTATTCATTGAAATCCTGCACTGAATGTGGAATATTTAAATTCAGTTCCTATCAGATGTTCTTAATGTTAACTTAAAGTGAACAGTCACCTGACATTTTACCACACGCCACATGAAATGGATTTTATGTCAGCAATGTTAAGTCCTCACAACCCACATTAATGGTTTTGGGATTGTTTTTATTATAAATGGGAAATATTTTGTTTAACTCTGAACTTAAGCCAAAGGTAACAATTTAAGCCAAAGGTAACAATTTGTGTTTTAGACTAAAGTCCGTTTATAGTGTTACAACTGGATGTTTATGCTTCCATTGTACTTATATAGGGGTTGTAAAGCCATAATTTCACTTGGTTGGAGCATGCAGCCCCAAGTGAACATAGTGAAGCTGTCACTGAAGGACAATACACTTGCTCTGTGATGGAAGTAAAACTGTTTGTTTACATTTATCATAAGCTGCAAATGAGCAGCACCCTGCACTTCAAGGGTCTCCCTCCTACAGCACCCACTTGTGTATTGTCTAATTTTTGAGCTAGTCACTTAAATGAACCAAGGCTCCTGAGGCATTCTTAAAAGTAGTGTCCTAATTATTTCAAAATTAAGGGAATGCAAACCATAACTTTAATCTCTGTTATGCTCCATGAAGAAAGACACCCAAGTAGTATTTGGACGAGAGATTAAACCAAACTTCCATCTACCTGAGTTGGTGGTAGCTCAGGTAGATGTAAAAAATCCCACAGCACCTATTGAAAGGAGCAGGGAAATTTCCCTGGAGCTCTGGCCACATTTCCCCCCCGAGTCAGTATGAATACTTCTTTGGGTGTACCCTGAAAATAGGCTGATGGCCTAGTGGGACTAATTCATTTAAAAAAGGATAAATAAAATCAATAAATAAATACATTTAAGATTTAAAAGGTTAACCTTCTTGAAACAGCATATCAGTCTCCACAGTTTGTTAAATACAAACTGATGTTCCAAGTGTGTATACTAGTTTTACGTAATAAATTACTTTTCACTCACTGTTTCTAGCATTTTGAGACTACAACATTTAGGCAGACTATATGGAGTTAGTATTCCCAGTGAAGGTACTCAGTTCCTTATAACTGCAGCCACTAGAAGTTCCAGCTATTGATTCACTAGGTGTCATCTTATATATATATATATATATATATATATATATATATATATATATATATATATATATAATTTTTTCTTTTGACTGAAAACAATACAGTGTAATCTGGTTCAGAATACTGCTAAAACTTTTGCTTACTAACTTAGCAGTACAGCCAGTGAACTTTCTAGAGCTTGAAGCATTTAGTCACCTCTTTATTTCAACAAGTCAAGACAGAAAGTTAAAACTTCCTGGATAAAACTATATGCTGTGAGATTGTTACTAAGGTACAAGCAGATTCTCTGCCCAGGGCTGTGCTCATTAGCTCACAGCGGTGGTTTTAGCTTCTGCACAATGGGCTGCTGGCACATATTATAGACAGTGGTTCTTTCCTTTTATTACTATATATCAATCCACTCTGCAGGGGAATCAGTCCATATCCCATTAAATTGCAGTGCTGTGATTAGTATGCCCAACAGTCTCTGCAGTCTGTTTAAAGCAGTAGGATGACATACAAACCTAACAAATGCAGATGATTTAAACCTCTACACTGTGATTGTGTGGGCAGTTTGTTAGAGGTTGGATTTTTATGTATAACGAACCAGAAAAAGCCTGTTTATCAGTATTTGTCACTCTTTCTTGTGTGTATGTTAATGACACAAGACTAACACAACAGACTGAAGTGTTGTTACCAAGATTCATTATACTACGATTTTCAGCAGTAGCACAGAAGTAAATAAGGACTGCATGAACAGAATCTCCAACATAACTTGTGTTTCTAACTATAATAAGCTAGTTGGTCATAACTGTGTATTTTATCTGGATCCAGTTCATATTTTCCTCATTTCCAGTGGCCTATATCGTTTTCTGTTTAGTGTTTTTACTCTCTATTGAATCAGATTGGTCACGGCTTTCTTGGCACTCCATTTCAAATACATGGCATCTCTGGGAACCATATTATAGTAGAATAGTCTAGAAACCCTCTGGTACTTCCTCAGAAACTACATAAACAATTTTTTGTACCATAAATGAGTCCTAAGTACAACGTAGGAAAGAGGGTCTTGTTAAATGGGCACATAACCCATTAGGAAGCAATCTCCTCTGGCTTCAAGTTCAGACGTAGTAGTTACATTAGAGCCATGTAATATAGTGAAGTAAAAGAAGAAGCTGTAGGAATGGAGCTTTAATGCTGCCATAAATTATTTACTACTAGCAAAACACCTTTTAATCCTATATGCATCAGTCAGGTATGAACAGCTACAGAGTATGGTACAGTGTCTACAACATATAGCTTCCATTTAATCAATAAAAATGGTAAATTTTAAATATTTGCAGCAATAAATGCAATTTTACCAGCAGTCATTTAGCCTCCATTATGAAGCAGATGCTGTCATTTAGCAAGTTCATTTACAGGAGTTGTGCAGTAAATGAAAAATGGAAAATGGAATAACATTCTTCTTATAACACACATTTGATTACAGCTTGTGTATTTTCAAGTTTAGTCTACAATAATTTGGGTACAGGTCTTTTATTATTTAGTTCATTACCATAATTTTATTGCCTCTTATGACTTGATCTTTGCATTCACTATGATGTGTATAGGTCTTGTCACAGAAAGGGGGGGGCTGTACTTCACTAGACATATCAAGCAAATGGAAAAACCCAGCGGTTCCTAATTAAAAGATTACTGGCTTAAGAACATTAAGTTACCAGAAAAGACTGGAAGCACACTGACCCTTTATTCAGTGTCCTATAGATTCCTAAGGAATGGTCTGTGCTTTGTCTGGTGTGCTGTTAGGGACCAGTAGTCCAGGATCTCTTGTATCTATTGTATCTTCATAAATCAAACAGTCCTAGTAATACTACGACCAGAGCTCTAAATCTACATCAGCAAGTAAATAACACACAGTGAAGAGATAATGCCTTCCCCATCTCTGGGATAGACTTCAACTGCAAATGAAATAGTTCAGTATACTATATCCCTACACACAGCAACTAGATGACAGGAAGAATATTCCCAAACCCACCCCTGGCTTGACTAGACTAGTTCTCCTTAAGAAAGGAGGTAAGCTTTATAGCTGGGTACTGGTAAGATGAAAATGGCCACTAAGCTCAGTTGTTTGTTTTTCTTATGATCGTGTGAGCCTAACGGTGAATTTTGATCAGTGCACTACTCCAGTAAAAACACATATAAATAAGTAAGAGCAGAAGAGTTTTGCACACTTATTAAATGTTCCTGATTGCACCACTAAACTTGGGATGTGTTTGCTTTAAAGTAGACTTTTAAATGGAAATGCAGCTAAATACATGGGTAGACAGTGGAAGACAGTGCAGCTATTATCTCCCAAGTCTTTGTTCCTGCGGCATTGTGGGAGTTAGACATCACAGGCTGCCTTGATCCATTCCTCAAGATGTCAAGGTTAGAAGGAACTTGCTTTTCACTTAACTCTTATCCATTCATTTGGTATAAAAAGGCCTTTCTATGATGATGTTAGCAGTTTTGAAACTAATCAGATCAACGAATGTATAAGAGAAATTCAGACCATGTTTAACTGCTGATGGTCAGTTTACATGTAATCAGACTAGGGAGTCTGAAATGAGAGCAGGGATCTTCCTTGATGTAAATATTCCTTGCAAATCTCTCATTTAAACATAAACAGACATAGTAATAAATATGACATTCAAAATATGGGCACTCATTGAAAATATTGATGTTTTGGGAATAACTGAAACAAAAATTAATACCTGCTTACCCTCACACATGTCTTAGAGTGGAACATAGTATGAAGTGGGAGGTAATGTTGTTAGGTTAAAAATATGATCAAGTGACTGATTAAGAAAAATATATCACTGAAGAATGATATGTCTGTAAGACTGGTTGCACAATTATAACTTGGTGACTGGAGATAACCCTTCATGAGATTCTCATATATTACTCTTCCTGGATCAGTCAAAGCCTTCATGGAGGGCGGAATGAGGAAAGATTCCAGTCTCTTCAAAGACTTCGGTTTGAACTGGTTAGGTCCTGCAAATGATTAACCCTGGTGAATTGCAACCCTTCAGAACTTGGCTGAGTTAGTTGAGGAACCCCCAGACCAACACAACCTCATGTAATAATTCTTTATTCCATGTCATTATTTCTAACATTCAGAGCAGGTATAAAGGAGCCATAGGGCTCCAAATTCCCTCAGTAAACATTAACTTGTTTTCTCATTCTGACATGCAATGCAAGAAGGAATAAACCAGCTTATGTTAAATGGTGGTCAATCCCTGCTTCAGTGCAGGACATCCTGATTAGTAGCCTTTATGCAGTTAACTCGGACTTAGTAAATGCTTGGGATAATGTAACATTTACCTTGGGCCTATTCATTAAGTGCTTACAGGTATTCCTCTGAGAACTTTTCTATCTAGAGTAAGGAAGCTAAAGGGTGAGAAATGATAAATGGTCTCTTTCTCTCTGAGATGGGCAGCTTGAGGAGCAGTACATACTATATATATATATATATATATATATATATATATATATATATATATATATATATTTTTTTTTTTTTTTGGGGGGGGGGTGGATAGAAGCATGTGCAGAACTGTGTGCATTATGATGAATTTTTAAGAAGGAGGGGGAAATGTAGACTTACCGCTGAGGTTGGTTCCCTTTGCAATAAACAGCTTCACTTGGGGTGAACACTAAATAATCTTGTAAATCTGTCATAAAACTGATAGGAGCTGTGCATACAGGTCTGTCTGGCACAGCTACTCCAGTTTTGTGAGGTAGACTCTAAAAACACAGTATTAGCTGATCTGTTCTGCTCCCACAATGCAGCTGCTATCAGTTCAGATATCTGTGTTATGAATTGTTCAGCCCAAAGTCTGGCCAGAAATCATTCTGGCTGAAATACAGTTGATGCCATCGCTAACCAAGGTGTCCCTTCATTGACCAATTCTCTGGGTTGAAGTCAAACGACAGTCCATTTTAAAATTGTCTTTGCTTAAAATGGTAATTAGATGCCTGGAGAATATGCAGGCTAAAATGAGCATTCAATAAATAAGCTGTACCCTAAAATGCTTACAATGGTCTCTAGCCCGTATGATTAATATGTAACTCACTTCTGGGATACTCCAACCATATGTGAAAAATGGAGCTATTATTCTATCTCTCCCCCTCTCTCTTGCCTAAATTCCCCCATTCCACATGATTCATGCTTCAGACCAATCTCAAAATCCTTTTCTTGACCAGGATTATGGAAAACATTGTCAAAAAGCAGCTCGTGGGTTATGTTTCTAATTTGCTGTCATGATCCAGACGTGGTTTTAGAAATGGTTTTAGCGCGCTTATCACCATATGTAGCATAAGTGATATTACCTACATCAAAGTGAAAGGAGGAAAATTAAAGCAGCCATGTTTGTAAACCAGAATGGATCTTTTGTAGCAATGTATCATGCCTTGCTATTGGCAAAGCCCACGGAACATTGTTTTGGTTTGAGCCCTTGCAGATGGAGGAAATCCTTAAATGACCTTGCAGTCAAGGTTATGGTAGGAACAAGCCCTAAACCAATTATTCTGATGCAAGTAGGACTTTCTATAATCCATACTTCTCTTTGGTCATTAATAACATTAGAAAGGATTTGCATAGACTTAGTTTCACATTATATGCTGTTTTTCTAAATGTATCTGTGGCATTGGAGATGAAAGTACTTAAAACTGTATGGTTTACACATTTCTGTTGGGGCATTTTATATAAAATCTGTGGAACTGGTTTACCATCTTGCATGACTTGACTTCCATAAACTATGCAGTTGGTTAAGCAAGAATAAACTTATATCTAGAATAAGAAAAAACAAACCTCAAGGTCCCAACTGCCACTCAATGATACAAAAAAAGGAATGAATGCAGCCAAATATCGAAGCAGCTATGTCACTATGTCACTATGTCACTATGTCACTATGTCACTATGTCACTGTCAGCCAAGAGGTATCATCACTGGTTCATTCTTCATCTTCTTCTTCTTATGGAAAGGCAGATAGATGCCTTCCATTCCAATAATAGCTATGAACAAACTAGGAATGAATGTCTCTGCTTTTGAGTTAGTACAGTTGGAATAATGTCTCCTACTTATCAGAAAACTGGAGATCACTTCCTGGCATTATCCACTAAGTTCTACTGATCAAAGTACCCTGTCCTTAAAAAGACTACCATTCTTCCAGTGACAGCACAACAACTGTTTAGTAAAAACTGCTAGTTAATGTTGACTGTTGCCAGAACCTTTTTTTTTTCAGTTTGGAGCCATTGCCAACTCACAGAGGGTATATATAGCATAAAAGAACTGAGAGTAAGGTAGTGGCAGTCTGCAAAGTTTTTCTGGATTGCAGTAAATAAACAGGAGCCGTTTCATCATGTTGTACTGTAATGATCACTGCAGACTACTGTGTAATTGCACATGGTGATTTTTTCTATTCTTGCTGGTGGTAAACATATAAAATTAATTACTAAGTATCTCATATGAGATATGAAATTCATTCAAAGTCAGAGAGACAACGTTCTTTTTTTTGGCCTGCTTGTTATCTTGACAAATTATTACAATATCCCATATAGGTTCATAGGTTCATAGGTTCATACTAGGCTATCTGCCCAAGGGCATTTATAAGCCTAGCCCATAGTTATGTGGCTTTCGCCACCCCTTTAGTTTGAATAAAAACTATGCCTATCATTTTTCTGTGCCTCTGTCAAGCAGTGACACTGAAGTAATCCCTGGGGTATATCTGCGATCTCCCATCCATTGGTCAAGATTCCTCTTGAACAAGGCCAGCGAGGTGCTCTGCCTCACATGTACCGGGATTTTGTTCCACAGCATAGGGAGTCTCTGGGTGATGAATCTGTCCCTCCAGCACGTTCTATTTATAACCGTGTCAAGGTTTAAGTCTCCCGCCCTTGTGGTTCTGAGGGATCTAGATTTTTGAGGTGAAGCATATTCATCAAATCTGGGTTTGACATGGCCTTATATGTCAGGCACAGGTCACCTCTGAGCAAGCGGTATGAGACTGAATAAAGCTGGAGTTCTTTCAGTCGGGCAGCATAAGACATATTTTGAGACCCTTTATCCTTTTGGTGAGGAACTTTTGGGGCCTTTCAAGCTGCATCAGGTGTCTGGTCAGATACATTCGAGCGGGGCATTGTACTCAATCATAGGTCTAATGAGTGATGAGTACAGGGGCGATGACCTCCCTTGATCTAGATGTGAATCCCTTCATGATCAGGTGGGCGATATAGAAGGTTTTCCTAACTACTTTAGCAACATGAGTGTCAAGCGAAGACTACTGTCAACTTGGGTCCCCAGATCCCTGATGACTTTTCTGTGCTCAGTGGATTGTCACCTATATGGTAGCTAGGGGTAACCTTGTTTTTCCCGAAGGGTATGACTATGCATTTTTTGGCGTTTAACTTCAGGCCATGGCTCTGGCACCAGTTATCCGTTTCTGTGAGGCCCTTCTGGAGGATATCTGTGTCAGATGTGTTTTCGACTATGGCGCCCAGTTTGCAGTCATCTGCAAACTTTGTCAGCCATAACCCTCCTGTGTTTGCTTGTACTTCAGAAAAGTAGATGCCGAACAAGAGTGGACCCAGGACTGAGCCCTGTGGGACACCACTTGTGACAGGCTTTGAGTCTGACATGGCTTATTCAGAGTCCAGTTCTGATCACATAATTTTATGTGTTTTTGTTTTTGTCCTGAAGTTGGAACATCACTTGCATTCCTCATGCTTTGACATTGCTGCACATTCTTTTGTTCCTTGCTATTCTGTAATGTAACAAACTCCAGTGTTGTACAAACAAGGGGAAATGCAGAAACTCCAAATAAATCAAAACTCACTCAAATGAGTTTTCTACCAAATGAATGATTTCCACTTTTAAGTATAGCCTTTTCAGAAAGAACTTTAGTGCCTCATGTTTCTGTATTGTTGAGCTGCAGCTTTGTTATATGTAGCACATTACAAGTATAGAATTTTATTTCACTATCTGTCTATAAGACAAACCTCATGTTCTGGAGGACAAAGTATAGAACACACTGGGCAGATCCTAAAAGCAGCATTCTTAGAGGTGAGCAACAGTAGTGAATATTTTTGCTGCTGTTCCTCCCACTAGTTTATAATTGTATGTTACACTTTCAGTTGTATACCTTGTCGGAATCAGATTGTCAGAACTACAGCTTAGAAAACATGTTCTTTATCAAGTCGATCTTAATGGAATTAAATTAGATCTCTACATTTTTACATACCCACAGATAGGGATCTTTTTTATTGTTGACCACTCAGGTGTTGTCAGATACTCTGGGCTGTGAAATAATTAGCGGTCAGCCTCGTCACAGTAGTATGCAGTGACACAAATTGGTATAGTGTGATAATAAAAGGATATGTGTCATGCACTGAACAAGTACTCTTTTAGACAGGTTACCAATGATCTGCAGGTGCTGTAACATCAGCTTTTTTGTGCTGGGCATTATGACAGTTGATGTAGTATCAGTATGTAATTTTACTCATCTGAACCCCCCCCCCCACACACACACACACACACACACACACACACACACACACACACACACACACACACACACAAATCACTATTATTTCCTGCACAGTAATGATGCTGAAAAATAATAGAGTTTTACTTATTTTCCATTTCAGGCTATCTTCAGGAAGCCTACTTATGGACAAAACAAGTTCTTGCTATTATGGAAAAGTTTATGGTCCTGCTGACTGATGTTACTGATGGCTCTTTAAATGAAGGCGTGGCCTATGGCAGCTACACCACAAGATCACTTTTCCAGTACATGTTCCTGGTCCAGAGGCATTTTGAAATTGGCCATTTCAATCACCCGTGGGTTAAACAGCATTTTGCCTTCTTGTATAGGACAATCCTACCAGGTAAGAACTTCATTATGTCTGATCGTATATTCATAATGGCAGCAGACATGGAAATAGACTAGAGACTGTATAAAAGAACATGAAGTAGGTCTGCGTAAGACAGCACATTGTGCTTCTGTACTTTGTTTGGTAACCAAGTATGTTTTACATACATACATACATACATACATACATACATGCAAATATTTCAGTTACTGGCAACAATGCCTTTCTAGCTTGCCAATATACCAAAACACTTGTTCTCATAATAAGTGCTCAGGCTATTTATAAAAATATCTAAACTAGTGCTTGCGTTAATGTAATTTGGTAGTCTATTCCATGCATCAGGTACTCTGTCAGAGAACCAATTAGTACATTTCTCATTCCAATAGAATCTTCTACATAGGTTGTCTGATGATTCTCCTGTCCTTTTTTTAACCCCAAACATTCCCAGAGGTAGCTGTCTTTAAATGTCCTATATACCTGAATAAGATCTCCTTTAGACATTTTTAAGAAACACTGTACAAGTTTAGATATTGTATTATTTCATAATAACTTAAATTTTCACATCCATGGATGCCCTTGGTATATTTCCACTGTAGTCTTTCCAGTTTACTCATGCTTGTTTTCTTATAGGGTTTCCATATTGTTATTCCATACTCAAGCGTGGGTCTAATGTAACTAACAAACAATGACTTCATTATTTTTGATTTCCTAGACTTTAAAAATCTTTTTATACAACCTAGAGTTCTATAACTATCATTAACCAATTGGTTGACATGATTAGAAAAACTCATAGCTGAATCTACCCATATATCCAGGTCCTTAAATGAGTCTACAGTTTCAATCACTGTGTGCTGTATTAAATATTTGCCTTTCAATTTATGTCTCCCAAATCTCATATGCTTAGTTTTTGATGTATTTAGCAGCATATTATTCTCCTGTGCCCACATGGTCAATTTAGTCAAGTCAAGTTATTTTTGCAGACATGCCTTATCTGTAACACACGTAATCAGTTTACCCAATTTCAGGTCATCTGCATATAGAATGTAGAACACCTCAGATGAAATAGTTGGGTCTAAAAGAT
>NC_056725.1:837219678-837274678 GCF_019279795.1 Protopterus annectens | reverse complement strand
TAGAGACTTTGTGAATACAGAAATTAGTGAGCTATTTAACCTAGATAAGAAATTGTTACCTAAATTATTGGAATTCTTAATAAATATCAATAATAATGCAATGAAAGATAAATATTTGTCACACATGTATAAAATGCTTAAGTTAGATTTCACATATTTAGACAATTCCTATTGGAACTACTCCTCATAAATTAATAATGAAGACTTCTCTGAAGAATACAACAAAATAATAATAAATTCTCATTTGTAATTTCTGCCTGTAATTACTACAGAACTTTTTCTAACCCTGTAATTTGTTACATTCTAGAGTGTTCCAAAATTTGTATTTCCTGTAATGTAAATCACTTCTTTTGTAATGTTTCACAAATTGCGTTGTATTGTTTTGTAAGTTGGAGCTTTTCTCTTCAGGTCTCCACTGAAAATAGGCCACTGGCTCAGCTGGACTAACCCGGTTAACAAATGACAAATAAATAAATCTATAGATAAAACTACATCTTCATTATATTGGAACATTTTCACTTTGAAATGTTTACACATAGCTTTTCTCACCCCTAACAAAATTACAATTATATATAAATCAAATAGAATTAAATGGTGATGTGATTCTGAAATTATAGCTGATTGGATGCATATGGCCTATGAATGTGAAGTCATCTCCCTTTTCTGGAAAGAAATTAATAACTTCATTCAAGCTCTATGGTCACACAGATGTAATATTTCTAAATCTTTAGTTTTATTTAATGCTACAGTTCCTGAGATAATTCCAAAAATCCAAGTGCCTGTTCTTTGGTTTATTCTTGCTGTAGCCAGAAAAGTACTAAAAACTGGAAAGGTAAAGTTACCCCCTGCAGTGTTGAATTTATTAGCATGGCAAAAATTGTTTGCAGTGAATTGCATACTATAAAGATGAGAACTTCTAATATTACACATTCATATAAATCTTGGCTTAAATTTAAAGACTTGCTTGAAAAAATAATTATTGTTACTGATATGTATAACTTTGATGTATTGATCAGCTGTGGGCCTATGTAAATAGTTATTTGTTTTTTATATATATAATTGATTTGTTGTTTGAAAACCAAATGAAAAAATATAAAAACAAAAAAGATAGACAGAACAATGGAGGTTTCCTGACTAGAAAGAGAAAAAAATACATTCATTCTTATCTTCCAAGATTTATAGACAAACTGCCATCCAATTTAAAATGCATCAACTGGTTTTCATCAATATTACTTTTAGTTGCTCTGATAATGTCTGCTATTAAATAGTAACAGTTTAAAAACTGCTAACTATCTACCTGTAGAAATTTCACAAAAAAAATAGACATTCTATAAATCTGTTAAGAAATGTAATAAAAGATGCTGTGTGAAACTCTAAGAGAAAGAAAGAGAGAGAGGGAGATAGATTCTTATTGGGTATCAGTCCACAGGAACTGCTGCAGCTTATTAAAAATTCAGACATCAGTGGTAGCTCAGTTCCCCTTTAGCTTTATATGATGATAGAAAATATTCAGATAAAAATATCACTGGTATAGATTGTGATGAAAATGGAAGTTATGGCTGAATGATCCTGTCTAGTCTACATCAGAATAACTGCAGCCCTGAACAACCTCTAGCTTGAGGTTAGCTTTTGGCACAATAAATCTGAAGTAAAAGTAAGTCACCTCCAAGGTGTAAATACAACAATATGTAACACTTGTGCACATAATGTGTGGAAACTGGGATATGCATTGCTAAAAGGAATAAAAGATGCATTATTCTGAGAATTAAATGAAATGTAATTAACTAAATAGCTTACATGGTTGAAAATATTATTTTTAAACATCTTTGTTAAACATGACATTTTTATAAACATGGGACAGGGGACATATTTAGTAATAGAAAAGAAAACCAACCATACTAATATTGCCTTTATTTTCATGCAGCCATTTTAACAATTTTCATTCGTGCCAAATTACATAAATTACTCAATTCCTGACTTCCATTAAATTTTACTCCATCACCTGAACATTATTATCCATGTATTGCTTCCGCAAATTCCTGTTATTTCAATGTAATTGGCTCTTTCCTATTTCTGAATATCTAATTTCTGGTACATTTATCTCATTTACAATCTTCAGTACTTCAATTACAATTATTTTAATTTTTGATTTCCATCTTGTAGTAAATGCTCTGTTAGAATTAAATACACTTTATGATGTAACATGTTAATAATCAAGGCTGGTAGCAAGTACTTTAGGGATATTAACTTGACTGGAAAGAAATGTTGCACAGGTAACAAAAAAAAGTAATCAATTTAACAGGGAAGGTAAACATGACCTGAAATCAACTAACCAGTTGCAAGCCATGTGTAGATGTTCCTGTAGTACTGAATGAAGATAACATTTATACAGCAGTAATCACCTGGACATCATTTTTGGAGAAAACAGAGCACTAGAATATCTAGGATTTTAAGGTTATCACAAATGATTTAGATCTACAAGTAGATGTTGTAATGTAGGGTATTTGGAAAGCATTTAACTCAGTCTGCTATAGTATTTTATTGAGTTCTTTCATTATGTTCCTCATAAATAGTCAAGTAGTGACTTAGTACAGGAACTAGCTATCAGCCAGAACACTGATTACAAATTGAGTCCAATGGGATGTGTATTGGTGTTCATATTATTTTTACTTTTCATGTCAGAAGTAAATATTAAACATGGACTATGGACAGCAGGATTTTCTGATCATTGTAAAGCTACTACCTCAATCAATAATGATATGGATTTCCAATATGTCTTTCAGGTAACAAATAATGGTATGAAATTTGTATAAGTAAAGGATTGTGGTACAGTCTGTTAAATTTAATACTGAATAGCCAAATACTTTACTGAGAAAATATTATAGAAACGTATATTCTACAAGGATTTAGGAACACTGTGAAAAGTGACTTTTCTTTTTATCTTAGAACTACTGTCATCTGCTGAGATAAGTAAAATTGTCCAAGGTATTACTTCCTTTTCATACTAGTGGGATTATGTCAATTACTGACTGTAAAGCTAAGTTTTGTGTTTATTCAAATAAGAATATAGACTAAAAATACAGAATACTAAAGGAAGATTTAATTTTAAAATTTAACCTCATCTGATGATCATCTGTTGCTCAAACAGCATAACACAGTGTGTAAGAGCTGTGTTTGTATAATGGCACCGGAAGATAAAATCTCACACAAAGACAACTCAGACATAATTAGAATCAGTAGTGCACCATACATCACACACTTACCTAACCTCAATGACTTCCAAAACTAAACAGGTACAAAGCACCATCTGTAATGCTGCCAGCCTATTAAGTCTACCACCTCACATAGCACAAGGAGTCCCAGAGTTATGAATGTTAAGCCCATAAGGCAGGCATCCACTAAACCAAACATTCTAGTTATAAGTGACTCCACTGTAAGACATACAGATGTACCTATTACTAGGCTGAGAAAGGAAAGAATGCAGGTTAGTTGTTTGTCTGGTGCCAGGATCCATCACATAAAAAATACAATCAAGTCCTTGAACAACAAGTACTGGTATGACTCTGTTATAGTTCATGCCGGTGTCAATAATTTGAGATGCAACTCCCTGGACTATATGAAGGGAGACATGAGAGAGCTCAAATACTGTATGTCCCAGGCTAGTATGAGCCTAGCATTGAGCAGCACTCTACTTCCTCAGGGATTGTGCCATGATATGAGCAAATAATAATTGACTTCAATAATTGGTTTACTTTTTGGTGTCATTCAAAGGGTCTATATTACGTAATCGAATGATTAGGTGATCAAACACCTAAACATCGACCACGTAATATCGAACTGCAAAATAGCGAACGCCGCCGGAAAATGTTACCGTTGGCCACAAAAAAAAAATTACTTTACAGCCAAACTAAGTGGAGGGCTTTGGCCCCCACACCCCCAATGTGGGGGGATTTGCCCCACATATCCCCCCTAACTAAATATACCAACTTTGAGATTGCTCCACAGTGGGGAAAACAGCAAAATCCATCGAACGACCAAGGGAAATATTTCCCTGCATTAAATTGGCCGTTCTCTGTTTTTTGCTTTCGATACTACGTGGTTGATGATTAGGTGTTCGATCACCTAATCATTCAGTCTTGTAATATAGACCCCATTCAAAGGGGGTCCAATATTTGTCAGCTTGGGAGGAAATGATCAACAGAACCCACTGCTTCAACAGGATAGCCTGTACCTGTTCCCTTTAGGTTTTGGAATATTGGCTAAAACGTTGTCCTACCCCATAGCAGCTTTGTTAGCCATTGCTAGCCTGTTAAACCTTTCAACATAGCAAAACAAACCCAAGAAAATCTAAAGGTGTCACTGCTCAATGTCAGATGTCTAAACAAGAAACTCCACTCCCTGCAAGCTCTCTTCAGCCTGGAAAGTGTAGATGTCTGTGTATTTAGTGAGATGTGGTTTAAAGGCATGGAGAACATTACGGCAGTGCAGGGCTATAATGCCCTTCACATATTTAGACCAGTTACTGCATAGGAAGTGACAAAAGGTGGAGGTGTCTCAATTTGCATCAAAAACAAGCACACCTCAAAGCTGGTCAAACAGTAAGATGTTGAGAATGTTAGGAAATAAGGTCCTTCTCCTTCTCTTATCAGGACCAAAACAGAAGTAATTATTCCAATGTGATGCCTGAGAAGCAGTTCATAGGATCACCGGTGTAGTCCAAAATGCTAAGATTTTAAAACCAAGATGGAATAAAACAATTAACACTCTGAAATTCGCACAGTGTCCTAAATGAATGGGATGACATGTAACAGAAAGTAACTTAAACTTTAAGAGTCTAAGTAGTGTGCCTTCCTAGTTGATCTCTGTGTCCAGTAGAATGAGCATATAAGATGAGACTGGGAGTAGTTTCCAATGCCAAATTTAATGTCAGACTTTACTTATTAGAACCAGCAGTATGATCAAAGATTTTACAACATGGCACCATGGTACACTGTGCCAAATGTACCTGGGAGATCAAGAAGGATTAGTAATAAATAAAGCATCGATCCTTCACCATCAATAGGTGATTATCTCCTCTTGAGAAAGCACCCCCAGGTAAATTCAGGATTGAAATGGATTAAATAGGTCATATTCCTTCAAGACTAAACCTTGAGTTGTGCATATATCACTTTTTAATCACCTTATCTGTGAAAGGAATATCCATGACGTGCCTGAAATTACCAAAAAGACCGAGACTTTGAGAGGTTAGATTCATAAATACCAATCCTCAGGGTTTGATAATCTGATCAATAACAGGTCTCAGCACATCTGCAAACTTGGTTGTTCCTGTTTACAAACCACAAGATGCAAGTCGC
Source organism: Protopterus annectens (assembly GCF_019279795.1). Classification (NCBI taxonomy): domain Eukaryota; kingdom Metazoa; phylum Chordata; order Ceratodontiformes; family Protopteridae; genus Protopterus; species Protopterus annectens. The sequence continues at coordinate 837,269,324 of NC_056725.1, read as the reverse complement.
ATATACAAAATCAAAAAAAAAAAAACATGATTAGGAATCCAACATTCATATCATAACTACTCAGCAAACACAGAGTCAGAGACCACTTCAGTATCATCTCCCATGTTATAGAGTGTCAAATGTCTCCTATTTGACATATATATATATATATATATATATATATATATGTGAAAAAAATTGTAATCTGCCTCTCAAATGGAAGATGAAAATTCCATCATGTCTGTAAAACAAAGCATAGCTACAAACCAGAATACCACAGCTGGTTGGTTATATATAACAGAATTCACTCTATATAAAAAAAAATTGTCCTGGTCCCCTTCAATAAACACATTACAACAAATAATGTTTAACAACCTTTATTACAATTCCATAAACATAACTTATTGACCTATATTTTACTTTATTAATCACAGCATAAACATCCATATAACTGTTAACTAGGACAGCGTAACCTCGCTCACCCTGACCAGATAAGGGGCGTTCTTACCTCTGCTCCACATATTTACTTTTCAAGCAGCATCCCATCTCTCACTTTCATTTCCCACTTATTGACTTAAACATCCAACCAAATAACCAGCATCCTTACCTCTACAAGCTTACTTTTACTTATCAAGCAGTGTCCAATCGCTCACTTTTGTTTCCCAACTCATTGAACCTCCAACACCAAAGGGCTAACAGAAGAGGGACAAGACTGCCCCTCTTCTCCACCTACACAAACTTCTAAAATAACCACACAACACCAATGTTCCAAAACAGGGAGGGAGGGCAGGTAACAAGTTCACGCCAAAATGTGATTCCTTACCCAGTTACACTTGGATAAAACCCATTAAGCCCCTTCCTACACTTACCTCATTTCCTCCCAATCAACCTACATTCCCATTTAACCCTTTCACCCCCCCCAACTATCTTTCATCCCCTGCCCTCTTGAATCCCCTTACTATGTCTCCTAACCCCAAACTGAAGATGTCCCTGGACAAATGAGTTTGTTACCAAACTCATTTGTCCCTGGTGCCCTTCAATAAACACATTACACCAAATGATGTTTGACGACATTTATTAAAATTCCATAAACATAACTTATTGACCAATATTTTACTTTATTAATCACAGCATAAACATCTATATAACTGTTAACTAAGGCAGCGTGACCTCACTCACCCTGACCAAATAAGCAGCATCCTTATCTCCGCTCACTTATTTACCTATCAAGCAGGGTCCAATCGCTCACTTTCATTTCCCAATTAGTGACTTAAACATCCAACCAAAATAGGGAGTGTCCTTGCCTCTGCTCACTTACTTTTACTTATCAAGTAGCGTTCAATTGCTCACTTTCATTTCCCACCTCATTGAACTTCCAACACCAGAGGGGGAACAGAAGAGGGACAAGCCTGCCCTCTTCTCTGCCAGCCAGCCTGACCAGGCTGTTCCCCCTCCTTCATACCAAACTTCCAACAAGACCTTCCGGAACAAACTTAACCATACATTAACAGTTGAGGCCAAACATCATTTGATGTACTCCCTCCTCACTGAACCAAGCTGGATCCTTGACATCAACTTAAAAGCCCATCATATAAATACCCAAAGCAAACAGTTGCCTAAACATTTGAAATTAAACCGATGATCCTTCTCCAATGCAAAAGTAATAATCATACCCTTGTATAACCCCTGTAAAACAAACATATCTTCACTCATCTTACTACCCCTTTTCACTTTATTATCCCAAGTCATTACCTGGCAAATGTACCACTAAAACACTAAAGATCTAAACATCATCTGAAACAAAGCAAGCCCAACTGCACACCTTCATACTTAGCCAGAGTGTCATTTTGCCACCTAAAGACTATAATAATGACCAAAATGAGATTTTCTATTGTAAAAGATCAATGTACTAGTAATCCAACCAGTGTACTCACTATCTATAAGGCAGTTTCCTCGGACCCATGCTTTTCAACATTTTCATTAACAACCTTCACTCAATCATCCCTGATATGACAGTTATTCAATATGCAGACAACTCTACCTTAGTCTGTGCCGCCTCCAACCTACCTGAACTCCTGACTAAAACTCAAACAGCTTTTTCCACTACCGAAAACTGGATGCACCAAAACCATCTCTCTCTCAACTCTAATAAATCCAAAATACTTCTCTTTCCTCCCTCCAGAAATTTCTCCTTTGACAAGAATGCTTTCAAAGTCCTTAGCCAAAGCAACTCTGCCATTGAAGTGGTCCCTTCTGCAAAACTCCTCAGCATTACAATAGACGAACACCTTAAATTTGATATCCACATCCAACAAAACATAAAGAAATCCCATCAAAAACTAGGCATGCTCTATAGAAATAACTGCTTTCTCTCCAACTCCGCAAGGCAAACTATTGCTAATACCTACCTCCTACCCTCTTTATTATATGGAGCCCCTCTACTAACTAACCTATCTTCTTCCAACACTTCTAAACTCGAAACTTGCTATAATAAAATCTCCAAATTCGCAACTAAATCCAAAACCTCTACTCACCACTGCCTAACCCTACAATCTCTGAACTGGCTGGAACTCTCAAACCTCCTACACTATTTCCAACTAACCACTGCGCACAAATTAATATTCTATCCAGATAAATGCCCAGTCTTAACAATCATCCTCCCCCCTTACATCCCAACCAGATCTCTGAGATCTGAACACCAAAATTTAATCTCTGTCCACAAACCCAAATGCCCTGCAGGCCAACTCCTTCTCTCTTTCACTGTAGGCAAAAAATTAAACTCTCTCCCTCCTTCACTCAGGACTACACCTAACTCTGAATCCTTCAAAACCCTACTTTTCTCTTACCTATCCACTAAACGTAAATGCTCCTGCTTTCACCCTACATAACAATCTTAAGAATTTCCCCTTTGAGCTTCCCATACTCCTGCTCTTCTCTGCACTATTACCTCTTTTTCTATTCTCTAATTAAACCTAAGCTAACATACTCAGACTAAGCATCTTCTCTCTCTTGACTCCAAGTATTGTATACATTGTAAATATCAAGTAATTCACTGATGCTTATTGTCCAGTCAGTCTAAACTTACTGCACTGAATGTAAATACCTACAAACTGTGCTACCTATGTCAAAATTCTATTTCAATGGCAATTTATCCACCTGTACCTGATTGCATATATGCATTTACCATTACATTATGTAACCTTTGTAACCATATTGCTTATTGGAGCTTTTCTCCCCGGGCCTCCACTGAAAATGGGCACACCACTGGCCCAGTGGACTTCCCCAGTAATCAAACTGAAATAAATAAATAAATATAAACATCTAATGACTAGAGTAGCATTTGCTGATCAATGAACCATCCACTTTAATGACTCCAGTACCTCCATAAAGACAATACCCCCCCTGGATTGTAACCCAATGGACCACCATTTCCTCAACAACAACCCTTTGCCACAAAACTTATCTTATCAATAGCAGTGATCTGGCAATCTTCACCCTATCAACTTACCCCAGCCCTTCAAACATAGAAACCACAGTCCAAGATTTAGTAAAGTCACATCACATTGTTACCTGTGCAACTCCACTAATCAGAGCTAACTCCACCCTTGTCCACACATATCACCCATAAAGTTTTTTTTTTTTTTTTTACATCTGGCAAATCAAACAGACCATGGCATACATTCACTAGCAACTCCAAAAAGCACAATGCCTTGCTTAAACCTTCAAACTCCTGCATAAATGGAAACGTGTTCCTCACACATCCCCAGTACACATACATATCTTGCAATGCTCTGTCAAACCCTTCACTTAGCCATAAAAGGGGTCCAGATTATGTACATCTTTCTGATTGCCCACCCCTAATGCCAAATCCAATGAAGAACATCACTACAATCTCAAAGTAGCACCGACCACAGAGCAACTCATCTGCATAGACTTTCCACTGGAAAACTCAAACCCAACTACCATGCCCACAAACTCCGACCCAACATTGGGTCTATATCATGAAATCGAACTTCCAAAATATCGAACACCATAAGTTCGACCTTGGAAGATCGAATTCGGATAACATCAAAACTTCAAAACAGCAAATGTTTTCCCAAAGAAAAAATTTGCTGTTCCGAAAAACACACAAATAACACAATCACACCAAACACCTTCAAAACCTACATTAAACCTAACATACACCACTGTCTATGCACTATCCTTAACCCAGCCCCTAACCCTAAAGTCCGCCACTACCGCACACTTACCTGACCCGTGCCCTAACCCTAAAGTCCATCACTATCTAGTTAAAGATGTTAGTGAGCCATTAGAAAATGTTCTGCTTTTAACCATTTTCTCCACTATTTAAGTAACGATGTTCTTCATCTTAGAGATGGAAGGAAAGACAATAATCAGGGTAACAAGAAATTAAACCATTCTATACTTCTGCCAGTACAGCAGAATATTGCAAAGAAACAACAAATGTAGATTCGTTGAACAATGAGGGATAACTTAAATATCAAAGTCACTGGGTCACCACATGATGTCCATACAAAATCAAATACCACACTATATGGACCAAGTTAACTTATTTAGTAGCAACAGCCCAAGGAGCATATCTGTTGCTCAGCAGTGCAAGAATATCCCTGCAATATAATTCCTACCTAAATTAAAAATTTAAACAAAATAAATATTTATGCATTAAACAGTGTGACCTTGGCAGTAACTCCCATGTGGTGTCCTGTTCCATCAGCAGCTACAACAGCACTTGTAACAGAAGTAAAGTACCTCCATAACCTACCCATACCTCCCAATGTATGTAATTTTGAGGAACGTTCATCCCCCTCCAAGTTCCCTTGAAAGAATGCCTCACATTTATTGTTAGCCATTTAAATTATATCAATGGTAAATAGGACAGCATCATATTATTTCCCCAATGGTCCCTTCTACAGATAACATCTAACTATAAAAATAAAGCTTGGCACCTAAGGTTTGCATCTGGAAACCATCCCAAACCCCCTCTTTTTTCTTTTCACACAAGTTCCAACCTAAAGTTTCTAACAATACAAACAATAATCTTGCTTATGCCTGCAGCCATTGCTTTCTTATGGTAACTCAGTCTGTCTGAGTTCTAAAAGGAATTTAACAAGATAATATTGATATGCAACTTATCCATCTATGAAATGCTTCTTTCTTACATGTGCATCTCCCATGTACTGTGGTAGTCAGTGAAAGTTTATGCACTAATAACATGCCACCCCCTTCAATTAAACATCACAATACCAGCACCCGTTAAACAAATGTCCTTCCATACTATCCTGCAGAGACAGTTTAGAAAATATTGCTGCTACCCCCCCCCCATAGGGCCCCCAGTCAAGGATGGGAATCAAACCCCTTAACAGGTGTCTATAAAGCAAACAAAGAACCACCACCCCAACCCCCTAAACATCTTCATTAAATTCCCTGTCAGGTCTAGGGACTCAAACTCGGGAAATCCCCCAAAGCTCGATGAAGGACAGACGTAAAGTATGAGAGAAAATCTGCCCATTCTGCACCCCTGGACAGTGGCCAGGTCTGCTTACTACAAATAGCTGTAAAATTGCACCTCCAACCTCCTAGCACAGTAAAACTAAGGGGGGCACAATGGAGAAAAAAGGGGACAGCCTTCAAACATTGCCCTTACAAACAGAGGGCTGATAGCATACCAGGCATAACAACGTACCCTACACTCTAGTGATAGGTGACTCTATAGTCAGGCACACTCATGTTCCACTCACCAAGCTAAACAAGGAGAAAGTTACTGTAAGCTGCCTGTCGGGTGGCAGGATCCACCACATAATTCATGCACTCAGGTCACTCCACAACAAGTACAAATATGACTCTGACATTGTTCATGTTGGTGTGAATGACCTGAGACGTACCTCCCTGGACTACATAAAAAGAGACATGGAGGAGCTCTTTGATCTTGTAGCACAGGCACGTATGACCCTAGCCCTGAGTAGCATCCTGCCATCACCCAGAATGATACCACAGTACATGGACATAATGATTGACTTCAACAATTGGCTAAGCTTCTGGTGTCATTCTAAGGGAATACAGTATCTGTCTGCCTGGGATGACATGATCGACAGACCACAATGCTTTGCCAGAGATTGCCTGCACCTATCACCCTTGGGATTCAGGATACTGGCTAGTGCTCTTGCCAATCCTATAGTGCATTTTTTTAGGCAAGGTTCAAATGACAAATTCACCACCATAATGGGTACAAGGAAGCAAAATCTGAGGGTAATGCTACTCAATGCTAGAAGTCTAAACCTCAAAATGCATTCATTCGAGGCACTCCTTAAAATGGAGAACATCAACATCTGTGCAGTGGCAGAGACCTGGTTCAAAGCTCCAGAGAGCACCCCTGCATTACCAGACTATAATTCATACCACGCGTTTCGGCCACCTAACCTGGACTGAAACACTAAAGGCGGAGGTGTGTCCGTATTCTTTAAGGATATCCACACCTTTCAGGCTAGTTGCTCAGCATAATGCATCCAAGATTATCCAAGTGCAACTAACTCTGGTCAAGACCGCAATCCAAATTGTAACTTGCTATAGATCCCCCCCCCATACCCCATGATTCCCACTCCTCATTTCTTGATACACTGGAAAATATTAGGGTACAACCCAAAACCCTAATAATGGGCGATTTCAACTGCCCCACCATTAACTTGGAAAACTACTCATGTACCAACTCTTTTGCTCGACCTTTTCTGGAATTCATAAATTCCAACGCCTTGGATCAAGTTATCCACACCCCCATCAGGGGCAGCAATATCCTAGACCTGGTCATTACCAACATGGGCGACAGGTGTTCCACACAAGAGGTCAATTCCTCGTTGGTCAGATCCGACCACAAGCTAATCACCCTAGACATCCACATCCCACCCCTACCCCCCCCCCCCATTAGGGAAACCACTGTAAAAAATGTTTCCAAAGCCAACTTCACGCTTCTTAAGACAGAAATGGCAAACTTCGTGAGACTCATACAGACAGACAATAGACGACTGCAGAATCCTACACAAATGCACTTTATAAGCACTTACATGAGTGCATGGATTGTGCTATCCCTAACAGAACCAAGATGCTATCCTCCAAAAAAAGGAAGCCAATCTGGTGTTCCCCTGCCATAAACAAACTATACAACAGAAGAAAGAAACTGTTGCAAAAAAGAGTAAATTCCCATGATTGGAGGAACTCCCTGGTCAGCCTCAGTAAGAAGCTGAGATCCCTCAAAAAATCCTCCAAATTTAGTTATGAAAACAAAATCACCACTGATTCTAAAGACAACCATAAAGCATTCTATAGCTATGTCAGGAATCTCAATGGCAACACTCAGATCTGTCCTGAGTTTCAGCACAATGGCACTAAATATACAGAACCAACTGATATTGCCAACATCCTGGAAGATAGGTTCAGTGCTAACTTTACCCCCCTCTCACCCCCTAGAGGGCCCATCTCTATAGAAGAATGCAAAGTTCCTGTAATCACAGCTGCACAGGTAAACACCACGCTCTCCAAAGCCAAGAACACAGCATCCATGGGACCTGACAACATCCCAGGCTGTGTTCTACACAAACTACAGAATGAACTGGCACCCCACCTAAGCACCATGTTCAATCATAGCCTCACCTCAGGCTTTGTGCCCACTGAATGGCGCACAGCGACTGTTATCACACTGCACAAAGAGGGAGCCACCGTGGACCCCAGGAACTACAGCGCCATTAGCCTAATGAGCCTGGTCTGCAAGGTCATGGAACGTATCATCATGGAACTTATAAACAAAGACATTGGTAATCTCCAAACTCTGGAGCCTACCCTATTCGGGTTTGTAAAAGACAGATCATGTCTCCTAAACCTGATAGACTTCTTTGAAGCAGTCACCAAAGCCGTAGACGAGGGTAAGGTGGTTCACACAGCTTATCTAGATCTCGCCAAGACTTTTCACACCATCCCCCACTCTGCAATTATAGATAAGCTCACAAAACTAGATATAATTCCCTATGTCACAAGATGGGTTGCCAACTGGCTCACTGATGGAACCCACACTGTGAAAGTAGCAGACTCCAAATCCGACTTCAGACCTGTGACAAGTGGTGTACCACAGGGTTTAGTCCTGGGTCCTCTCCTGTTTGGGATCTACTTTTCTGAAGTACAGGCTAACACAGAAGGTCTTTGGTTAATGAAGTTTCACAGATGACTGCAAACTAGGAGCCATAATCAAAACTCCTAACGATGTGGACATCCTACAAAAGGGCCTCACTGAGACAGATGCCTGGTGTCAAAGCCATGGCCATAAGCTCAATGCCAAAACATGCATTGTCATCCCCTTTGGTAAAAACTCTGTACCCATGAGCTACCACATAGGTGGTAGTCAACTTAACACCGAAAGTGTGATAAGAGACCTTGGGACACAGGTGGACAGTAGTCTCTTCTTTGATAATCACATTGCCACAGTAGTCAGGAAGTCCTTCTACAAGGCACACCTCATCACAAAAGGTTTCTCATCCAGGAAAAAAGAGGTCATTGTTCCCCTCTACACGTCACTCATTAGACCCATTATAGAGTACAACACCCCTTTTGGTATGTACCTCACAATACATCTACAACAACTGGAAAGGCCGCAGAAATACCTCACAAAGAGGATTACTGGCCTCAAACAGATGCCCTATGCAGACCGTCTCAAAAAAACTCCAGCTTTACTCCGTCACATATCGCTTACTCATAGGCAATCTCTGCCTAACATACAATGCTATGGCAAACCCAGAGCTGTTGGACATGCTCCACTTAAAGAAATCCCAATCCCTCTGAGCTACACGCTTTAAGGACCTAAACCTTGTCACCACAATAAACAGAACATGCTGGAGGGATAGATAACTGTCCCAGAGACTTCCCATACTCTGGAACAAGCTATCTATCTTTATCAAACAAAGCTCTTCATTAGCACTCTTCAAGAAAAATCTTGATGATTGGATGGGAAATAGGAAATTCTCCTTGGGGATCACCTCTGTGGCTCTGCTCGACAGGGGCACAGGAAAATAATTTTCTTGGGTGGTGAAAGCCAGGGTATCTTTTTGGCTAGGCTTATATAGTCCCTAGCACCAATAGCCTAGTAGCTACCTACAAACCCCAGTAGCATGAATCTTCAAACATACAGCCTGCACTCAAATGTCCATCACTGTTATCTGACTTCAACCCTCAATTACTTGCCAATTCTTCTCAAAAGACACAACTTATAAAACGTACCAAAACATGAGGCAACACATACCTCTCAGTAACAGAGTTGATAGCATAGGAGGTCTCACACAGTAAATCTAGACAAAATGTTTGTCATTATGACGTACCTTCAATCTTCAATGATTTGCCACTAATCTGTCAGAAAGCCAACATGAAAACTGGCTTGTTCCATGACTCCCTTGAAACACAGAACTCAAAAAATATTCGCCTAATTTATATATTCACATGCTCACAGGAAACAAATGCTGAAAACAAACCTCTCAAACTCTTATAAGAAATCAGACAAAGCCCAACAAAACGGGAGACAAATATAGACAACTGTTGAAAAGGGACATTATAAAGTTAAAAATGGTGACGTTTACTGTTAGCAGAATTTTTAAATAAGTACAGTTTTACCCATTTAAAGTACAAAATAAAACCTTTTAGTGGTTACAGTTATAAAGAGATTTTAACCACCATTGCTGCCTTCTGTGTTAAAGGCCCAACAACAGGGACATACTTCAATATTGCACTTGTGTAAACTAGAAAGTTGCTAAGTTGCTAGAGTAACAGGATTTGTTTCAACACACACTGTCTGAAGGACTGAAGTCCAAAACCCAAAAACATGTCATCACTTAGTGACTGCAATCCTCAGACCATCCCCGTGATCTGCTAAAAAAACACACATCCCATGGGGAACAAACCAAAAATACAAGCCAAAAATCTGGACATTCCATGAAAATCCGGATAGCAGAGAAGCATGGCTCTAAACTCAGTCAGGACAAAGCCATAGGCAATGAGGAGAAAGAAGTCACTACTACTTAGAAATTGGATAGAGTCTGCATGCACAGCTCCGAATGGTTACTTGTAGAGCTTCCCAGGCTGCAAACAGTCCTAGAGACTGCTTTTACCCACCGCACTCCGCCAACGGAAACCAAATGTAAGGCAAATTTCCTGCTGTGATGCTGTAATAAGAGGTTTTGTTTTACTCTAAAGCTGTTATGAAATGCCAGTGTTTCAGACCACTGTAACCTTGCCACACTTGCCACCATTGTGCATGCATCTAAATTCCCCAACGTTGAGCATGAACACCAACTCCACACAACCCACGAAAGGAGGTCTGATTCATGAAACACTAAAACACCAATGAACCCAAACATAACCACCAACACCATACCACTAGTCTACTGCAGAGTACTGGGCTAAAGTAACCGGGTTGTGTTAACGTACCTTTATTTTTATTTTTTCAGACTTAGGTCTGAAACTGAAATCAAATGTATTTCTTCATGCAGTTAATTCAATTCTCAGCTCATCCCACTGATGTCAGAAAACTACAAATTCTTGAGGAAGAGACAAGGTGAAATCTGGACATTCTGAGAAATCTGGACAACAGAATTCCCTCCACTAGATTAAGATCACACTGCGGCCATCATTCTTGAGCATGCCACAGCCCAAGAAAAAATCCACACCACAAACAGCACATTGCTGCACCACAACCACCAATGTGACCAGCATCACAGCAACCCAAAATGGCCATTCAGCAACAAATAAAACCCCATGAAGAGCTGCTACGTGCAGCATAATTACAACGCATTGAACACCCAACAAAACACAGCCTGGGCCATTATCAGCACAGCATCTCATAGACGCCGTGACTCCCTAACTTATTCCTCCATTAACAAATAGCTAAAACTCTACAACCAACCCACACCCTACTGTAAGCAGTCAAGCACACAACCAACATACCCAATCATTGGGAAAATAAATAAATAAATAAATACATACATACATACATACATACATACAGTTCACTCAACCAGTACCACCAAGCCTCATTCCTACTCAAGGTCTACCTGGTCTCCAAAAATGCCTACAGATCGTCTTGGACGTAAGCTTCCTTTGGCACATTTACACCAAAATGTGATTCCTTACCCAGTTACACTTGGATAAAACCCATTAAGCCCCTCCCTACACTTAACCTCATTTCCTACCAATCAACCGACATTCCCATTTAGCACACACACACACACACACACACACACACACACACACACACACACACACACACACACAGACACACACACACACACACACACACACCAAAAACGAAACAAAATCACAAATACTTTCAAATTATAATCCAGCATCAGTGCATAGAAAACATTTACACACACAAGCACACACAAGCACACACACACACACACACACACACACACACACACACACACACACACACACACACACACACACACACCAAGCTTTTTCCTTCCAGTCAGTTCCCCTTCCACCATCAAAAGGCATCTTCTTAAATTAAAACCATCTACGGAACACCAGATAATTTATTTGCAGAGAATTTCATTACTGCAGCAGATGCTCTGTGCTATCACTGTTCTGCCCCAATTAATTGATCAATGAAAAAAAGCTGTGTGTCAGACCTCTGGAAAAAGTGTTTCATTCTACTCATAAATAAAGGTGGGATATGCTCTCACTTCTCAAACTGTAAACCTATTGCAGTTCTATCTCCACTATCCAAAATACTAAAAAAAAGCATTCGATCACAACTTCTAAAATATCTCAGCAACAATAATCTTCTCTCGCCAACTCAATACGGTATTTCCTTCAACCACACTACTAGTACTGCCACTACTGCCTTTCCAAGATTAATTGGTTCTGCAAACATGAGTAGAAATGCAAAATTTATCTCCTCACTTTTTCTTGACCTGTCTGAGGCACTTGATACTGTCTATCAACAAAACCTAATACATAATCCCATTTCTTTGGGTTGTGCAGAGTCCTCACACTCCTGGTTTTATAATTATATTTCTAACAGAGAACAAACAGCAAAATGGCAAAATGAACTCTTATCCTTTCTACCTGCATATGTAGGAATCCCCAAGGATCTATAATCAGTCCTTTACTATTTAACATTTTCATAAATGATTTCCATGTTGCAACTAAATATGCCACTATAGTCTAGTACACAAATAATTCTGCTCATGCCTGCTCTGCACAATACATAACTGAACTCCAAAAACTTACTGAATAATCATTTTCCATATAAATTGACTGGGTAGCCTTCAACTACTAAGAAAAATAAATCTTCTTCTTCTTTCGGCTGCTCCCGTCAGGGGTCACCACAGCAGATCAACTGTTTCCATGTCTTCCTGTCCTCAGCATCTTGCTCTGTCACACCAACCACCTGCATGTCCTCTCTCACCACATCCATAAACCTTATCTTAGGCCTTCCTCTTTTCCTGTTACCTGGCAGCTTCATCCTTAGCATCTTTTTCCCAATATACTCTGCATCCCTCCTCAGCACATGTCCAAACCAATGTAATCTTGCCTCTCTGGCTTTGTCTCCAAACCTTCCAACCTGGGCTGACTCTCTAATATACTTATTCCTAATCCTGTCCATCCTTGTCACACCCAGTGCAAATCTTAACATCTTCAACTCTGCCACGTCAAGCTCTGACTCCTGCCTTTTTGTCAATGCCACTGTCTCCAACCCATATAACATAGCTGGTCTCACTACCCTCTTGTAGACCTTTCCTTTCACTCTTATTGGTACTTGTCTGTCACAAATCACTACTGACACTCTTCTCCACCCACTCCATCCTGCCTGTACTCTCTTCTTCACCTCTCTTCCACACTCACCATTACTCTGAATTGTTGATCCCAAGTATTTAAACTCATCCACCTTCGCCACCTCTACTCCCTGCATCCTCACTATTCCTCTATCCTCCCTCTCATTCACACACATATATTCTGTCTTAGTCCTGCTGACCTTCATTCCTCTTCTCTCTAGAGCATATCTCCACCTCTCCAGAAAATAAATAAATAAATAAAAAGAAGTCAGTCAATTTTATTTCCTTCTAAGCAGCTCTCAGATAAAATAATTTCTATTTAGCATAACTGTAGCCAACAACAACACAACTGAACTGGTAGCACTTGCAATGCTGCTAAGATATAATCATAGACGACAATATGATATTTAACTATTACATAAGTCAAGCAGTTACAAAAGACACCAAAAATTCAACATTTTGTATAGAGCTAAATCTCATTTCACAGACACTGCTAGAAAAAAAATTGCTTCTAACTATCTACTCCCTTCACTCATAATGTCTCTTCCATACTTATAATCTGCATGCTACTCAGAAAAATAAAATTAAAAGAATGTTACAGCAAAGTGGTAGCATTCATAACCTAATATACTCATAACTAATCACTATCCACAATCTTATCTATGAACTTGAAAGCTGACCTATTCTAAATAATATAATTCAACGTTATGCTCCAAATAGAACATTGTGCTTAGGGGACAGCCTACTGCTACTTGTCACAACTCAGTCCAACAGGACTGCCGTGACTGACTGTATTCTGTGAGTCCAAAATCTGGAGCTGTATCCATTTTATACCTGAAACAATCAGGTAAAGTCTTTCAAATCCCAACTAAAACAACAGCTCATGGATTCATAGTTATGCTCATATTCATCTCAAGGATAAAGTACAATAACTATAGCTCTGCTTGCAAGTCTATTTTCCACCTAGCTACCACTGCAAAACCACTTAAGAAAGTTCTATCACTAACATCAACCTCAAATTCTGATTGTTATACTGTTCTCTTCCTGTACAGTTTTTCACCTACTATTTCACTACTAAATTGCTCTGGTATCCTCTCTCCTCTCTCTCTCCTCAACATCTCTATTCTTCCTGATAAAGTTCCTATTATATGCAAGTTACCATCTCCTATCTCACTTATAGGTCCTCTTCCTCTCCTATATCTGTTCTTTTTCCAACATATTTTTGCTGAGTGCTACAGCCATGTTTTAGTATATGGTTTCAGTGATGTCCCCTTTCTTCAATCTTATCCGGTCTTCTACAGTCCATTCTCTGCTCCTCTTCCTTCCTTTTCTTAATAGTTTGGAAAGAATGACTGAAGAAACTGACTTGTTTTTCATTCTCCTCATTGCAAATTCACGCTTTTCTTTGTTAGAAATATAGTTTCTTGAAGTAGCATTCATGTAAACATTTTAAACTATTTTTGCTTAAACCTTCATTTTTGATTGCTACTTATATTTACTAACTGTAAATCATAACTAATTATGTTTGATTGTTCAGTTTTTGGAGCTTTTCTCTCCATGCTTCCATTAAAAAGGGACTTTGCCAAGTCAGACTGTCCTGGTAAATAAATGCAAACAAACAAGAAGATAAATAAATAAATAAAATTACCAAATGAGCAGTTTATCCTCCTGAGGTGTCTATAGTGATCCCTTTGTTCAGAGACCTCACTCACTTTTAAACTATTTTCTATCAGGATTGTTTAGATAAACTCACTAGAACAAAATTATTTTCAGGGGCAACCTAGGAGCATTGTCTGGTTAAACAAATTGTTCAGAGTCAAACAGCAGACAAACAGAGGCCAACAGAATCAAACACTGACTGGAAGATAAGATGAAGCTCATTGGCAGTTCATAGCCTTAATCCTCTGCACTAAACTGCCATACAGCTCCAATTATTTGATACACGGATAATGTAATTTTACCTGTTTTGCTGCTATAAAACCCGATGAGAGTCAATAAGACTGCCTAATGGCTAGTTCTTTCTTCTAGTATAGCACTGTTGCTAAATGCTTTCTTAGGAGACTAAATTTAATGAAATGCACAGCAGAGCTACTAAAGTCTTTTGACATGACCACATGAAAGCAGAAAGAACAAAACAGTATACTGTTTGATTTACAGCAAAAGGAGAAGCAAAGATAGGTAAGCTGCACTACAGATTTAACATTGAAAGACTCTTTCCTTGGGTCTCACAGGCTTCTGGGAAAAGGAATAAGACATTCTTAGAATCTATATGAATTTGTCTGCCATATTAGAATTTAATCAAATGGTAAAGTGGTGCAGAAATGAATGTTCCTTCCTTACAGTGCTTATTTCTTCAGTTTGGTTCCTTTGTAGGCTGACTTTTGTTCAGAGTTCGTGATCCCCCTGTCGCCACATGGGTTTTTGCTAGGTAATCTGCTTTCCACCCACATCCCAAATGCAATTTAATAAGTGAATTACTAATGCTTTGAATTGTTTTTAAGTGAATGTGCACGCGTGTGTGTGTGTGTGTGTGTGTGTGTGTGTGTGTGTGTGTGTGTGTGTGTGTGTGTGTGTGTGTGTGTGTGTGTGTGTGTATGTGTGTGTGTGTGTGTGTGTGTGTGTGTGTGTGTGTGTGTGTGTGTGTGTGTGTGTGTGTGTGTGTGTGTGTGTGTGTGTGTGTGTGTGTGTGTGTGTGTGTGTGTGTGTGGTGTGTGTGTGTGCACATGCATATTCATTATGTACATTACATACCTGGATAGGCTCTAACTCCCCATGACTCTGAACTGGATAAAAATAAGTGAATGAATGAATGAATGAATTAATTTAGAATTTAACGCTCATGAATGCTATTTTTCTTACAAATTTTATGTACCCAATGCCAATTGTATTATTTAACTTAACCCTTTCTATTAGCAGTTCTTCCTTTTTCACTTTACCATTAGGTGATCTATTGATGTAAAGTCCCAGTGAGACACCATCTGTAGTCAAACATATCAAAATTCTCATTGTAGCACAATGAGAATTTTAGTTTGATGATATTTTTTCTACATTGTGAAAACCTTGTTAATTTGCATTGACTACATTCTTGTAATTAGTGAACTGTAAATACAAAGAAAAAGGGTTGGATGATAATGCTAAGATTTTTTGAAAGAACCCCAAACAATCATTTTTAGCTGCATTGATAACTGAAGTAGCTTCTACTTTATTTGCGTTCAGTGTTTTTCCTCAGTGTAAGCTGCATATTAAATTAAAAGGCAGACAGATAGACAGACAGAGTTTCCTTATATACCATTTATGTCCCTTTCTAGAATGCTGATAGAATAAGTATATAGAAGAAGCCTGTCTCTAGACTTCTGATACACAACACACAAGTCAAATTTACTATAAATGAATACATTTCTCACCTTGGCCTTGAAACTTCTATCATGTATGTCCTCTCAGAATCATCCACCATGGTCAGTAATGAGAGTGCTGCTAAATGTTGTCTGTGATCTACCAAATCAAAAGCTTCTTTTTATCAACACAAAAATATAAAACATTCTCTACCATGATTCCTCTTAATGAAATTTGAGGGAGATCAAACAGCAGTTCTAAGTTATAAAAATATGTTATAAAACTATTTTAGTTAACCTTTAGAAACAATCCCCATTTGGTACTTATCCTGATCTGAGTGGAAACAAACAGCAACTGCAGCCAGCAGTACCCCAATAACACTAGACACAGTTAATAAGTTCATTCAAAAGGCAAAATAACTCATTCCAAACAAGGACTGTTTAAGCTGTTACAACATTTGCTCCTTTCCTAGAACTTTACCTAGTTGAGAAGATACTGAAATCTCATTTTTAAAATAAAAGTTTGAATAGCACTACAGACAAGGTGACATACCTTTGTATTTTGAACTTACTTTGAAGTGTTGCTTTCTCAACATCTTTGCTTAACAAAGGTGTTTAGATGCATAGATACATAACCCTAGGATGGGTCTATATCAGTACACCAAAAGTTCACATTTTCAAATGTTCTTACATTGACCCCTAATCAGCGAACGCTGACAACATCGAGCATTCAGAACAGCAATTTTTTTCCTAGGGAAATAATTTGCTGTTCCAAAACACATACACACAACACAAGTACACCAAACAAACAGCAATCCACACACACATATACCCAAAATCTTACAGCTAACCCTACACTAAACTGTACAAACACCACTAACTATCCACTTACCTTAACCCAAATCCTAACCCTAAGGTCCGTCACTATCGCACACTCACCTCACCTGCACCCTAACCCTAATTCACCTAACCCACCCTAACCCTCACATCCACACAGTCGCACACATACCTCCCTCACGCCCTAACCCTAACTCACCTAACCCATGCCCAACCACACACTTACCTGAACCCGACCGATAACTTTCCACCACAACGCTGAAAATAGCGAAAAGACAGAAACGGACAACCAAATTCTTTCCCTAGGAAAAAATTTGGTTATCTGCCATTTCGCTATTTTCAGCGTTCGCTGAATAGGGGTCGATGTAAGAACATTCGAAAGTACGAACTTTCGAATGTAAGAACATTCGAAAGTATGAACTTTCGGTGTTCTGATATAGACCCCCTGGGAATACCATATTGCACCAAATGTTATTATTTCAAATGACAGTTCCTAGTGCCCTTTGCATTAGCTGCTGCTTTAAGAAGTAATTTACAAGTTGCTTAAAAGGCAGCCTATGCAAAGGACTTAATGATGCTACATGCTGTGTGCGCTGCAGTGATTTCTCTGTTGGTGGTGTTTGCTCTTTCCTGACTGTAGGGCAAATAGTGCAGTTAGTGTATTTAATTAAAGGGGTGTGGGACTTACAGGTGCTCATTTCATGCAAAAATGTGTTTTAATCTTAGTATGTTAACTTGGTGAAATTACATTTTACATTGAGCTACTGAGTTGTCTCTCAGCAGAAGTGCCCATTAAGTTGGTCTGTTGAAACTAAAAGAAATGTGTTTTTGTCTACTGGACCACCCCAACGCATTTGTTCCTCAACTTGATGTTAGCTTCTCACAGTAAAATAGATGCTGTGGTCTTCTTGCTATTCTAGATGAAGTCCTCCTTAAAATTTTGCTCTGAATGGTGAATAAGAACAATGATAAAAAACCCTGTAACCCCTTTACTCCTCAGGGGAAACTGACTTTCCTAAAGAAGAAGAAAGCAACTTAGATTTAAATTATGACTGAGCATCTTTAACATTCTTGGCACAACAGACACAACACTTGTTAATAAAATTCAGTACAAAGGTTTTCTCATTATTAGCATGAAAATTCCTACTCACAGTATTGAGAGTTGTTGGTGCTTTTCATTGATCAGACAGCAAATATAACAGAATCAAATGTATGACAAAACTCTTAGGCCTACTTACTAGGGAGTGTTGCTGGTGTTTACTCAGATAAGGAGCTGCTGTCAGTGTATTACTATCTGATGAAAAAATACATCAACAGAAGATGGATTCACCAAACCTGCAAGACTGAAAAATATTATCTCTAATATTGAATGTGGTGTTTTTTTTTTTTAATCTTGCCAAAGCTCATAATTTTGTTTTACCTTAGGTTTCATAGACCTTCATCAGTCTTGGAATACACTGCACATTAGTTGAGCAGCCAGGATCAGAACCTCTTTCATAAGAACATAGGGTCTCCATTCCACACACAAAAATAGTGAATGTGTTTTGTGGTTTTCACTAATACTTCGAAAATCTGTTAGGCTAGAAGACTTATGTTTTACCTGATTCATCACTGCTGGATACTCACATATCATGTTCAGACTGATTGGTTCACCAGTTACCTGGAAGAAAAACTAAAATGACAAAGTTCTTCTTCTACATGTTTGAATTTTCAATGTGTATAGACTACCACAGCTAAATGTTTTATCCATCTTACTCACTCCTCAGAGACCTCCTGTTGGTACTAGATTGCACACAGAATATTCTGGTTTCGGAAGAGCTTTTCTTCTACCTTCCACTGTATCATTTGCTTCGATGGATTTTACTTTTGTTCTTTACATCCCAGAAACCATTTTGCACTTCATTTTAAAACATACAAGAAGCTGATTGGAGCACCATCTTTGTGGAAGACAGATGAATGATGGCTGAAATTTGATTAGACAGATGGTATTTCAGACTGGTTAAGACTGTAGCTGACTTAAAAGCAATATTGCTATAATGCAGCAGAGATGAATCAATGTTAATCTGTGACAGTGCCATGTGGCACATTCCTATGATACTACAAGTGACACACCTTTATACCCTAATAGTTGAGACTGAATCTGGCAACAAGTGTTCAAATTACTATTTATGCTAATGACTTTAGAAAATCTAGAAGAAGCAGAATGTTAGCTGAATACAGGCAAGGTGTCCACTTGGTCATAATGACCTGAGGTCAACTAATAGATACTTAATAGGTGGCTGAGGGACTGCACTGTGTGATCAAAAGCCAGTTTCCTGATCTTGACAAATAGATTGAGTGCTGTAATATAGTGCACTAGTATAAAACAGAGACACTCCACCACAGCTACAAACATGGTTTTCAGGGTAACACTGTGTTCTTTTAGAGGGTTAAATACCACACATGTTGTTCTCCATTTTATGTATGCATATGTACCATGGGAAATGGATTTATAGTGCTAACAATGCCTGTAGTATGTTAAACAAAGCATGTAATACAATTGTGACTAGAAGCTTGGTTAAACTTTATGGCAAATCATACCTGTACCTTCTAGCTATGCACAATTCCTGCTTACCTTATACTATAGTATAGAATGTTTGTCATGTGGTAAATTAGTAAATATGTATATATGTATTTCTCTTGCTTTATACTCTGCATACTGATATTTGCTAACACCTTGTGCCGTACTTTCTCTCTTATCCATTCCCTCCGTTAAAATCTGTTATCCCATTAGGAAATTCACCGTTAACAAAATAGTTTCCTTGCATTTGGCTGCAATCAAATCTCTTTAATAGAATGCCAATAAATATATTCTTCAATCTATTTTCTTGTCATCATACCCACTGGTGTTCTTATCGAGTTTTATACATTTTGTTGCTATTGAAAATCCTTTATTGTACGGATTTTCTGCTAAAATGTTTGCTGCTATTAAAACTAACATTACTGTGACTATTGTTATTTTCTGCATAAGAATCTGTACAATATGGTGCATCTGTATGGGATCTATCTGTAACATTTGCTATTCTTGCTTGAGGTTGGGGTCATACTTGAAAGGGGTTCTTGGACCAGTGTACTAGCATAGTTTAACAATGTAAAAATAATTAAACTACTGGGGTACTTTCTGACCAAGTGACACCAATCAAGACTTATGTACTAGAAGGGCATGACTCCTCAGCAGACACTTGGAAGCCATCTTGGATAAAGGTTCACTGGTGCAACTGTAGACCAGGAAGAGGTGACAGCATGGGAATTTATTGCTTGTGTGGATAGTCAGCGATGGAGGTTCTTTGTCTCTATATGATTAAATTTAATGGATACCTTCTTCAGTGTTGCTCTACTATAAACTGGGATAAAGAGATTTGTCTAGGAAAGGTGCTTTCCCTCCTTTGTAAAACAACTAGCATTGGTTTATCAACAGTAATCTATCTGGCTTGGGATGTTGAAGGGTAAACAAGTGGAGTTTTTCTGGAAACCAGAAACCTATTTGAGAGTGAAGACATCCTGAAACAACCCAGGTATGAATTTTCTGATCCTCATCCAATTGTCCAAGCTATGTTTGAACTGGATTAGGGAGGAGCTCTGCTCCACATTGATGGAGATCCTGTTGCAGAGAAGGGGTAGTATCTTGGATACATACTTTTCTCTCCAGCAGGTCCTATTTATATCATAGACAAGGTTTCAGTCTTTAGAACAGGTAATTCTGAGGTTTATTTTGCGAATATGTAGGAGGTCCATCAGGGTGGGGTCTGACAGTGCCCTGTATGCCAGGCATATATCTCCCCTCAACAGCCTGTAGGAGACAAATACAGGGATAGGGCCTTGAGGTGGTCTGCATAGGACATTGTACTTCTGTGTTGTATTCCTTCTGTGAGGAACCTCTTTGGATATTCTGATTGTTGGATGTGCCTGGTTAGGTACATACCAAAGGAGGCATTGTCATAGGTTATAGGTTCATAGACAGGTACTAGGCTATTGGCCCAAGGGCCTACATAAGCCTAGCCAACAAGGATCCCTGGCTTATGCCACCCAAGAAAGTTATTTTCCTGTGCTACTGTTGAGCAGAGACACAGAAGTGATGCCCGGGGTGTATTTCCTAATTCCCATCCACTCGTCAAGATTTTTCTTGAAGAGTGCTAATGAAGAACTTTGCTTGACATAGATGGGTAGCCTGTTCCAGAGTATGGGAAGTGTTTGGGACAGGAATATATCCCTCCAGCATGTCCTGTTTATTGTGGTGACAAGGTTTAGGTCCTTAGAGCATGTAGCTCGGAGGGATTGGGATTTCTTTAGGTGTAGCATGTCCAACGGCTCTGGGTTTGACATAGCTTTATATGTTAGGTAGAGATCACCTCGGTGTATGCGATATGCTACAGAGTAAAGCTGGAGTTGTTTGAGGCAGTCAGTGTAGGGCATTTGTTTGAGGCCAGTAATCCTCTTTGTGAGGTACTTCTGTGGCCTTTCCAGCTGCTGCAGATGTCTTGTGAGGTACATTCCAAAAGGGGCATTGTACTCTATAATGGGTCTAATGAGTGTCGAGTAGAGGGGAACAATGACCTCTTTTTTCCTGGATGAGAACCCTTTTATGATGAGGTGTGCCATGTAGAAGGACTTCCTGACTACTGTTGCGATGTGACTATCAAAGGAGAGATTACTGTCCACCTGGGTCCCAAGGTCTCTTTTCATGCATTCGGTGTTAAGTAGATTGCTGCCTATGTGGTAGTTCATGGGTACAGAGTTTTTACCAAAGGGGATGACACTGCACTTTTTGGCATTGAGCTTGAGGCCATGGCTCTGACACCAGGCATCTGTCTCAATGAGGTCCTTCTGTAGGATGTCCACATAATTTGAGGACTTGACTATGGCTCCTAGTTTGCAGTCATCTGCAAACTTCATTAGCCAGAGGCCTTCTGTGTTAGCCTGTACTTCAGAGAAGTAGATACCAAACAGGAGAGGTCCCAGGATGGAACCCTGTGCTACTCCACTTGTCACTGCTTTGACGTCAGATTTGGAGTCTGCAACTTTTACAGTGTGGGTTCTGTCAGTGAGCCAGTTGGCAACTCATCTTGTGACTTAGGGATTTATACCTAGTTTAGTCAGTTTAGCTATAATTCCAGAATGGGGGATGGTGTCCTCAATGATAGGTCAAATGAATGCTGAATACAATGGAGCAATTACTTCCTTGGACCTAGATGACATACCTTTCTTTATTAGTTACACAACATACAATGATTTCCTCACCACTGTAGACACATGATGGCATTTATTTGTAGTCTATGGCTCTGACTTAAGTAATTTCTGTGTTAGCCCTTCCAGGAGAACCTTTGTGTCATTGAAATTTGCCAGCCAGAGACCCTTGATATTGGACTGGACTTTACAGAAGTAAATGACAAAAAGGAGCGATCCCAAGACCAATCCCTATGGGACTCCACTTGTGATTGGCCTCTTTGTAGTGGTGGACTCTCCAATTCTAACTTTCTGGGTTCTGTCTGTGAGTCATCTGGCTAGTCACTGGGTAACATAAGGGCTTATACATAACCTTTTGAATTTTCCAACAATGCCTGAGTAGGGTATTGTGTCAAATACCTTGGGTGGATCATGGTAGGTAGTGTGAACCATTTTGCCCTCCTCCATTGTTTTGGTCACCTACCCAAATAAGTCCACCAGGTTGAGTAGACATGACCTGCCTTGATGAAACCAAATAGGGTTGTGTCCAGTATCCAAAGATTTCCTATTTCTTTATTGTTCATTTCCATGATAATTCTTTCTATGGCTTTGGATATGAGACTAGTGAGACTTCTAGGTCTGTAGTTTCCAGTGTCTATAGATGGCCCACCATTGTGCAGCAGAATGACTTTTGCTGTTCTCTATTTGTGAGGCATGAAACCTGTTTGGAGGATACAGTTAAATAGCAATGCCAGAGGCCCTGATAGATAATCTTTCATGCTATTTAGAAGACATCCTAGGATATTGTCTGCACCCACTGATGCAGTGTGTTCTTGGTCTTAGAAAGAGCATTGAATACCCATTCCCTATTAATAGTAGGGGGAGTTATATCTGATGGTATTTCCTGAGAGAAGGTTGAGGGGTAAAGTTAGAGATGAATTTGTCAGTCAGTATGTATGATATATTTTCTGTCTCAGTATAGATGGCTCCATTAACAATGAGCTTTGCACACAATTGTGTTTTTCCTTTGAAGTTGCAGACATAGGAAAAGAATGCCTTGTGGTTGTTCTTGGCCTGAGAAGCCAAATTTACCTCAAATTTGCCTTTGGTAGATTTTGTCTGTTCTCCAAGTTGTTTTTTTTTTTTTTATTTTTTAGTTTGATTAGAGTGCTTTTATCCTGCTGAATGCTACACCTCCTAATTGTTGCCATGATTTTCTTCCTTCTGTTATGCAGCCCAATGAATTTGTGATTCCACCAGGGTGGCTTATTTTTTGAGCTAACTCTTTACTTGGTGGGTACAGCTGCCTCTATGCAGCTATCAGCATGCTTGTATAGGGTTTCTGTGAACAGTTCCTCATAGGCAGCAGTGTTTTCAGGGCTTATGGGGGCTTGACGTTTTGCCAGATTATCAATTAACAGTAGGAAGGTAGCCATACAGTAGTTCCTGAACTTTCTAAGGTTAGCTGAGGTTCCGGGTTTTATTTTTACTTCATAGGAGACCATTTTGTGGTCTGACCTTACCTGAGAATACATTACACTAGGGAATGTACAGCACTCTCCCATATTAGTTAGGACCAGATCCAGTATGGTTGTACCCCTGGTTGTTGTATTGACAATCTGATCCAGGGGGTTTGTGTTTACAAAATCCAGAAATCTCTATGCCTGTACATTTGGTGTTATATATGATTCCCAGTTAATAGTGGGTTGATTAAGGTCACCCATGAATATGGTATTGCATTGGATGGTGAGTTGTTAATAAGTCTAAAAACATGTTATGGGTTTCCTGGGTCATTGAGATGACCTATAGCTTGCAAGGAAGTGGTATGGGATTTTTCCTATGGTGATTTGAAGGTAGAGAAGCTCAAGTGCGTTGTCCTTTTTGACCAGCTTTGATGTATATTTATATTTGATGAAATCAAGACACCTCCACCTTTAGTCCCTGTATATGCAGTAGTAGGTCTAAATGTATGGAAGGCATTATAGCTTTGCACTGCCGGTGTGCTGTTCTGGGCTTTAAACCATGTCTCAGTGACCACACAGGCTTCAGCATTCTCTAGGGTGAGGAGAACTTGTAGGGAGCAGAGTTTCTTGTTTGCACTCCTAGCAGTGAGCAGTAACACCTTTACATTTCAGTTTTGATTTTCCAGGAAGTACTTTCAGTTTGGCATTTCCTAAAAAAATGGCACCATTGGATAGGACAAAGTTTTAGCTGATTTTTGAAAGCCCAGAGGGGAGAGGTGTAGACCATCCTTGGCAAAGCAGCATGGCCTGTTGACCATTTCTTTCTATGCTGACAAATATTGCACTTACGTAGAATGATACCAGAAACTAAGCCAATTATTAAAGTCAGTCATCATCTGTTCATATTGTAGTATCTTCCTTGAAGAGGGTAAAATGCTGCTCAATGCTAGGCTCATACTAGCTTGGTACTCATATTCCGAGAGCTCCATGATGTCTCTCCTCATATAGTCTAGAGGTGTATGTCTCGGGTTATTTACACTCACATGGACTATGACTGAGTCATACTGGTACCTGTGGTCCAGTGACCTGAGTGGATGCATAATGTTGTGGATCCTGGCCCCTGATAAGTAAGGGACTGTGACTTTCTCTTTACTCAGCCTGATGAGTGGGACATCAGTGTGTCTCACAATGGAGTCTCCAGTGACTAGAATATTGGATTCTGTGGTGGCTTACTTATGGGCTTAGAAGCAGAGGCTCCTTGAGATATGGTCATCTGTGTTGATGTGGTTGTTGTGTTGAAAGAATGCCTTTGGGGCTGCTGAGGTTATTTGTTTTGTCTACTTCATCTAAGAGGTCTTTGTGGTTTAGGAAGGTTGCATTTAAGTGCCTCAGCATGTGTTGGTCTATGTGTCTGTTTTGAATTGTATGTGATAGGTGCAGTCTGTGTACTACTGACAACTTTATTGACATTAGGAGTACTTCTATGTGACAGCTTTGCCTCCAGTGATGTTATGGAAATACATCTCTCACATACCATATCAGTTTGTTTGAAAATTATCTGGTTGTCAGTAAACATGAGGCAATTTCTACACTAGTGGATATGGGCATCCTGAGGCAAACTGGGAACGGAGATAGTGGGAAAGTTCTTATCCATGGCAACATGCCCTTTTTTATTGATTAGACAGCTGGAGTGAGAAAATAAAATAATGTTAGGAGTATCTGGTTTGCAACTCTGGGGACAGTGCTTGTCACTGCAAACTAGTTACCCTGTGTGCAACTAGGTATTGGTGAAATTTCTGTTGTGCTTTTACAGGAAAAATGTCACTCAAGGTGCCTACATGTATACAGGGCACTGCCAAACACTTGAGACAAAACTAATAAGTAGACCCTGATGATTTATGGATGAGGTATTTAGGGAGATATTCTGAAGTTAGGTTGGACAGCAGCTAATCAAGCAGTACTTATTGAAGAGAAAGAATTAGGTTTGTCAAGAATGATGAAAGGAGGTGATTCACCTGGTTGGCTCCTGTCTGGCTACTATTAGTGCTGGTCTGACCATGGCTTCACACTGCTGGGATACTATGCTCCTTTGCTTCTTCTCTGACCAGAAGGAAGACAGTAACACCAATCCCAAGGTCAGAAGCAGGCCACAGGCTGTTTGGTGATCCACTGTATTGTCCTAGGTGATGCAAGGCTTATTGTAGCCCTTTCTTGGTAGATGCCTTGAATAATAATCAGACCAGTCAGGAACGTCAAGCACAGTCACTCACTGCCCAAATAGAAACAGTCGGAAATCTATGCACTCTGCTCCTTCTCTCACCATGAGCATAATATAAGCATAAATTCCAAGCTGTCACCCATGAAGCAATTATTAGGATTTCCAGTGATCAGCATCTCCAGGAAATAATGTGTCTGTGCTCCTTCTCTCACTACAAGAAGACGGAAGCACTAATCCCAAGACAACTACTGAGAGGTACAATGTGGGCTCTCCAAAGAATGGCGGTGTTGGACTAGATGTTGCATACTTTAAAGTCAGGTGGAAAAATGGGTTAATAGAAGTTGCAGTGTGCACTAATCAGTTAGATATGAAGGAGGGGGTAACTTAAGCTTTAGCAGCCTTA
Source organism: Protopterus annectens (assembly GCF_019279795.1). Lineage (NCBI taxonomy): Eukaryota > Metazoa > Chordata > Ceratodontiformes > Protopteridae > Protopterus > Protopterus annectens. The sequence goes on along the minus strand of NC_056725.1, from coordinate 837,243,060 downwards.
GTGGCGAGCCACTGATTTTAAAAAAGCACGATAGATTGGAAAGGGGTGGGAACTTTGTATTCTGGCTCTATGGAATATAGTGGAATGGCCAATAAATTTAAATAAAATTGTAAAAGGATTTGACTGGTTTTCTAATAAGGAAAGTATTGATCTTAGGATAAATGTTATACATGATTACTATAATTTTGTTCCATAATAAACATAACTAGATGGTTAGTACAATTCCAAGGGAAGTGTGGAATTTTTTTATTGTAGTTTTAATAATGCACTATAGGGATAATATGAATGATGACTGGAAATGGATCTAATGTAAATGAAGAGCTAAAAATACTTTATCATAAATATTGTAAAGGTGTTCAATTTAATAACAGCAGCAGTGGAGTTCTTTTCAAACAGAAAGTGTATGGCTGGATGGCTAAAACTAAGCACTACTACTTTAAAGATATAATTTTCAAACACAAAAAATAGTAACGCCAAAAGCCGAGTTCCAATGACTCCACTGAGAGGTTTTACATTTTAAAATCATGTTTAATAAAACAGTTACATTACATTAAGTGCGTTCGTCCTACATACACAGGACTTCATCAGAATGAAAATAAAAAGCATTGCAAGCACCTGTATATATACTAAATGCCACAGCTAATAATTCAATTAAGACACTTAATTAAACATTGCAGCTAATGAAAACATTGCATAATAGTTAAGAGTTTAAAAAGGGATATTCAAATACTAAGAACTGCTTAAAACATACTTAAAAGTTATATAAATAATGTGATGGTTAAATCTTAATAAAAATGAATTGTTAAAAATATTGTCCACCACTCTGGTTTCATAATATCTTAAGACATTTATAAATGTACTAGATAAAATGTCTTAATTGAATTTCAGTAGATTCCTTGGAACTCAGCTTCTGGTGTTACTATTTTTTGCGTTTAAAGTTGTTCTAGGAATGCTACATTTGTCTGTTTTTTACATAATTTTTAAAGCTAGCAAGCCTTTGTCTGAATTTTGATGTACAGTAGGAGGGACGATTATATGGTACACCAAAAGTGTTATAACCTACTTTGATGGAGAGCACGCTTTCAGTAAAGAAGGACAATAGGTTACACTTCAAATTTCAAAACAAAATTACACAAGAATGACCACCAAAAGTATTCCCTTTCTGCCAGGGTATTTCTAGCTAGTGACCACTACTGCCATAAAACATTTTTTTTGATGAAGCAGCCTGTGTGTCCTTATGTAAATGTAGAGTGACATCTGGGGAAAGAAACATATTTTGTGGTTTGTTTTTTGGCCTGAAAACTAGTAATAGTTTTGAAGAACAAGACTGATGTTTTTTTACTCCATGTTTCCCCTGCAGTAGTAACACTACAAACAACAAAATATGTTGTGGGTTGTAGCCCATTCATGGCCATTGAATATTAATTGGTTACAGTTTTTTCAGAACTCTTGTCACTGTCTTTGGCCCCAGCAGAACAGTTTGCAAAAGTGAGCCCTTCCACTCTTTTAGAGTTTAGGTTTGGTGTGCACCCTGCTGCTCCTTAACCCTAACGACGCTTTTCAACTCATGAACTATATAAAATAAATGCAGAGCTCATTTTTAATTGTAAACTTTCTGTGGTTGCCAGCTGAAATGAAGTAAATATTTAAAGAAAAATCAATTGACACATAGAGATTGTTCTTGGTCCAATGGCAGTGACACCAGAATGAAATATATTTGAGCCCCAAATAACAGCTAAATACTTTCCTTTTATATTTCCAGTAATACATTTCATTATGTTCGATGAGAAGAACTAAACAGCAGGCTCAGTCTGATAAAGTTAAGCATAATTGGTAATCAGACCCAAATAAGAGCTAATACTTTCCTGTCATATTTTAATGGTTCCAGCAGTACCTAAGTAGAAGGCTTCTGTGTGTTTGTGTGTGTGTGTGTGTGTGTGTGTGTGTGTGTGTGTGTGTGTGTGTGTGTGTGTGTGTGTGTGTCTGTGTGCATGTGTGTGTGTGTGTGTGTGTGTGTGTGTGTGTGTGTGCACATGCGTGCATGCGTGTGTGTGTGTGTGTGTGTGTGTGTGTGTGTGTGTGTGTGTGTGTGTGTGTGTGTGTGTGTGTGTGTGTGTTTTATAATTTGGCCATAGTTACCATGCTAGGACCTTCCTAGCTGAAAAGAAGAGGAGATTTAAGGGGAAACTTAAGCACCTACATGTCCAGAGGCCCTTGTTTGTCCAGCAGCAGTGACACTAGCATAGAATGCTAAAGGTCTTGAGCTCAAGTCCCAAACAAGAGCTAATATTTTCATTTTATATTTCCATGATTCTAACAATAGTTAAGCAGAAGAGATGGCTTTTCCGAGTTGAAAGGAAAAGTGTTTTTAAGGGAATAGTCAATGCCTATCTCTCCAGATCTTGTTAGTCTAATGGCAGGGACACCAGCATAGAATGTCAGATGTCTTGGGCTTGAGTCCCAAATAAGTGTTAATGCTTTCCTTTTCATATTTCCATTAAAACGTCTCGTTAACTTACGTTCAATGAAAAAGATTTAACAGCAGGCACAGCTTGATAAAGTTAAACATAATCAGTAATTAGTATATTTTAATTAACTTTATTGCTGTACAGAAGTCTAAAGAAGACAATGACCTTAACCTTCAAGTCTGATTATACATTACATTCAAAGATTCAATTACCAAAAGCACAAGAAGAAATGTTGTAATTCAGTTAACATCAAGCTGAGATCAATGCCACAACATATTAGAAAGAAGCTTCTGCATACCTTACCGAATATTAATGAACCTTGTATTATCACTGCTGATTATACTAATTAGAAGCTTATGCTTTCAAGCATTAGACCAATGGTCTTAGACAATTTGGATATGGTCTCCAGCAGATACCACAGTGGGACTTCATGAGGGATGAAGCCAATCACAGAGCCGTGGTTAGCAGCTTGGTTTAAGCATTGTTAAGTCATTGTATTCCTATACTATTTCCATCTTTGTAATAATTGCAGGCCTTAACAGTGAAGTTCCACTGTAACCTTTGATTTACCCCCATTTATTCATTTTACATTTGGTAACAAGGTAAGTGGCTTAGTTTGATAACCTGGGTCAAAGGCATACAAATAATTAGAAATGACAGTTTGATAGTGGTACTTATTACATCTGCAAAAAGGGAAAAAACAAGCAAGCAACAGTGGTTTCTAAAAACAATGCAGCAGAAATAAGAAATACAGGTTAGATTCATACAGCAAAGTATTCATACATACAGGATCAATCCTTGGATCACTCCTTTTTAGGATTTACTTCTCAGAAGTCAAGGTCAATCTCAGTGGTTTCTGGCTGACTAAATTTGCAGATGATTGCAAATTAGGAGCTGTCTCCAGGAGGGCTGACACAGACAAACAACTGGTGTCAGAGGCATGGACCAAAACTAAATGCCAAGGAATGCATAATAGTATCCTTTGGGAAGATAATTCCCTGGTAACTATCATATTGACATCACACCCCTTAGAGTTGACCCAGTAGCCAGGTGAGATCTATGCCTGGCAGACCTCAGACCCCACTCTGATAGACCCCCCTGTATATCCACAAAGCAAACAGCACCAGAATTACCCATTCTAAAGACTTAAATCTTGCCTGTGATATAAATAGGACCTGCTGGAGAGATAGGTATGTATCCCAGAAACTACACTGTCTATGGAACAGGCTCTCCATCCATGTGAAGCAGCGTTCCTAACTAACCCAATTCAAATGCAACTTAGACAATTGGTTGGGAAAAGTGGAAATTCATCCTTGGTTTGGCACCTATGTTTCTAATGGACAGAGGTAACCTATAAATGGTTCATCTCCCAAGCCCATGCTTTCACTTATCAAGGTTATCAGAACTTGTCAGATATTTGGGATGCATGGCTAGGTGTAAAAAGGCCCTTGTGGTCGTTAGAGTAGTAAATACCCATGAACAATTAGATTTCTGCAACAAATAAAGGCAATTTATAGTGCTGCAAGCACAATTATATCTGGAAGCAAAATATAAAATCAAATAATAGCTTGCCTACATAATTGTCTCGCTATAGAGTCTGCCACAGACTACCTGCACTCAAACCACTCACCCTCGTGGTAGTGTAGCAGCTTGAGACATGTCCTCCTTCTTTACAGCTCTAGCTGTCAGATGGATATAACACCCACCTCTTGTCTAAGGCAAAAACATTCCAGTTCCAGTCTCTGAACCACATCAAATTAATGTCCCTCACTCGAGTGTGCAATTGATCCAGTAACTAAAACCTCAACAAATGTGAAGGGTGATAGAAACATTTAGGCTTTTTAACAAAATATACCCATCACTCATTTCTGTCTTGTTCACACACACACACACACACACACACACACACACACACACACACACACACACACACACACCTGCACAAGTAAAAATATCGAAGTCACTGAAACTCATTGAATTAACCTGCCTCACACAAATGTGGAATTGCTCCACAACTTCATGAAAAGAGCAGGGGATACGAAGATGTAGGCTTTTTAACAAGTAAGAAGTATCTCTAACTGAAAATCTAGAACTTTGAGCAACTGTGGCCAATTTCCTTTGAGTGCTCCACCTTCTTGGAAGGACACAGGCTGACATTTTCACTGATTCCAAATACTGTGCCCCACCCACAGCTACCCTCAAACTCACGCATGTCTGCCAGTAGTTCTCTGTCTCCATTTCAGCTCTCCTATTCTTTCTTTAGCTTATCCAACTGCAGAACAACACAAGTTGCTGAGGGGAAAGTGTTGGTTGTAGGTATACATCACTGTACTCTTTGGTTCACGAATGCTTTTCCCTTTCTTTTCTTATATAGAGACCAGTAATGTTCGGCTTGGCTAAACATCTCAGCTGCTGCTTCTAGATTTTTTTAAAATACCATCTTTGCTCATTAACTTTGCACTTTGTTACTGTAATTTTTGCTCATTATCTGTGCGCTTTTTCATTAGTATAATCTTTGCTAACTGTCTTTGCACTATATTTTGTTTTTCTTCTCAAAATGTGATTGCCTGTGTTCAAAGAGCAGCCGCAATAAGGAACTCTTGTCTGATTTAATTCTGTCTCAAGTGAAGGTTTCAGAGGAGTATTTATTCTCCAGAATAGTTAATTATATCATCTAACACATTACGTCATGTGTACCCCCCAGGTATTCTTAAGTTTGCTATGATATGCTTTACCTTATTAATTCCGTACTTTGATGTTGCTGCAAAAATTACATGAGCTTGTTCTTTTACTGTGTTTTCAGTATGTACCATGTCTTTGTATGAATCTTGTACTTACAACACTTTATGTATGTGTTGTACCTTTTTTCCTATTTAAATGTTTGATGTTAGAGAAATTAATTGTACCTTCTGTATTATGTGTGTGTAACAAGTGACATGATTATATACATGAATCTTGTACAACCATCTCTTTATAGATTTTATTACCTTTTTGTAATGTCAAGTTAGAGACACTTTTTGGTTATGCTTTGGTGAAAGTAGAGAGGACATTAGTCATTTTCTACCCCAGGATTATTTAAAGGAAGGAAAGGTGTGTTGTCTGAGATTGGCCAGAGGGCCCTTAGCTTTGTTTTTGAATTTTCTCAGTTGTTATTTAGTCATCACATTTGTGTGATATTTGGTTCATTTCTACAGAACTTAGCAGAATTCGGTGACCATGCTATCTGAGAGAGCAAATTTGGTGGTTTTCTACATTTGATAAGATTTCTAAGTAGTCTGTACTGTTATGCACTTGCCGTTTTCACTATTTAAAGTTTTAGCTGCATTATTGGGTGTGTGTAATGTTAAAGTTTTTTATTTTTTTTTTACCATTAGATAATCTCAAGTTAGAGCAGTTTAGGTTACATTCTTGTGAGAGCAGAAAGGAGCCGAGTCATTTTCTGATCTAGAATTCTTAAAGGAAGGAAAGCTATGTTTGTGATTAGCCAGAGAGCCCTTAGCAAAGCTGCTATGTAGTAATCATTGAGGTTCGTTTTACAGAGGTGGACTATAGTGTCTTGTATAGATGCAAGAACTTGGATTTTAAAATTTCCCTATTAAACTACCACTAAAATTTCCTCAGTATTTAGCTGTGCAAAGCTCAATTAGTTTGCACATTGAGAAGCACCACACCGTGAGTTTATTCTTAGATAGTCTTGCATGTAATCTATACTCTTATATCACATAAGCTAGCCAACCATAAATCTGTATTTTACCATCTTCTTGTAGCTCTCATAATAAGGACTATTTCTTAAATAATGTTAGTGCATAATAACAATAACCCATTCCTGAGTGTAGCTATGTCAGGATTTAACTGCAATTGGCTTTGTTTAATCACTTGGGCTTTCCCCTCATTATCAAACCATGACAACTGTGGGTAAATCCTGATATACCCACACCCAGTTGTGGATTATTGCTTAAATACATGTCAGGTATGTATTTAGCATATTTAAACATGTTAATGGTAATTTTAGACACTGGTCTTTGAAACTGCAGGCTACTTGGAGGGGTTAGATAAGAAATGTGCTTAAAGGACAGATTTACTGGAGCTACTGTGCCATTCTGCTGATCTTTAGTTTCACTGAATTGAAGAGATGCTATCAGCCTCCAAGTCAATGTGTTGGACTATAAATTTAGCCTCTTGGAAGAGTACTGTAGATGGTGATCCAAGGTCTGACACTGCAGTCTTGATTAGATGTAAGACAGCAGGGAAAAACAGTTTATTTCAAATAAAAGTATCTCTCTGATTAAGAAAAAACGATAATTGTCCCTGTCTTTTCATCCTGCTCTTTACAGAGGAGTTAGAGTTAGAGTCGAAAACTATAGGAATTCTCTTAACATCATGTGACTGGCTGGCTAACATCTGCCACATTACTTTTTTAAGTAATCTAGTAACATGATCCTGTTGAATTATTTGAGATATTCCCCAGCAAAAACAATTTAGTTAGTAAAGGTGAAACTTTCAGTATTAGTTGTAGCATCCATTGAGAAAACACTCTGAGACTTTTATAGCCTATATTAGTTAAAAGGCAGGTGAATGTTTCACCCACATCACTGGTTGTATAACTGTTTCCTTATTTTGCAGCAGACCAAAAGAAGTGATGCTGATGTTGCCTGAAACTTCAAAAACACGCAAAGATTTTCTTCCTGACTGATTTTGTTATCCAGAACTAACACTTTAAGCATCTCTTACCTTGGTTGAGAGACTGTTAACATCTGTGTAAGTTTATAATTTCACAAGCGACAAAACAAAAATTGCATGGTAGCAGTATAAAAACTTTATTGCTCACCCTGATACCACAACTGTAGGTTCATGCTGGCATTTAGTAAGCAGGTGGATGTTAAATGAATGAAATTCCAGAATGTGCATTTATCTGGAGAAACTGGCCTAAACACAGGCAGTTATGTTTTTGGGTGTTGTCAACCAGAAAATAATTTATTGCCAGGCTTCTCGGGGGGGGGGGGGTATTACATCAGACATTTGAGAAATTAAAATATAAAGAGTAAATATCAGTAATATGCAAAAGTAAAACCAACATAATACTTAACAACTAAAGAACAAAGGCTTCAATGCAATGACACATAAGCGATGACACAACATGGTGACTGCTGTTGTTTTTTCACATGACAAGTAAGACATAATTGAGCACCTTCTCCTGCAGGATACTCCGGGGAAACATCAGCCAATAGTGATACATTCTAGCATGTAGGACAAGGGCTGGCCATGAGTATGTGTTGGAAGGGGTGGGATTTCTCTACTGGTATAAAATTATTAGTTCAGATGGCTTGCATAGCTACAAAGTTATCTCATACATTACAGCTTATACGACTCACCCAAGATCAGAGCTGCTTTTCAGCTGATATTTTCTGTGTATTCCTGCATTTTATGAGTGTTTCTTGCTGTCCTTATGTGTTTCTTACTTGCATTTAAGACTTCAGCTATTACTGCTCCATTTCCTCTTTTTCTGTCAATTACACTTAAATTGTGATATCTGTGTACTTGCTTTTCAGATTCCATTATGTACACTAAATTGAAGTTGCTCAGTCTTACAACACTGCCAAGTCTTGTCAAGTCACTTCCCATCTTTTGTGTACCTTCCTCTTTATATGCTTGGTTACATAACTTTATGTCACTGGCACACATCTAGGGTGAGTTGCCCAGCATATATGAAATATAACTTATGTTGATCTCTGTATTGTACACTCACTTTTGTCAACATATACAGATGACAAACAGATGTCTGAGATCAGTCCCCAGGGTAGGGAAATGTGCCCTTTTCCCAGGGATTGCATGATCTCGGAGTTCGTATATATAATTAGTAGGGGGTGTGGAGGTGCATAGGGGCTGCCCCCTTCTTGCAAGAAATACTTTATTTTCTTTTGCATATTCTAAGGATTAGCCTCAGAGCATGTGCTGTAGCATGCAGACATGTTTTTCTCGACATTAAGTGTATAAACGTTAGGCACATCAAAATTTGAGTGGATTGATAGATCCACCAGGATATTCTACAGTGGGGGAACATACAGGTAATATGACAAGGCTTACCTCATGTTGATAAAGATTGAATGCAGAAATGTTTAAGGAGGGGTAATGTTAAACCAAAAGATGAAAGGTTAATATTGGTGGCCCAAGATAGTGGAAACAAACAAATGTAGGTTTTGTAAAACAGAACTGGAAACAGTCACACATCTTGTTGCTAGTTGTGATATAGTAATGGCAGAAGGACTGTGTACTGAAAGGCATAATAATGTGGCAAGACTGTTTCATTGGAGATTGAGCAAAGATTATAATATTGAAGTAAGTAACTGAAAAACATTGGAAACATGACCCACAAAGCATTATAGAAAATTATGAAGTTTATAACACATGGGATTACCCATTACCAGCACTTCAAAAAAATAGATGCGAGAAAACCAGATATGGTAGTCCATGAAAAGAAGACAAAAGTAGCATTGATCACTGAAGTTACTACACCCAGTAACTACAGTTTTTGCATACAGAGAGACATAAAGTCATAAAATACCAGGATTTACAGGCAGAAACAAGGGCAATGTGGAAAAAGGATACCCAGACAATTTCAGTAGTAGTAGGAACAACTGGTCTTATAAAAAAGAATTTACAATCGTACTTGTATATGTTACCGAGACATGTAACTCCGTACAAATTGCAGGAGTCATTAGTGGGCACCCTGCGGGTGCTGCAAAGAGCACTTCTGGCTGACATCAAAGATTGAAACAATACTAAGTTCATGAACTTTAATCATACTTTGACTTAGGAAAGGGGGTCCATTCCCATCATGTTGTTAGAAACCCGAAGGACTTGGAGAAATTAAAAAAGAAAGAAGTCATATACATTAGTAATTGCTTTCATATGTATGTGTTTGGCTTAGTGTAAGGTTGGAGTTTTTAGTCCAAGAACAACTGCCAAGTCAAGCCTCATTTGTGGTTACCTTAAATATGGAAGCCTTATATGGGTATCCCACACATAACAGAGATTGAGAAAGTCATATTCTGGTGTACTCAGCCAGCCACACTCATTGCTCTTGTGATTAATTTTGCAGTTACCTTATTGAGATATGTAAGAACACATACTTTATAGGTTCATAGGTTCATACTAGGCTATCTGCCCTAGGGCATTTATAAGTCTAGCCAGAGTGTGTTTGGCTTTCACCACCCATTTTAAATGAATTTTGCTATGCCCTTTTTCAAGGTTAGTATACTGTGCCTCTGTCTAACAGTGACACAGAAGTGATACCCGGGGTAAACCTACTATCTCCCATCCACTCATCAAGATTCCTCTTGAAGAGAGGCAATGAGGGACTCTGCCTAACCTGGACTGGGATTTTATTCCAGAGTGAAGGGAGCCTCTGGGTTATGAATCTGTCCCTCCAGCATGTCCTATTTATTTCAGTGCTGAGGTTCAAGTCTCTCGAGCGCGTACCTTGATGGGATTTGGATTTTCTGAGGTGCAGCATGTCCATTAATTCCGGGTTGGACATGGCTTTATACGTCAGGCACAGATCTCCTCTGAGCAGGCGGTATGCCACTGAGTAGAGCTGGAGTTTCTTTAACTGGGCAGCATATGGCATCTGTTTGAGCCCTTTGATCCTCTTGGTGAGGTACTTTTGGGGTCTTTCCAGTTGCTGCAGGTGTCTGGTAAGGTACATCCCAAAAGGGGCATTGTACTCAATTATGGGCCTGATGAGGGATGGGTAAAGAGGCATGATGACCTCCCCTGATCTAGATGTGAATCCCTTCATGATTAGGTGGGCTGTATAAAATGTTTTTCTAACCACTTTGGCCACGTGGTTGTCAAATGAGAGATTGCTATCAACTTGGGTCCCCAGGTCCCTAATTACTTCTTCCGTACTTAATGGATTACCACCTATGTGGTAGTTTATGGGCACTTTGTTTTTGCCAAAGGGGATGACTATACACTTTTTGGAGTTTAGCTTGAGGCCATGGCTCTGGCACCAGTTGTCTGTTTCTATGAGGCCCTTTTGTAGGTTGCTTGTGTCGGCTGGAGAGTCGATTATGGCGCCCAGTTTGCAGTCATCTGCGAACTTGATCAGCCACAGTCCTTCCGTGTTAGCCTGTACCTCCGAGAAATATATACCGAACAAGAGAGGTCCCAGGACTGAGCCTTGTGGGACGTCACTTATAACTGGTTTGGAGTCTGACATGGCTCCAGCAATTCTAACCATGTGGGTTCTGTCCTTGAGCCAGTTTGCAACCCATCTAGTGACATAGGGGTTTATATTTAAGCTGGTGAGATTATCTATAATGCCCGAGTGGGGTATTGTATCGAAGGCTTTTGCAAGGTCCAGGTAGGTTGTGTGGACCACCTTCCCCTCGTCAATGGCCTTGGTGACTGTTTCAAAGAAGTTAACCAGGTTTAAGAGGCAGGATCTGCCCTTAACAAAGCCGAACTGGGTAGGATCCAGTGTCTGTAGGTCCCCAATATCTTTATTTATGAGGTCCATGATGATCCTTTCCATAGCTTTGCAGACCAAGCTAGTCAGGCTTATGGGGTGATAGTTTCCAGGGTCCGTTGAGGCACCACCTTTGTGGAGAGGGACCACTGTTGCTGTACGCCACTCTTTGGGTACATATCCTGTAGTAAGGCTGAGATTGAATAGTAGTTTTATGTTTGGGTTTAGCTCTTCTTGGAGTTCATGTAGGACGCAGCCCGGGACACCGTCTGGTCCCATTGATGCTGCATTTTTTGCTTTGGAGAGGGCGGCTCTTACCTGAGCATCTGAGATGTCAGGGGGGCAGCACTCTGCTGGGATAGATATTTGCCCTTTTGGTGGGGGGGGGAGAAGTTTGCGCTGAACCTGTCAGCTAGGATGTTGGCAATGTCTGTGGGTTCGGTGTATTTTTTGTCATTTTGGATTAATTCTGAGCATATGTGGGAATTCCCACCCAGGTTCCTAACATAAAGAAAGCCTTGTGATTATCCTTAGTGTCCTGTGCAATTTATTTTTAAAATGTTTGTTACAATTAAGTTTGTGGTCACATTATGGGTGCCAGTTATGTTTTTCCTTTGGCGGATAATCAGGAAAACTAAGATTATACATTTTGGTGTTAATAATCCTGGTTATCCTTATGTTGTGAAAGGCACAGTCTTGTAGGAGGTTAATGTTATTAAAGATATGGGCATCAATACTGATTATAGGTTAAACTTTAAATCCAATCTATTGGGTGTTATCAGGCGATGTTATTATGAACTGGGTGACATTTTCAGAATAATATTTTGCAGAGATGCAAACGTGTTTTTGTCAACAGCTATTGTCCGTCCCATTTTTGAGTATGGGGCTATTGTCTGTTCGTATGGTAAACTATGTATTAGGATACTAGACAGACTACGGAAATTCTTTACTAGACAAATTGTAGGGCCAAAAGGGCAGGGTTATATTAGTAGAGTAGAAGCATTGTCTCTGTTCATGAATTACAAGTTTATCAGAGGAGACGTGATGCAAAAAGGTATGTATTTATAATGATTCATATGCAGTAAGGGTAGACATTAATTAAGCTGGGTATTTAATGAATGCAAGAAATAATAAATTGTTGGTTAATGATGTGTATCAGAGGACTAACATTTTATGGAATTCTTTTCATTCATGGGCTGGTAGGTTGTGGAACATGTTAAGGAAGGAAAATCTATTATCTCAGTTTAAAAATAATCTGGATAGATGGATTGGGAAGAGAGTTTATGACTTGATTTTCAGGTGGCAACCCCTTTGAAGGCTTCTCAAGGCTGTGAGTTTTGAAACTGACAATTTTAAAAGTGGCATAACTGTTTAAAAAATTGCTTTAGAAATTATAATTGATTGTGAGTGTTAACTTTTATTACTTTCAGTCACATTTACTTTGTTATATGGGAGTTGTTTTGTAAGTCTATATTCACATACTGAATGATATCTAACTTATGTCACCAGTGCAATGAAAACAATGTGAGCAAAATCGTAACTAAAACTGCATTACTGCATAGAGAAATGCAGTTTCATTGAAACTAGTAAAATTATATAGAAAACCAACGTTTTTTTAAAAGGAAAAGCTCCCCCTTCTCTCTCTATGTAGGACACTTTGTACCTGTGCCCCCTTTACTGATAAATACTGCTTTCATGGCTGTATAACCATGGAGAAACAGAAAATGCCACTTTCAGTGAAAGTTTACCCTACTACAGGACTGCAATTACAGATCATAAAAAAGACAGTGATAGCATAGCAGTAAAATTAGAAAGCCATGTAAAACATACAAAAATGTAAATTGCAGCACAATTAAGTCAAATGAATCTTTCTAACAAAAACAATAAACATAATCTATTAATTGAAAGTGTAATTTGATTTCACTGATACTGCAAAAAGTCCAAAAATCCTTCAATGAAAGTACCGTCAAGCAGATGTCATCCGTCTGGTGGTAATTGGAACATTGTCTGTCTAGGGAGTGCCACTCCCTCCTCACATACACATACACACACACACACACACACACACACACACACACACACACACACACATACACACACACACACACACACACACACACACACACACACAAAAAAGCACATTTTCCAATGGTAAACATAAGCAGATATTCAACTTAGAGAAACAATTTTACTGAAAACAACTTTGAGACAATAAAGAGAGCTGTTTGATTATAACTGATAGCACTTAGATGTACTAAATCAACCTTCTCCATATACAAGCAGTTTTGAAATTCATTTGCCAAGACATTGTACAACTACATTGAAATTTTGAAAATATTACAGAAAATACTAAAGTGGATGAATGACTCACAGGAAAATATTTATACAACTAGCACAAGATGGAACAAATGATAAAAGCCAAGGATGCGATTTGCTCTGACTAGAAAATAGAATAATTTCACTGAAAAAAGTTTCGTTACACTGGCTCATGAATACACAACTACACATAGATCTTTAATAATGCTATTAGTGGTCAAAAGTTCAGCTGTCCATCTGGCACAAAGCCATAGTATACATTTCAATGGTTAGTGTTCCAGGTTTTCAAACCCTTTGAAATGTAAGAGCATCACAAGTTTGCTGCGTTGATGAGTAACTGCTGCTAGAGACAAACATCACAGCGCTTTGCTGAACACTTAAACTGATACAAGCACAGCAGGAATGTGCCAGGCACATGTGTTATTGTGTAATCTGTTAAAATCCACTGCTGGGAGGAAGGAAGAGAAAAGGTAAAGGCTTAGATGACGTCCTCACTGCAGGATGTTTCTTATCCACTGCCAGTTCTGACCAGGCAGCTAAACAACATTTTCAGATGATTCAGAGACAGCAGTGGAGGCCGAATTGTTCATTTTCCTTCTTGGTTCTCCAAAATATACATTGGAGCAAATGATGACTAAGGATCTATTATTAGGGTGGAGCCTGGGAAGCAAGACATTAAAAAATCATATATATACAAATATATATTTATAAACACACAAAAATAAATTACACACACACACACACACACACACACACACACACACACACACACACACACACACACGCACGCACGCACGCACGCACACACACACACACACACACACACACACACACACACACACACACACACACACACACCTCAGACACCATCAAGACATTTGTGACAACCAGGTGTGGTTTGATTCATGCTAAGCAATTTCCAGTGATGTAAAATAATGTGTACAGCTACTAGAGGAGTCCTAGCCTGAAGGTTGGTCAGTATCTGGTTTCAGCACCTGGCAATACTGACAAGAGTTTCATACAGGATTTAACTAAGTACTACAAATTTTCATTGCTGAAGGCAAAATGCTGATGCTGAAACTTTAGCAGGGTCATAATGTAGCTCTGATGCAGTCATACTTAAATATTCAAAGAATTTGTAAGAGGAGACTTGTGTAGAGAGTGTACTTTTGATGTCGTACCAGTGTGTATGCAGTAGGTGTACCAGTAAATATTTTCATTTCATATTTACTGCAAGTTGAGGAAAACTTACAAAATGATACTCACTCACATTTAGCCATAAGACGAAACAATAATCACAGGTCTTCAGTTAACAAATGAAATCAAATAAACATTGGTGTAATTTAAATGCAAAATGTTGAGTTTTACAGTATTTATCCTTGTCTCAGCTATGAAATTTGATTTGTTAGTTCAAACTATCTGTCAAATATTTTTTCTACACTGTGATTTAACTCCTGCTTTTTATCAAATGTAATGTTTTAATTGGCAATAGCAGCTTGTAGAAATTTATTATGACATCACTGAAGCCCATAGGCACTTGTAATCCACATACATCCATTAGCATGAGCATGACGTATATTCATAACATAGTGTGCTTACTTGTTCACATTTATGAATGTTACCACTGGGTTCTCCCGTTCGATTCTCGGCTGGAGTGCGGAGAGTGCCTTCTGTGTGGAGTCTGCATATCCTCCTCGTGGTTGGGTGGGCGTTCGAAAGATATGCGTAAATGGGCGTGCCTTCGTTGAAGGTTGAACGTCGAGCTGGCACCTCGGCATTCGTGAAAATCTACTGCCAATCATTAGTGGACCGGAGTTCTGCTGTGGCGACCCCTAATCAGGAAAAGCCGAAAGACAACAACAACAACCACTTTAGCTCTCAACCTTCCATCTCCAAAATGAGGAACACTAGCCCTCATAATGTGGAACACATGGGCAAATGTGGAACAGATACTAACAGCTTACAGACAGCTTCAACTAGGAAGGTCATAGGTTGGTTAAAATATGCTGGTTTTACTTTTAAAAAAGATTTTAATGAATTAATGAGATTCTTTTCTATTTACAATGGATATCAGTTAAACAATTCCTAACACTGAATGTGTGACAGACACTTTCAGTGTGGAACTTTGAGGAACATGAACTTTTTAAGACTCCAAATGAGGTACGTTCCTTGTAATGAGCTACACTTGAGAGGTATATGGTTATCACATCTGCTTTTCTGAAAGGGACTATATGATATTTCTTAATTGTATAGTTACTACGTAAGAATCAACAGGACTACAGAGGAATGTGAAATGTAGAAAAAGGCATGTTTCCTAATTGAGTTTAATTGTACATTTCATTGATGCCTGTACTGCACTTTTGATGGATATCAGTCCACCATGCATGTTCCAGACATCCGGTTATTTAATATATCCCTGAATGAAGTGCATCTATCTATTGTTTTCACAAAGATGACCAGAAGACTAATAGGAAACTACAGGGCACACTATCTGACCTTTCACTAAAATCTAGGATTGGTTTGCACTCCTCTTGGAAGTTTGTAGAGGACTGGATTAATAAAGTGCAAAGCAAAGAAGGAAAATAATTGAAACTTGCAAAAAATCCCAATCTCCCTACCTCAAGACTACACAGAAACATGTTAGCAAAGAATTTAAAATCATTACTAGAAAAAGTAAAGCAGAGTACGAACATAATGTTGTTACAGATTTTAAACAGAATTGCAAGTCTTTCTTCAGCCATTTCAGAAAAATAAGGAACATAATGTCCAACACTGCACAGACCCATTCGGAGCCCAAGGGTATAGGTAACATATTATTGTCCAGATTTAGTGCTAACTTTACTTCTTCTACCAACATTGTTGGCTCCCCCTTATCCCTGAGAATTTAGTTTCCTTGTAATCACCTTGGAACAAGCCATTTAACTAAAAACGGAAAACAAAATTAATCGACTAGCACTCCATTGATGAAATTACATTCGTGGAATCTTTATTGAAAAAAACATGAAAACATAGAAAGGCAAATACCATTTGTACAGAAGCAAACGCCATTTGTAGAGAGTCTAGCTCCCATACAACCCCCACTGGGAGGACTGCAGCCTCCATGTCTCTGTAACTATATATGTGTATATACATATATGTATATATATATATATATATATATATATATATATATATATATATATATATGTGTGTGTGTGTGTGTGAGTGTGTGTGTGTGTGTGTGCATGGGTCTATTTGTTTTTGTTGACAGTACTAGTCATCAATGACTGAAATGACATAAAAATGTTGAGAACAGAACATTATCATATATTATGTATACTCTGCTCCTAGGGTTAATCCTAGGGCAGGCAAAAACTAAAACACTTACCTCCCCCTGCACCCCCTAACCACCTCCCCCCACTAATTATGTATACTAACATCACAGTTGCTCAGTTCCTGTGATCTGTTGATATCTATTTGGGGGTCTGCTAAGACATGGGCCCGATTCTTGTGGATTCTTGGGAGCAGCCTATCTGTCCTTCTTTATCTTTCCTAAGAGAAGCCAGTTCCATCTGAATCTCTTCCCTTTTTATTCCGATGTCTATCCATACCTTTCAATTGTACAGATTTTTGCAGAATGTCCAGATTATTGCCTCACATTTTTTGTTTGTTCCTTAAAATTTGCAGTTTTCTCGCAAATCACTGGGATGATCGGAGGATTGTAGTCACTAGATAACGACATACATTTGATGTTCAGACTTCAAATCCTTCATGAAATGCATGTTAACAAAAATCCTTTTTTTCTATAAACTTTCTAAGTTTATAAGAACAGCATTTAAAATCTGTCTCTATTTTTGGGCCTTTGTCCCCCCATTACGTCAAGCTTCGTCCAGATTTCTTGCACTAAAAGGTTGAAAGGTATGTGTCCCTCCATTGTTATTGCTATTCTGCCTTGTATTCCCCAATGTGTGGTATCCAGCCCTTACTTTCCTTTGTAAAGAGAGATACAGCACATCTGATTTTTCCCAGTCTTCTGTGATCTCCCCTCCATCTTTACTTTGTTTTCCTTTGCTCTGCCAAGCCAGGTCTTCTTTCTGATATGCACCTAAAAGTTCTCATTTGCCTTCTTGACTTTTGCATTTCCCTTCCGCTAACTCCTTTGAACTATATCCCTTGCTGTCTTTACCATCTTTGTTGCCTTTTTGTTAGCCTCCTCCTGTACTACCTCCTCACCCCTCCTTTCTATCTCCTGTAGGCTCTATAATGAATCCATATTGCTATCCCTTCATTTTATGTAGCCACACTGGTCCTCCCTCTTTTGCCTTTTAGGTCCCTTCCTCATGTCCATAACCCTAAGTACTCTGTCTCTGCCGAATTCCCACAGCTAGCTTACTCAACTGATTTGCCCCAATCTCATAGCTCATCTTCAACCCCTTCCCACCACAGCAGTGCAAGCTATTCCAGAAAAATGCTGCATTATAGTCTGTCTTTTTTATTTTGTCTCATTTCTTCATTTTAAACAACACAGTGGCACATTCAGCGCAGGGTAACAATACCTTAACCTTTGAACTCCGCAACATTTTCTGCATTGGTTAGGACTTAATCCAGAATTTTATCCTTTTTGTTACAGTTTTGTTGCACCTGGCTAAACCCCTTATGGTTCAAACTGCAAACAGCTTTAACAGCATTGCAGGCTGTTCCCCACTTGCATGCTGTTTTTTTTACAAATGGTACCTGTGTGCAGTGGTATGGCCAGGGCAGGGAGAGGTGGGTAGCTGACCAGGGAGCAAGGTGTTACAGGGTTTGGGAAGCAGATGCCGATAATGTGGTCATGGAGTGCCACAATCAGGAAGTAATGGGGATACTGTATTTATGCTGACGGCTGAAACACTTTATGTCTCTTATGTTTGTTTTTTTTTTTATCCTCACCTTTGACAGGTCTTTTTTATTTAACTGAGGTGGTGACATATCAGGGAACGGCAGAGGACACCAGTTAACTGAGCTATAATTTTCACCTCTTGCAGCTTTCATAGAAGATGATCTGCACATGTGGTTACTTGCAAGAGCTGTACTTATGTCAGTTAAAATTCACAGCTTTAATTAAGAAATAGCATCCTATTTTCTGATAAGTACTTCAGAATGCCTAGACTACCAAGTAATGTATATGCTTTTGATTACTAATATAGTTAAATAGACATTATATGACATTACGTTATGGAAATTCCTGATACATTTTCACTTATAGTAGAACTCGGATATAAAAGATGTGGATTTTCATACAATTGCATAAGTGTTAAGCACTTCCAACATAAAATATTTTAAAGGTGTACACAGATTGTGTGCTATTGGGGAATGAATGAATGAAGTACTTCCTTTAAAAAACTTTGCTCTAACAGGTCCAAGGAAGTCATTGTTGTACCATATTTGGCCCTTATCAGACCCATCATTGAGTACAACGCCCCCTTTAGTATGCACATGACAAGGCACATACAAAAACTGGAAACACACAGAGGTGCCACACAAAAAGAATACATGGTGTTAGCAATATCTCCAAAGCTCTATCTCTATACTCTGTCTCTTACAGATTGTTGAAGAGCGATCTATTCTTGGTATACAAGGCATCCTTGGATCCTGCTCTGATAGACCTTTTGTATATCCACAAAATAAATGGCATCAGAATTAGCCGATCCAGAGATTTAAAGCTTGCCTGCTATGTAAATAGGACTTGTTGGAAGGACAGGTATTTGTTTCAGAAAATACCCCCTGCCTGGAACAGGCTTCCCATCCAGGTGAAGCGGAGGTCTTCCCTAACTGTATTAAAATGTAAGCTGGTCCAGTGGATGCTCACTGGTCTAACACCTATGACTCTAAAGGACAGAGTCCATCTTTAAATGCTTGATTACCCATGCTCTAGCTTACATGTAAACATTAAAATATACCCATAAAAGTAACGTTTATGGAAACAAAAAACTTGCTGGATATATTTGGGAAGCTTGACTACGCTTGTAGTGGCCCTTGTGGTCATTAGCTTGGTATATAGCTATGAACCTATAAAGCTCCCTCCATATAATACTATTGTGATGAACGTTTCATAAAATGCATGATGTCAGCAGTTGTAATACTGTACAGAAATGATGTTTCCTTATTGTTATCATGAATATAAGTATTCTCCTACCAAGTGCAGAGGCAGTGATGTTTGCATATAGTACTGTTTTTGTTTTCTCTTTACTTTTTTAGTCTAATAAACTACCTCTCTCTTTTACTCCATTTTAAGGTTTCCAAAGAAGTGTGGCAATAGCTGATTCCAATTACAACTGGTTCTATGGCCCAGAAAGTCAGCTTGTTTTTCTTGATAAATATGTCATGCGCAACGGCAGTGGAAACTGGTTGGCAGAGCAGATCCGAAAGAATAGAGTGGTAGAAGGCCCAGGCAGTCCAGCAAAAGGACAACGTTGGTGCACACTTCACACTGAATTCCTCTGGTATGAATTGATTATAGAGATACTGTTTTTGGAGGTAACGGCACTATTTACAGATAATAAAACAAACACTCCACAGAATAAACCACATCCAGGATATGATTGATCCTCAGATTAAGAAAGGTTTATTGCACTGTATAAGCATTTTACATGGAAGGTTTTCATGGTGCAATAAGCCTGAGCAATTCAGTGCTCTCTCTGTCCTGCTACAGCAGTATGGAAGTCACTGGCCGTAGCATGGACAGAGGTATCACTGGTGAGCCCCATGCAAATGTGGTAGTCCAGGAGTGTGGCTAATGCTAATTAGCAATGTCGCCTCTCCCAGAAATGATACAAACACTAGAATAGTGTGGCAGTGATTCAGAGAATTGCTCTACTGCATTAAGTTGGCCATAAGGATGAAAACAGGTACAGCATTGTTTGACAGTGTACATCCATTCACTCCTGTGAGATAACAGATGGTCATAATGTGACTGTGGGTAGGTATCAAGAAGTCATCTGTGTGTGCGTACATGTGACTGCGTGTGTGCACGTGTGTGCAAGCATGTGTCCATATGTCCACGTCTGTGTGTGTATGTGAGAGTGTGTGTGTGCAGGGCTGAGTGGTCACCCTATGCGAGATTCTGAAAGCAAAGTCATTTCTGTAAGTGTGTGTGTGTGTGTGTGTGTGTGTGTGTGTGTGTGTGTGTGTGTGTGTGTGTGTGTGTGTGTGTGTGTGTGTGTGTGTGTGTTTGAGCATGCATGCAGATGTGTAAATGTGTGGTCCCTTGAGAACAGATGTGTCTATTATGTCAAGTTTGCAGCCGCCTGAATATATGTGTGTGTGTGTGCGTGTGTGTGTTTGAGCATGCATGCAGATGTGTAAATGTGTGGTCCCTTGAGAACAGATGTGTCTATTATGTCAAGTTTGCAGCCGCCTGAATATATATGTTTGTGTGTCTGTGTGTGTGTGTGTGTGTGTGTGTGTGTGTGTGTGTGTGTGTGTGTGTGTGTGAATGAGTATGTGTGTGTGTGTGTGTGTGTGTGTGTGTGTGTGTGTGTGTGTGTGTGTGTGTGTGTGTGTGAGTGTGTGTGTGTCTGTGTGTGTGTGTGAATGAGTGTGTGTGTGTGTGTGTGTGTGTGTGTGTGTGTGTGCGTGCGTGTGTTGTGCATGTGTCCGCGTTTTATATATGCATGTTGGAAGGTTTCTGTACGACTGCAATGCTTGGGGGAAGCCCTCTACAAAAAATGTGGGCCAACATGAGGAATTCTAGTGAAATCAGGTCTGACAGCACAGTGCTCGATTCAGAGACATGTTAATGAGTTGCTAATGAGGTGTTTCTTGCTACTACCTTATCTCTGAACTGGAGATTATCACTGTCTTCCCTTTCTGGCAGTCATGAGTTCCCATTTAATTGAACTGTAGGGGATTACACGTTACACTGGTGATCCTGGCAAAAACAACTAAAATATATTACAATATACTGCAACATGTACAAACTTTGAAAACAAAAATACAGTTAGGCAGCTTTCTTCTTCAGAATGCACTTAATATTCATTGAATCATTTAATCCTGGTGCAAGGTTTGCTTTCAAGGTGACTGGTGGTTGTATGATATGTGATCAGTAGGGAGAGCTTTTAAGAGCTCTGTGCTTCAATGTGTGTGTTTTTGTGTTACTGCAAAGAGGTCTTATAACAAAGACATAAAAGTGCTCAGTAATTTCCTGACTGTGGCTCTTTTTATATTGCAGTTGTTTTATTTTCTGATTTATACACACTGATGGTGTTGAGAGTGTGGCTTTTGGTTATCATTTAGATAAATTTCAATCTGTTAGCAATAACTTATTCTCAATGCTCCTGACCAAGATCTTTGTTGTTAAAACATACACTTTGTTTGTTGTTACAAGGGGCTATGGTTTACAAACTGATTTATGAGAGAGTGAAAGTAGGAAAGCAGACAGAGAGATCAAACTTTAATGAAATTTAACCTCTTTGCAGAAACTTCTAGAAAGCAGCCTGACTGTTGAACGTAGCTCTTTGCTCCTTGCCTTAGGATTCATGGACAAATCCAGAAATAATCTTGGGCAATCAGAACACTTTTAAGAATATTAGTTGCATTATTAACATGAGAATCTGACAAGATAAGATAATGTGAATTAGTGTGCATTTCTGGAAGTGAAAGGAGTATATAACTCTATTTATTGTCATTATTTATGTGTAATCCATCTCATTTTTCCCCAAATCAAAATTTTTAGGAGAGATTAATAGGGACAAAGCAAAATTCTGAGATAAAGTCAGTGATGTCTCTGAAAATCAAGGACAGTTGAGAGGTATGAGGGCTTCCTTTCTAAAGCAGGCTGGATGTTTTACTACTGACGACTGTAGCAGTGTAGAGGCACAAGTTAATGAGAGCACAAGACTTAATTATAGATAATGGAACTTGACAATGTGAGCTTTTCGTAGTAGAAGACATTTTATTTTAGTATAGAAGCACTGTATTTATCAGCAGAAAATGACTTAGTGATGGCATAAGTTGCCTAAAATTAGCAGTATGTAGATCTGATCCTCGGAATGTTTTGATTTTGTTGATCTGCAATTCAATGAACAGAAACTCCAAATGAATAACTTCCTAAATGAAAAATGACCCTGGGACAGAATATTAAGCATAGATTTCCTGTGTGGTGTATTCCTCGCTCGAGTTTCTGTAGCATTACAACAAAGCTGTTGCAATTTTATTGCCCCTCACTACTGGCAACACCAACCTCCGTCCTCTGGGAATCCAGTAATGACACATTAATTTATTCTTTGCTACTCTTTAGTTGAAGAGTGGTTAGTAGAATTTCACAGTAACATTGCTGGAATAGCATTTTACTTGAACGTATCCCCTAATGCTAAGGTATGCACTGAAGGATCACTATCAGGATGGAAAGCGTGCATTCGCCATTGTTCAACATCATGCCAATGTACCTTGTACTCACATGTTATGAGCTCCCCCAAACATACGTGGGGATCACTGTTCTCAGAAACTGGGTTCTCTGCCCCCAGGTAAAGGAACCTAGCCTCCTGCACTTATCACTTTCTCTCCACTGTCATTTCTCTGTAATGTAAACTGCAAGCTGAACTCAAGTTGCTCATTTTGGGAAGGAATCCTGCCCCAAGGTCACTGTATTTTGAAAAAACAAAATTATCTGTAATTTTGCACAGCTTCATAGATTTATAGATTTTTACTAGGCTAAGAACTTGGGAGGGGCTTTCTAAGCCAAGCCAAGTTTTCCTGAAAGAATAATAATGTCCTGTATCCAAAAAAGGAGACTGAGGCCTACGCATTTATGAGCTACCTCTGTCCATAAGGGAAGTGGGTGACAAGCTCAGTCTAAATTTCCTATTCCTCAACCATTAGTCTAGGTTGTAGTTAAACTGGATAATAGAAGAACTCAGCTTCATGTGGATGGGAGGTCTGTTCCATATGAGGGGCAATCTCTGGGGCACATATTTGTCTCTCTAGCATGTTCTGTTTAAGTCACAGACAAAATTCAGGTCCCTAGACATGGAAAAGGGATTTTTCTTTCATTAAATAATCATTTCAGTCTAATTAGTTTGTCAGTATGCTTTACCCACATGGTTAGAATTGCTGGAGCAATGTCAGACTCCAAACCAGTTACAAGTGGCGTCCCACAAGGCTCAGTCCTGG
>NC_056725.1:837194678-837214678 GCF_019279795.1 Protopterus annectens | reverse complement strand
CATAAAAGAGCTTATCAGTTAATTAGTTAGTTAACTGGAACAGAGCACTGACCCACATGGACTGTTTTCATGCCCGCCTAGTGGCTGCAAAATAAAGTAATCTAAGTATACAAACACAGAGAATAAATTTCAACAGAGTCAAACCACCAATATAAAGATAACATAACCATACATAGTGGCAAGTAAAATTATAAACTAAACACATAATATATACATTTGGCAATGCTGGGTAGCAGATGAGATGGTAGTATAAGAAGAGACTTTTGAGCAGACAGGGAAGGGGGAGGATAACAAAGAAAAAGAAACAAGGATGACTGTGGCGCTCCATAGAGATGTGCCCCTGTTGCCAAAGTGCACACCGATTATATCACTGGTGCTATCGCTGATGGTATTACTGATGCTTATCACCGATGGTATCACAGATAGTATCACTGGTGCTATCACTGATGGTATCACTGGTGCTATCACTGATGACATCACTGGTGCTATTACTGACGGTACCAGTGGTTCTGTCGCTGGTGCTATCACTGATGGTATCACTGGTGCTATCACTGATGGTATCACTGGTGCTATTACTGACGGTACCAGTGGTTCTGTCGCTGGTGCTATCACTGATGGTATCACTGATGGTATCACTGGTGCTATCACTGATGGTATCACAGTGCCATCACTGATGGTATCAGTAATTCTGTCACTGGTGCTATCACTGATGGTATTACTGATGCTTATCACCGATGGTATCACTGGTGCTATCACTGATGGTATCACTGGTGCTATTACTGCTGGTATCAGTGGTTCTGTCACCGGTGCTATCACCGATGGTATTACTGGTGCCATTACTGATGGTATCAGTGGTTCTGTCACTGGTGCTATCACTGATGGTATCACTGGTACTATTACTGATGGTATCAGTGGTGCTATTACTGATGGTATCAGTGGTGCTATTACTGACGATACCAGTGGTTCTGTCACTGGTGCTAGCACTGATGGTATCACTGGTGCTATCACTGATGGTATCAGTGGTTCTGTCACTGGTGCTATCACCGATGGTATCACTGGTGCTATCACTGATGGTATCACTGGTGCCATCACTGATGGTATCAGTAATTCTGTCACTGGTGCTATCACTGATGGTATCACTGGTGCTATCACTGTTGGTATCACTGATGGTATCTCTGGTGCTATTACTGATGGTATCAGTGGTTCTGTCACCGGTGCTATCACTGATGGTATCACTGGTGCTATCACTGAGAGTATCACTGGTGCCATCACTGATGGTATCAGTAATTCTGTCACTGGTGCTATCACTGATGGCATCACTGGTGCTATCACTGAGAGTATCACTGGTGCTATTACTGATGGTATCAGTGGTTCTGTCACCGGCGTTATCACTGATGGTATTACTGGTGCTATCACTGATGGTATCACTGGTGCTATTACTGCTGGTATCAGTGGTTCTGTCACTGGTGCTATTACTGATGGTATCACTGGTGCTATCACTGATGGTATCACTGGTGCTATTACCGATGGTATCAGTGGTTCTGTCACTCGTGCTATCACTGATGATATTACTGGTTCTGTCACTGACAGTATCTCTGGTGCTGTCACTGATGGTGTAACTGATGGTATCACTGTTACTGTCACTGCACAAGATGGATTACTTTTGGAACAACAATGTCTGGGATATACTCCAGAGGGTCCTTTAGCAGTTTACTCTAGGTAGAGACCACTTTCAGTACAAAGTGCTGCTGTTTGTCTTCACTCTATGCCAAATGCTTGCCATTCTGGAACAAACCTTATAGAAGGAGGGCCTCCATTTCTTTCTCCCTACCTAGATGACTTGCTTCTGCTACTACTGGCATAAGATTGTCCGTTATTTTATCCTTGCTGTGCTGTTCTCATGGTTTCAACCCTTAGGGTTTTCATCACATGGAAGAAACCTCTTACGAACTTGAATCAAAAGTTTACTTTTATTTGGGGAAAGTTGTCACTCTTCAGTGATGGCCATTCCTGCCCTCAGAGACAGTTTAGGAGATTGTTTCCTGTAACATGAATGAAGAAACAGCTCAATGCCAGAAACTTCTGTATTTTCCAGATTTAATTGTAGGTAAGCGCTTCACTGTAGATCACAGAATGTAGATTCCACATTAGATGCTAACTTGTCAGAGACTGGGAGCAACAATGTTGTCCTGGTGGTTAGATCCTTATTGTCATACTTTGGAATGGTGGATTATAATCAGTAATCTCAATATGGGCCTTGTTTTCTCACAACAGAAAGCATTGCAGGTTATAGCAATGAACATTTCATATCATAGGAATAGTCAGGAAGCTATGTGAATCTCTTAGGAAAGTAAGCTCCAATCAGTCAGTGAGAAAGTTGGGCAGTGTTTCCTACCTTCAAACCTTTAGGGAGGTAGCCCTAGCTCTCAACCGTACAGGTTTTTGCCAAATGTCCAGATTTTTGCCTCAGATTTTTGGTCTGTTCCTCATTAAATGTGTGGTTTTCTGGCAAGTCACTGAGGATTGAAGTCACTAACTAATGACATACATTTGAGTTTCAGACTTATTACCCTTTAAAAATAAAGCATGCTAACACAAGCATGCTAACACAAAACCTGTTACACTAGCAACATCCTAAGTTTGTAACAGCAATTTTTTGGTCTTTGCCCCCCACCCCATTATTTTAGGCTTTGTCCAGATTTCTTATGCTAAGAAATTGGGAGGTATGGAGGGCGCTAATACCAGAGCCCCTCCGTCACAAATTAGACAACCATTTTATAATGCTGCACATAATAGAAATAAGTACTCATGCCCTCCCACCCCCTAGAGAGGTGATGCATATCCGATAGTAAGCAGTAATCATGTTTACAACAGTTCACTTCTGGGATGTGAACCTAATGTTTCAGTGTACTCTCTGAGCTGAATTTTCAATCTTCTAGAGCTGAAGACTGGGAAATCTGGTCTGTTTAATCTTCTAGAAATGGGGTGCCCACAGAGTTGATCTAGTCATCACTCAGAATAATAGTTTGCTTTCTCTGTTTTGCTTGATTCACCAAGGCAAAGTGTAGTTATGGCAGACACAATCCCTTTATATGTCTCAACCTCTTAACACAAAAAATGTGGATAAAGCCTGTCATAATGGGGGGACAAAGGTCCAAAAATAGGGACAGATTTTAAATGCTGCTTTTATAAATGTAGAGAGTTGCTACAATAACAGGATTTGTGTTAGTATACATTGTCTGAAGGATATGAAGTCTGAAACTCAAATATATCTCATTATTCAGTGACTTCAGTTCTCAGATCATCATAGTAATTTGCCAAAAACATGGGTGCTGGAACCATAGAGCGAGGGGGAGGGAGCGCCCCCCCTCCACTTTTACAGCTGCATGACCCAGACCCAATGAAGGACTCATGTGTGCACTGCACACTAACGTAAGCTCAAAAAAAGTGTGTGGAAATAACTATAGCCTGCTTAGTAAGGACAGATGTGTTGTTGATTTTCATCACAACAAGCCTGCTCGGTAAGAGATTTTTCGACTGCTCGGGCTGTGTGGTAAGTATGCTTTGGGGGTTTTGGTTGTCATGGTGACTGTTATGGTTCTGTAGTTTGTGCACATGTAATTTATACATTGCGTATGCTTCAGAGGCAGTGAGCGAGCCTCATACAGGTGTGGTTCTGAATTAGTTTATAGACATTTCCTTGGTTCTATCAGTGGGTCCAGCCTGAGAAATGTCCGTAAAGTTGATCCGGCACTCAGTAACGAAAGTGATGTCTTGGTTTCTTTGTTTGCATCAGGAACGTTTGATACAATATTGTTTTACGTTTAGTAGTGAAGGCACTATAACTTGATCATGTTTGTTTACCTCAGAATGTGTGCTGGATGAAACTGGAAGAATGAGGGAAGTGTATTTTTTGGAAGCTATTCCTGGTTATTGGGGAGATAAGTAATCGGGAATTGAGGAACAACTACCTGATGGTCAGTAGGATCTCCAAAAGTGAACAGCGCAAGCCTAGGGTTAACTGGAATCCTGTTAACCAGCAATGCTAATTTTTGCTGTGGTCTCCATAACCATTAAACTCAAAAGAACAAACATATGTATTATTTTGCGGTATTGGGGGGGGGGGAGACGCTCAATCTCGAAGGACATACCCAGACAATAAAAAGCCAGCACTTTTTAGCTTTACAGTGTTAGTGTTTTGACAGATGGCACATATTAAGCCACTTGTCATAAGTTAAGTGGTTAAAGGGGATCTGCAGCTGTAAATTGTCCTGTACAGGACATTTGAATTATGACCGCTGAGAGATCAAGCAGACTTTGCTTGCAGCTGATGAGTTGTGATTGCAGCGGCTGGCACTTTCAGCGTTGCTTCTTGAGGTCGTCCATGATTTTCTTTGTTTGATATGAAGTATTTGCTCAGCTGCCGTTTTTCCTGTTGCACTTTCTTGAAAGTTCATTAAGGATATTTATGTTTCATTAACACCAGTAGTTTTAGCCATAAAACGCAAGTGATACTCGTTCAGGGTATCTCCCCGAGTTTGGTTCAAAATTGTGTTCTCTCCTTTTTTAATTTTTTTTCTTTTTTTTTTTCTTCCTGAGAAAAAGTGGTGCATTACATTCAATTAATGATGGTAATAAGTACAATTACAAGCTTATTTTACTTCAGAACATGCAAACTAATTAATTTAGTCTTATTCTGCCAATTTTGTAAGTAATTGCTAACAAAATATTAAAATTTTCGCTGATTTTAATTGTAAGCCTTTGTCCTTGCTTATTTTGGTTCCGTCTCTGGCTCTGACTATGGTTTTAGCCAGTCATACAGGTATACATGTTCCTTTTAAGATTATTTATTTATTTATTGACATTTGATTACCAGGAAAATCCGACTGGGCAGGTGCTCATTTTCAGAAGAGGCCCAGGGAGAAACCTCCAAAGTACTACAAAAACATTAATAATTTTGCAATATTAAAAATACAATAAAAAATCTACAGTTTAAACAATTATACCAAATTAGACATAATGTCAAAACATTGGTTGAGAATAGACAGCTTGTATGACTGAATATTTGGAAAAATGTTAGCCAGTTTAGAGAAATTAAAGGTAAGTTAGTGTAGTGCAAACATGAAATGCAATATATATATATATATATATATATATATATATATATATATATATATATATATATATATACAGAGTTGAGAGAGGGAACTTGAAGTAAGGAAGTGAGTGAAGAAGTGAAGAAGGGAGAGTGCAGAGTTGTAAAGTATGAATAGATACTTGTTCATGTTTAGTGATACAGTTTGTATTTTGGGGTTGAGCAAGAATAGAGACACATTTTGGCTAGGAAGTCTTTCCAGAATGGTCTTAAAGGACTGGAGGAAGGGTATTGTCTTGATTGATGCAGGTGAAGAGTTCCAGGCCATGGTGGTATGTTAAGAAGAGTACAGACTATGCCCAGCAGATTTGATATGCTTGTGAATAGAGGAGCTTTTGGTCATTGGATCATAATGAGCAAGTGGGAACATAATTGTGTAGAGTGGTATTTAATGCGAACAAGCAGGTAGATGCTTAATTGTATAGGTATTGCCCTGTTCATAGTAATGAGTGAGTTTAGTTTATCAGAATGGATCAATCCATTTTTAGCTTGTATGTTGTGTTACTTGACATTGTGTTTGTGTTTTCATGTGTAACACATTTGTTTCCCACTAAAATGTGCTTGACCTCAGAAGATTTCCTCACAGTTGTATATTTACAGTTTTCAGAGCACTGTTCTCAAATTGCTGCACTATACATTGAAACCAGAACTGTACAAGGGACAGAGCTTTGATCAGAAAGGGTCTGCTTTGTCTTGCAAATCGTTTTATGTAGTCTGTTCTCACCAGAAATATATTTTTTGTATTTTCATATGCGGAGGTTCTTTTACTTTATTACGGTCGTGTTCCACTATAGACATGTGCATTTTAAAAGTAGCAGTATGGAAGAACAAGCTGCATTTTTACTTTACAAATGTAATTATTCCCCAAAATGTTCTTTAATTTATTCAACACTTTTATTCAACACTTTTATGTTGTCTTAACTGTTTGGATTTACAAACTTTTTTTATGTAGATCTGTCACTTTTCTTGTTTTCAATTGTTACTTGTGTTTATGGAGTTTAGTACTATTCATTTATACTAATGTGAAAATGTCTGATTCTCTGAAAGTAACCATGTTCTTAGTTTCTTTTTCCCTGTGTATGTATTGTGATGTTTCTTTATTTGATGCACACTTTCACTGCTTGTGTTCATTTCTTCTTAGCTTTCCCACTGTTCCTTGAGTTACTTTAGAACACTTCCCCAATCACCTTTCCTTAAATATTGTCACAAAGACTTTGTGGGTTTATAAAAGCATTTTGGAGAGACAGAGAGAGAGAGAGAGAGAGAGAGAGAGAGATAAGATGGCAATTGATAAAAACAGTTGCTGCATTTTTATTTGAATTTGGATGGGATTTTTTTTTTCTTTTACACTAAACAAATTTATTTCTCTTGCATTTCTTCTAAATTAGCACCAGAAGTACTAGATCTAAGGAATTAATATTTGCCTATGACTTAAATAGGACATTTTGTAGGGACAGGTGAGAATCCCCATTCTCTGGAATAGGCTTCCCATCTATGTGGAGCAGAGCCCTTTCCTAACACTGTTCAAGTGCAACCTGCACCAGTGCATGGGAAATCAGAAATTCACCCCCAAAAGTACTAGCTCTAAGGATTTAACTTTGCCTATGACTTAAATAGGACGTGTTGTAGGGACAGGTGAGAATCCCTATTCTCTTAATTCTTCAAGGGCAACAGACACTTTTATAGATGAAACGGTGAAACATAAGGTTGTTTGCCAGCAACAACCTCTTCATTAGTTACAGATCTCTTTAATGTAAAATTATTTAGATGACTTACTTCTGCACAGATTTTGCATATTTACTGATATTGGTGGATTGTAATGACAGAAGTCTGAGTGGCCTTTTATGGTTGAAATTTTCTGAAATGGATAGTGTTGTCATTGGTTCATACATTTTGTTTTATTGCTTACTAGAAGACTATTCAAAACTGCAAATTTAAAACACAATCTAACAACTGATGCTGTATTATGCAAGGAATAATCAGGAAGGTGAAGCAAAGAATGTATACATGTATGCATGACCCTAAAAATGTTTGAAAACAGCCCAGAGGAAAGTGTGAAAGGCTCAAAATCATGGGCAAAGTCTAAGCTTTACTCTTGTTACTAAAGCAATGGATGAAGGTAAAACAGCCACATTACCTTGACCTGGCCAACTATTTTGTCACAATCCCCTACTCAGGTGTTGTACTAAAGATGAATAATGTAGGAGCAAACACTTGCATCACTATCTGGATTACCAACTTGCTCACAGGATGCAGGAGATCAAAATAGGGAAAGAGACCTGTCACCAATGGAGTGCCACAGGGTTTGGTGCAGAGACTTTTTCTGTTTGGCATATACATCTCAAAAGTAAAAGGAAATACCAAGGGGCTTTGTCCGGTTAAGTCTGAGATGACTACAAGCTAGAAACAGTTATTGAATCCCCAAATGACTTAACCATCATGCAAGAAGGTTTGTCCCAAACAATAACTGGTGTCAAAATCATGACAATGCCCTCTGAGAACTGACTCAATTGTTTGGCATTTGGGAACTTGTGTGTGCAGTGACCTAACTTTTCACCAACATGTACCCACAGTCATAAGAAAGCCTTTCTATATCACACAGCTTATAAACAAATTGATTGTGACTACATCTAGAGATGTTGTTGTCCCCCTTTACAAAGCTGTCATTAGGTCAATCATTTTGTATAATACTCACTTTGGCAAGTATCTGTCCAGCCTCATGCAACAAATTGGAATACCTTCAGAGATACCTTACTTTAAAAGGATACATGTCTTAAACAATAGGTCTTGCATGGACCACCTCAAAGATTTATTACTAGACTCGGTATCCTACAGAGTGCTTAGAGGTGTGATGTCTGGCATACAAGGCATCCTCTGACCTAATACAGATGGACCTACTGAACACCAGCAAGTCAAAACAGCATCAGAAATACTCAGTCCAGGTATCTAAATTGAATGTTGTGGAGAAATGGATATATATCACAGAGGCCAGTGTTCCAGAACAGACTATTCATAAAAATAAAACAAATTTCATCCATCCATATTCAAATGCAACTTGTATCTAAGGATGGGTAATAGAAAATGTACTCCAGGATTGCCCCTCATGCCACTAATGGATAGAGGCAGTTCCTAAATGCTGCATCCCTTACATGGGTCCCCTCAAATTATCTATGGAATAATCACAGTTATTCTTAGTAGGGCTAATATACAATTATCAGCCATGGGATAGGTAAGACCAATCAGAAAATGTTTATTCAAGCACCAAAAGGGAATTGGTTAAGCTCAAAATGTCCCCCAAGTGAACTTATGTTGTGGTAGTAAATAGTTATAAAAAATTGCCCTTTTTAGATCACTTAAGTTGCCCCTCTCACCCCCCCCCCCCCATCTTCAACAGCTTCCAGCGCCTATGGCCAGAAAAGCACAAATTTTATGAGGAATAGTCCAAAAATATGAGGCAAAAATCTGGATATTTGAGAGGTATGAATCCCTCTACAATGCCAGGGAAGATTCCCATACATCTGTCATCCATTCCCTCGAAATCTCTGTTTCAGCACTAAATTCATGGAAGAAAGACCAGGATCCATCCTTAAACTGTGGTGTCTCAGAAGAGTGCAGTTTCTGATTAACTGGTACAAGCTGAGGAAGTTCTCCTGAGTAGTGGTAACATTTGATTGCCCTTGGGATTGGCTAGTAGGAACTATTCCTTGAACTACTTGGACCTCCTGACATTATTCTTACAAGTGGAGGAGGATTCACAGAAGTCATCACATTGTCAAACATAGTCTGGTAAGTGGAAGGCTTCTCAGTTTGGAAAGAGAACATATTTAATGTGTCCTTCTTTTTCAGGATCTATGTATTCTGGCTCTCTTTTTTTTCACTGTAAAGGTTTATATCTCTAACCACCATGAGCTAGAAAGAGGTTGGACTGCTGCCCCAAACCAGCTGGTTAAACAGTTCCACAAAGGCTTGTGCATCTTTGTCCACCTTTAAATAGCAATTCTCTTCCTCCTTGGAACCTTCATAGTCAATGGGTTTGTGAGTTCCCATGTCACACCTGCTAATATGGTGGCACCGAATTAGTCTCCTGACCTTTAACTACAGTTGTTATTAGTTCTGTTATTTTGAAAGCAAATTATTTCATTACTTTATCTAATTTTATTAAATAAATAAATGTGCTTTCCAGCATGAGTTCTGCCTTCAGAGAAGATATAACACAGTAATGGAGAAACTAGATGAATAACATCCCACCTAAATAAGGCACAGCAGAAATACAATTGCATGATTAATCTGTAAATGAAGGAATGTGTAGTGGTGGTCTGTTAAATTAGTATCTGCTGCCTTTATTCATTCTAATTTCTTCTGTTAGGTCTCTTTATCTTCCCATCCATCATTGCCTTCTTCCATGCATTCAGCTTAGTCTAAATTTGACTATGTTACTGTAGGTGGCAAGCTGAAAAAAAAGCACCGGTCCATGTGTTTTCTTTTGCTTTCTTTCTTTGAAAGGGCTACTTCTTCACCTTCCTACAACTACTGTTCAACAGTATCAAAATGAACAGTGGTTCACATATGAAAAGGAATCAGCTTGAGGACTGTCATTTGTAAGGCTTTATAATACACTTGGTTAACTTATTTGAAAAGATAACACAACCTTAATTTAGTCAAGGCATTTGATCCCATTCCACATGCTAGTATACTGAATAACCTAAACGGGGAGAAAACAGACCATTATGTGGTAAGATAGATTGCAAATTCACAAAACCCACAAGGTGTGGATGTCAAGGACAGCATCAGAGAACATGAAATTGACCAGTGGTGTCCCACAGAACTAAATATTGAGACTTATTTTGTCAATATTTACTTCTCTGACCTACAGACTAAAAAAAAAGGTCTGTGGTTAAATACATCTGCAGATGACTGTAAACTAGGAGCCATTCTCAAATCCCACTCTGACATAGAAAGCCTCCAGCAGAACTTACATTTATTAATGGCTGGCATATAGAAAATGAACTTAAATTAAGTGCTAAAATGCAGCATATAGTATTGGCAATATCCTACCTCAAACTGAAAAGGTAGTTAGAGACGTGTGAACCTGGGTTGATAATTTTCTCTCATTTGATCACTAGGTAACAATAGTTGTCAGGAAATCTTTCTAATTGGTGCAGTTGATCACCAAGGAAATATAATACAAAAATGTTATTGTGCCCTGATATTCAGTACAAATCAGAACTCAGTTGTAGAATACAGTGGCTCCTTCGGGATGTACTTCACAAGACATATCAAAGATTTAGAAAGACCTTAGAGGTTTCTAACAAAGAGAATCACAGGCTTAAAGCTTAGTGAGACCAGAAAAGCCTAGAGACACTGTCTCTCTTTTCTGTATCTTACAAGGTCTAGAAAGCAGACTTATGCCATGCCTTCCAGTCAAGCAGGAAGCTGGTAGTCCAACAACTCTTGTACCTTCACAAATCAAACAGCCCCACAAATAACCAGGAAAAGAGATCTAAATCTGCTTCAGAAGATCAATAAAGCAAGGTAGAGACAGACAGAGTCATTACTAATTATCTCCATCGCCACTGGAATGGACTCCACCTGCAGATAAAGCATGATACGCTAGCTTCCTTCTACCAGGACCTGGAAAATTGGATGGGGATTCATAAATTCACCACAGGCCTGACTGGCCAGGGGATGTACAGTCTAGGGTTTGGACTAATGGTCAGAAGACTCAGCCTTGAACTTCCTGTCATTCGTATGAGTGACCTCCAATGAATAGAGAGAGCAAAGAGTTAAACCATTTAGTATGCACGTTGGTATAATTTGCAAAGTCCAAAGCAAAGTGTAGAATTGCATCACTCATTCCAAAAGACTCCAGTGTAGTGGAAATGTGTACATTAATGTACAGTAAAACAGAAAACAATGTATATGAGTATTTAATACATAAACACTTATACCAGACATAGATTTTCAGCTGCAGAGACAGAGGGACTTTATTTTGATACAGCTGCTTTTAATCATAAACAAAAACAGAATATTAACTTACATTATGTAACTATGAAGAACCATACCTCTCAACCTCTTAGCACAAAAAATTTGGACAAAGCCAAAAACAATGGGGGGCCAAAGTCCCCAAAATAGGGACAATTTTTAAATATTGCTGTCATAAACTTAGAAGGTTGGTAGAATAAAAGGCATTGTGTTATCATGCATCTTCTGTAGGATACAAAGCCTGGAACTCAAATGGCTGTCATCATTTGGTGAATTTAGTCCTCGATGATTTGCGACAAAAATCCAGAAAAACACAAATTTTATGAGGAACAGACCATAGATTTGAGTAAAATATCTGGACATCCTGTGAAAATATGGACAGTTGAGAGATATGTGAAGAAATAATTATCCAAACTGTAGGTTCTACATTTCTTCACATTTTGTGATGCCTGTTGTAATTCAATAAAGCATTTATTTTCTGTATTTTTTATTTTGTATATGGTATGTAAAATATTCTAAAATGACACAGCAGGCAATACAATAATAATTTAATAATGCTGAGGATAGGATACTATACTGTCATACCATCTGTAAAAGAATTAAAACGTTTCCTGATATTATGTGTTATGAATATTTGTGGAAGTATGTTTTGCAATATGATACTATGAGCGATGATAGTAGTAATTTCAGCAAGTGCAATAAAGAGTGTCCCTGGTGTTTACAAATGAGCATAGCAAAGATGAGATTCATAGAAGCCATTTATGTGAATGCAAAATGTCTTAAATGGAATGAGGCGCAAGTAAGACATTTTTTAAAGTGGTGTATGCTAATGAGGTGTTCTTGGAATTCACAGTCCAATATCTGTGCAGTGCACATGTCCATTGTTGAAAGCAACACTTCGCCTTTGATATCTGAGTTGCCGTTTATGAACTTGTCCCCAACCATTTCTTCTGTAGTTTGTCCAAGTATGCACAAGCACTTCCCTGGCACACAAAATAATTATTTCCCTAGCAACTCCTTCTCTAGTTTGTCTAAGTATGCAGAAGCACTAAAATTATACAAAATAAATAATTTTGCCCAGCGATCACTTCAGCAGTCTGACCATGTATGCACAAGCACTTCACCAAAATGAAGCATTTCCCCAATGGTCCCTTCAGTTGTTTGTCCATGTATGCAGAAACACTAGAATACAATAACAAACTTCTTTAAGAAGAGATAATAATTTTATCTCTTTTTAAAATGTACAGAAGTATATATTCCTTTTTTTTCCCCCTTCCCTTTGCAACTCCATTTTCTCGTGGTAAACTGCTGCTTACTGGTGTAAGTTCAGTGCCATTTACATGTTTAGTATGAAAATGAGGTCCTTTTAGATTCATCTCTATGAATCCTACTGGTATGCAGATGTGTATTGCTCCTTATCTGCATATTAGCTGTCCTTCTGTCACTTATGCTTTAAGCATGTTAGGCTTTTATGATAGGGAACATGTTTAACAAAAGACTTCTGTAATTCAAAGTCATCCTGAAAGATGTCATTTGCATAACCACGTAGCACTACTCTCAGCAGGTTACCACCACAAAAATGGACTGCGAATACTGCCCCTAACTTGTTTAATATACAGTTATAGACTTATTTTATATTCACTGCATCCATTTTAATGGCTGAATGCATCTCAAAATGTTAAATTCATATTTTGCGTTTGGGGAACAGAGCGAGACAATGAAATCTTATGACATTAACAAAGTAGATGTGATTCAGATTGCAACAAAAATGCAGTGATCTAGCTATTTGATGTTACCATGCATTGGTAATAATAACATCTGTATTTCTGCCATTAGAAGCAACTGTCAATTATAAACCAGTGGTAAAACCTAAGACTAGGTATATGACTCTAGTAAACAAAAAAACATCATTCACTGTAGTATTAAACTGAACAAGGGACCTTATTTTGGCTTCCATATTTATTAATTGACAATACCATGCAGTTTTATTAAATGTTAAAATGTTGTTGTTTTGCCAAAATCTAAGCAATATGCTGATACTCTACTCAACTGTTATTTAAAAGAAAACATGAGATTAGTGTTGGGTAAGAACAGAATAACTTAAATGTACGTTGTGATTCAGGTATGCAGCTACATATAAACATTTGACTAGGCAAACCATTTTAAGTGCAATGTTCCTTTGATAATTAAATATTTTTTTATTAATAACAAACTACTTTTAATTTAAATAATAAAACCTATCTACAGTTCACGTGTTTTTTTTTATTCACAGGTATGACGCCAACCTTAATTCTGTACCGCCACCAGATTTTGGAATTCCCAGATTGCACTATTTTGAAGACTGGGGAGTCGTAACCTATGGAAGTGCTTTACCAGCTGAAATAAACAGGCCTTTTCTGTCTTTTAAATCAGGCAAGCTTGGTGGGCGTGCAATATATGACATTGTCCATAAGAATAAATATAAGGAGTGGGTAAAAGGGTGGAGGAACTTCAATGCTGGTCACGAGCACCCTGACCAAAATTCTTTTACATTTGCACCAAATGGAGTACCCTTTGTAACAGAAGCTTTGTATGGACCCAAATTTACATTTCTTAACAATGCTGTGTTGTTTTCCCATGCTAGTGCAGAAACCTGTTTTGCTCCATGGGAAGGACAGCTCACAGAAGAGTGCACTTCAAAGTGGTTGAAATATAAACATGGATTAGCAGGTGATGTTCAGGGTATGGTCATTGCCGCCATGGAGAGGAGTGGTTTTGTTTTCATTAAAGGAGAAGGTGTACATGCCTACAGCCCAGATCTGAAGGTAAGAAGCTTTCAGAGAAATCTTCTCCTGTTACATCCTCAGCTTCTCCTCCTTGTGGATGAAATTCATCTGGAGGAAGATAGCCCTGTGGAGGCTGCATCGACCTTCTTCCACAACACAGACATGCCGTTTGAAGCAACATCCATTGATGGAGTGCATGGAGCTTTCCTTACTCACAGAGAAGGCACGTACCAAATGTTTTGGATGGATGATACAGCCTACAGCGAGAAAGCCATCATTGCCTACAGAGGCTATCCTCGGGGCTTTCCATACAACGGGACTAACTATGTAAATGTTACTATGCCACTTAAGAAACCATTCACAAGACTTGCATACCTCTTCTTTGGTCCTTCTGTTGATGTGCAGAGTTTCAGTATTCGTGGGGATTCTCAGCGGGTTGATATTTTTGTAGGAACAAGTGATCACAGCTATACTGTATACATTCTCAACGGGGAAACAACTAAGAAACCACTATTTGCAATGGTGGTTGCAGACCGTCAGAAAATTGTTTTTGAGAAAGCATCAGATATTAAGCATAGTGCAGTACCAGAAGTAAAAAATTACATTGATATTGTTGAGGAAACACTTCAGCATGTTAAGCCCGTCTTTCAGCAACTTGAAAAGCAGATCCTCTCTCGGGCAATAAACACGGATAGTTTTGAACGGATAGCCGAGCGACTATTAAGTTTCTCCGATACAAGGAGGAATGAAGAAATGATAGAACAACTATTTGCTATTTCTCAACAGCAAGACACGGTAAAGAAAAGCAAGAATGGAGGCAGCAAAGAGGGGCTTGTAGAGGGCTTTCCAGACATTTTTGGAATAATGGAAATGAAAGAAAAGAAAGCACGACAGAAGGCGCAGAAGAAGCAGCAGGAGGCATTGCCGATTGATACAGATGAACAAATGAACGATCTTCTTGACTTTCAGGAATTGGATAACAAGAATGCAATACAAGGGAGCGCTCAGAGGGTTTCAGCTGCTCGAAGTACTGCACAGTCAATATCTGCTTCCTATACCAGACTCTTCCTCATTCTAAATATTGCCACGTTTTTCTTCTTATTCACTCTGCAACTGACTCGCTTTCAGAAGGCCCAGAGCCTGCATGCCCAAAGGTGCCTGTACGCAATACTTCTCCTGGACAGCTTTATACTGTTATGTTTATATTCTTCCTGCTCTCAAGTACGATGTTAACTCCAAAACAACATTTTAAGTGTGTATATAAAAATGACCTTTTTGTTGGTCAGAGTTCTATGCAATATTTTAGCCCTAATAGGGCAAATGCTGTAATTAAGTTGCTGTTTCATTCAGCAATGCAAAAGTCAAAAATAAGTACAATCTATACCTTATAGAAGCAGTAAAATTTTCTCATCAATATAAATGATATTAAGAATAATATAGTGAAACATGCATCCTTGTGACTTTGATGAAAGAAAAAATCCAAAGGAACCTGCTCTGTTGGTGTTAATTATTTGAATTTACACTTAAATTGGGTTTCCCTTCCTACTACAGCATATCTTTAGTTAGTCAAGCAAGATACAGTATCACAATACAGTGTGTACTTAACCTTTCTGAAGTATCACAAAAGGGACAGTCATAAGCTTGAAGAAAATACAGTAAAGGAAAACTGCTGTTGAATGTTTTATTAACGTACACTTAAGAATTACAAATGAGGCCAGTAGCTGCTAAGCTGTAACATTAGAGACAAATCTTCACCTGAGAGCAGTCATAAATACACCACCTTGATAATATGTAGTATAACATCATTATTGCACCTCTAAAAGAAGGTAGTGTCTGTGTTTTTGTGCACATGTCTATGTTTAAAAAATTGAGTTGGGCCACGCATTATGTAGCAAAAGAATCTTGTACATTAAATTGTTCACACATCTGAGCCTTCACCAGTCATAGCTCATAGCATAACTCAACACAGACATTACTGTAAAGAATATGTTCACACATGGATATATAGATAGATAGATAGATAGATAGATAGATAGATAGATAGATAGATAGATAGATAGATAAAAGAGTATATGTTGTCATATAGAAGTGAACAAACATAAAAACATAGGTGATCCATTCTAACACTTTGAAATTCTACATATAGAAAAATCCAACACATCAAAATTGCAACCAGTCTCAAAACAAAAACAGTTTCCTTTTTGAATGGGTTCTGTCAGACATACTTTGTTTGAATAGTAGTAGTGTTATGGGAAGGGCTTTTGCTAAGGTAAGGTATAGGGCTGAGGTCAGGTACAGGGGCAGGTAAGGTATAGGGCTGAGGTCAGGTACAGGGGCAGGTAAGGTATAGGGCTGAGGTCAGGTACAGGGGCAGGGTTAGGGTTAAGGTTGGAATGCATTAGTAGGGATAAGCAGAGGGAATTCACCTCCTTGCATCATCTTACTAGTGTGAGCTAACTCTTTTGCCCTGCCCCTACCCTCCGACTCTACACATTTCCTTAGCAAAGACACTTTATGTAATATTCCCACTACAAAAGACATTCAGACATACATTATATACAGTAGAATACATGCACAAGACTAAATCTGTACCCTTCCCTAGGTCTTGCTTTAACCCTAACCAGCAGACACTTGTACAAACACACACTCCAACCCTTAATGCTGAAACCTTCACTCTAAAAGCTTCACGTTTAACGTTACCCACATGCACTAAATTTTCTTCCCTTCTACATCTTTGGCTCAACTAATTTCCCAAGCAATTCACTCTGTGATCTTATTCAACAGAGTTAAGTGAACCTTATAGACATACACACATATACATATATACAAAAAAGAAAATATATATATATATATATATATATATATATATATATATAGATAGATAGATAGATAGATAGATAATAGATATAGATTGATAACTACATAGATCGACAGAACAAAAAGCTGAAAACTGGTTATTCGGGGATGATTACTCTTTATATCGGAAAATGAATTACTAGACATAGACCATTGTTGTAACTTAAGTAATATCTGTCTCAAAGGTCACTTTGCATCCTTATTAAAAATAAGGAAACAGGAATTCAAGCTCACATTGCATGTTTAATCCACAGTTTATTAAGTTATAACAACATATGAGTGTTTTTGCCCTTGTCAGATCTAACATATAAAAATATTTCTCTCTCTCTCTCTCTCTATATATATATATATATATATATAGAGAGAGAGAGAGAGAGAGAGAGACAGAGTCTGGCATGATATTAAATGCGATCTCACATACATACATACATATATACATATACAGAGTGAGAGAGAGTTTTTCTGATACAGTATTAAATGTCAGAATTTTGATGTGTTGCAATTACAATAGTATTGTTTTAAGTGCCGTTTTCACTTGTTACCCAAATATTTGCCCTGGATATTTTATGGCGTGCCCACTACACTCCTTCCTCTATGTAACTAGCTCAGGGGGCCTCTCTAGTTTGTGGAAGGAGAGAAAACATTAAAGAAATTTTGTATTTCATACGTTCATAGACGTGGACTAGGCTAATGGCCCAGGAGCCTTTACAAGCCTAGCCCATAGGACGACCTTGGCATGGTGCCACCCGTCCTTAGTTCCCAGTGCCTTTGTCGAGCAGAGCCACTGGAGTGATCCCTGGTGTTTACACACTGACATTTATTTACAGTTATGTTTGGAAATGTGTGTCTGTGTACACCTTATGAAATTCAATACACAACCCATTGACTATACACTGGGCAATTAAAATTTGTCAAAAAAGAAACTGCTAAGTCTGGGGACAAAACTCTGAAAATGGATTTTTCACAAGCGATACAAATACTACTGACACTCTTATATCAGGTCCACAGTGGGTTGGGTTTAGCTTTATTAAGCTGAATGCACCAGTAAAGATCTTAAAAGTCAAAAGTGAATAGTCAATGGGCATTCAGAAGCCATGTAGCTGAAAACACTGGTATACCCTTAAGGGGGCATTTGCATAATTCCCATGGCCCTCCACTACTGCAGGTTTAAAGTTTTACACAGTAAAGGCTCTAGTTTAGCTGAATCTTCCTTGCAGTTTTTACTGAATGGTTTGTGTGTGTGTGACCTTTTTAACCCTTTGGAAGTTTTATATGGGTCTGCTTTAAAACAATGAAAGATCCAAATGACAACGTGTAAAAGTCAACTTAAAATAATAGAAAAAAATGACATTGTGATGAGCATGGTCTGAGTAATAAACTGAGCATGTTAACTTTAAAGTGATTTTTTTTGTGGTGGGGCAAGTTCCTCTGCATCCCGACATCCCCCTGCTATTCATATATTCTAACACTGAGATTGCACAATACTGGAGATAGGGGATATTCTCCAATGCTGGTACTGTAGCAATCTTGTGCAACTGTTGACCATCTGTTTTGTCGACCAAAATATGTCAGCAAAACAGATGTCAACCTTAATTACAGTGGACTATACTAAGGGAACTGATATATTTATCCATCTATGTCTATATCTATATCTGTCTCTAGATGGGTACATAAATGAACTACACCCTATTCACAATCAATTTTATTGCACAAAACTGTCCAAAAAATGGGCAACTTGAAAAATAAAAAAGAAAATAACCGGTTTTGTGGGGAGTAATCCATTCTTCACACCACTTCTAACTTAAATACACCAATTCTGAGGTCACACAATAATGGAGAAATGGGGAAAAAAAATCCCCTCTCTCTGGGATTCGGTGACCTTGCAAAAATACCCACCTCCAGCTGACTCTTTTCAAACTGCTTTCCATTTGAACTGAATGACATTTGACCACCGACATATATATATATATATATATATATATATATATATATATATATATATATATATGTATATATATATATATATATATATATATATGTGTGTGGGTCTACTTCATAAGATCGACAGACCATTTGAATGACATTCATTTGGTTGACAGCTCACTCCAATGCTGTGCGACCCTGGAGTTGGTATATATAGTTAGGGGGGTGTGGGAGGCGAAACTCCCCACCTATTTTCTTTAAAATGTGTAGTTTTTTTGTACTTTCATGTTTTAAACAGAAATAGGTGGGGGGCTTTGTCCCCTCATACCTCCCAAATGTGGGGGGATGTGCCTCCCACACATCCCCCAACTATATATACCAACTCCAGGGTCGCACACCATTGGGAGGGGGATCAAATCCCTGTTAAGTGACTTGAATACTGGTTGTCGATCAAATGAGCTGTCGACTAAATGAATGTCGATCAAATGGTCTGTTGATCTTATGAAGTAGACTCATATATATATATATATATATATATATATATATATATATATATACATACACACACAAATGCACACACATGCAGAAACGCACCTTTAGATTGTAGTAATTTTGCATATCAACCTTTATAGAGGAAGTAAATTATTTCCACAGTGGCTTGTAAAACACTTCTGTAACAACTGCAGACAAAGTAGTTAGGTAGTCAGGATCGTCTACTGACTCTCCACTAGCAGACGAAAACATTCCATTCGATCTTATTTTAAACTGATTATCTATAAAGCAAACGTTAAACAGCACTATGTACAGACTCAACGACTTTATACTAAAACAAGATTGTGGCATGCTATAACCATTATTTTATTCAACACAAAACTATCTTAAGACCTAATGTTATTTTATTCATTCATACTTCGGAGGTGACTATAAATATGGACTGTAAGGCTGAACAAACAAATATGAATAACTTTAATACCAAACTATATGACATAGCATTATGGATACCAAACAATTCCACATGAACATTTCAATTAAATATGTGTTTTACTAAACATTTATCATTTATATTTTTCTAGATAGGTAGAGATCTATAGGTAGCTAACTTGAAATTCCTCAAGTCTCAGTTACCCAAAGCACAAATAACTGAGAAACATATTGTCAATTATTTTTTTTTCAGGAAATCACTGCTGGTGGAGTTTCTAAGTATGTGCCAACAGCATTTCCTTTATTTTGGGAGATGCCCCCCTTCTCCAAGTTGATGTGATCATGGAGTTGGTATATATAGGTTTAAGGGGTGTGGGGAGATTGCCCCCTGATCAGGT
>NC_056725.1:837167178-837189678 GCF_019279795.1 Protopterus annectens | reverse complement strand
AAGCTGTTGGTGTGTTTTTTTATGTTGTTTGTATGTAGGTCAAAGGTAAGGTTTTCATCTATAATAATGCCTAGTAATTTAGTGTGTGGGTGAAGTTCTATAGTGGTATTGTCTTGGGCTTGTATAGTGAAGAGTTTTTTTATCAAACAGAGTGGTTTTCCTAGGGGTAAAAATTACTAGTTTAGTTTTTTT
Organism: Protopterus annectens; assembly: GCF_019279795.1. Lineage (NCBI taxonomy): Eukaryota > Metazoa > Chordata > Ceratodontiformes > Protopteridae > Protopterus > Protopterus annectens. Next base: position 837,189,486 of record NC_056725.1, on the reverse strand, counting down.
TTGGATTTAGTGCAAGATGATTGTTAAGCATTCAGGATTCAGTAGAATTTATAGGTGTATCCTCAGTACATCATGTCATCCAAACCCATCTGTAAACAGACCTTCTGAAACAATTGACTTAATTCCAAAAAGCTTCTTCTCAATCCTTATAGAATGTGTTTATTGGCACTAAAAAAAGACTTACTAAACCCTCTCTCTCGTAATATTACAGATCAGTACGACAACCTGATAGAAACTTCATTTAGACTCCTGGACATTTGGTTCAAGTAACCCCTTAACTTTCAAGGGCACATTTAAATGCTTGGTTCCAAAATCAACTACCTCCTATTCTGGGATCATAAAATATCTTAGTTCCTTTCATCAGCAGCCAGGGTAAAAGGGTATAAAGGTGTCCTGCTTGTATAACTTGAATTTGGCTTACTTTTATTTGCAGCCATCTCAAACAAAAGCAAAATAACTTTACAGAATGTATCAAATAAAAGCTTGACTCACAATTCCCATCATCATGAACATCACTCCCTTACACTATCCAAAATAAATTGCCTACCAGTACATGCTAGAGACAGTCTTCTTCTGGGCTCCCTAGTTTTTGGACTACTCCACCAGGACATCCTCTCTCCCTTGTAATGAAATTCTGCATATCACTGCAACCTTGGCATGCAGCTCTAGGTTGAACTGCACACTAACACCTTCTGTCAAACTACACAGTTCACACAATAGCTTATCACTGCTTGATCCCCAGCTGTGGTCAGTCTGTACCCCAACATCTTACTGAGAATATAAACTACACTAACTTCAAACCTCAAGTCAAGCAGTATTGACAAATGCAATACAAATTCAAATCTCACAAAGTATCCTCGAAGTGTGATTCCTTTCATCTTCCTCCTTTGCTGCCTGTATAATTCTACTTTATTTAAATATGTTCATATTATCTCAATTTACATGCACATTGCTTTGTTGCATTTGCTTACCTATGCTTGTTTTACTTAAAGCCTTTTTGTTGTTACAGTTTTGTATGTAATTCAAGCTGAGCCTGCAGTTGGTAGTACTATGGTTAGTGTTCTACCCCTGTAAGTAGAATGTACATAAAACAATGTATATAAAATAATAAAAAGTAGATGGCAGGATAGCACACCATGGTGAAAGTGGGGGGGGGTATACAATTTTCTGCAACAATGTATGATCTTGGATCAAGGGTATTTAACTTATGAGATGCAGGTAGACTTGGCCACCTACAACAATTACTATTTTATGGCTTTCTGATCATTGTTTTCCTTAACAATTTAAACTGTATATCAATAGTTATAGCTGTAGATATCTATAACTGTCGACATCTGTTATACCGCTTAACTTCTTAGCACAAAAAATCGTGACAACGCCTAAGATAATGGGGGAACAAAGGACCAAAAATAGGGACAGAGTTTAAATATTACCGTTATAAAAGTAGAAAGTTGATAGGATCACATGATTTGTGTTAGAATGCATTTTTTGATTGATATGAAGTATGAAACTCAAATGCATGTCATTATTTGCCAGAAAGCCACACATTTTATGAGGCACAGACAAAAAATATGAAGCAAAAATCTGGACAGTTAAAAGGTAAGATATTGGTCTGTCTGTTTATATATATATATATATATATATATATATATATATATATATATATATATATATATATATATATATATATATATATATATATATATATATATATATTGAGAGAGAGAGAGAGACAGAGAGATAGACAGACTCACATGCACCTATGGGAAATAGCACTTATTTCATTTTTGCATGCTTAATTTTCATAATATTTCTTAGTTAGCCATTGTAAAAGCAAGTGCACTACCATCCTCCTCTGATATCATAGGGGTATGTCATGGCAGCAGTACAGGAAAGCATACTTGAAGATGCCCCATATAACTTTACTTTTGCCTTCTTGTGTATACAGAGATTCTTTACTCTGTGTCCTAGGTCTTACAGAAGTAGCAAGTTTTTTTTTTGATCTGCAAGATGTGGAAGGAGAGTTACAATCATAATGTGAGAAAACATGCAATTGCTGTCTCAACATGCCATTGATAATCAGACAATGAACACAGTCGGTATTAGGCATCCCATCCATGAAACCTGTGACTCAGATACAAATTGCTGCTATTGGGGGCCCTGAGGAAAACAAGGGAAGCACCCAGCTGCAGGGAAGAACATCCACCAGTGCTATTGTACAACTGCTGGCAGTGGCAGGTATCTGCGTTCTTACCCCTCCCCACCCCAAGTGAGTAAAGAAGAGAGCAGATGAAACTAATCTTTCAGATCTACTTCATACAAGAAGGAATCTGAATATATAAGGTTGGACTGGCAGTTATTTGAATGCATTACTCTGTGGCCATTATTTTTAAATTTTATTATTAGCATATTTTATGAGTTATATAATATTTGCCAGGGCTGTCTGCAGCGATTTGGCATTGTCAGACTAATGTTTATTATGTGAAGCAACTTGGAGTACTTTAACATATGGCTACTGTTTATGACGAATTTTGTTAAAATGTATTGCAAGGACATCATTTTTAACTACAATTCGACATCTGCAGACATATAGAAGTGATTATAACTACTGATAGGGGTTGGGGCTGTATGTGGATGAAAGTAACTGTCCTTCTTGTCATATGCTCAGTGTAAACGATCACCAATCTAGCTTTGCAGGACCAGTGGACATTTGTGTGAATTGATTTGCAAGTATAAATTTGTGCCAAGTAAGAAAAAAATACTTTAATCTAAATGCTGGAAATTTGTGTGAAACAAACGTGAATTACTATGTATATTATTATTTTTACCCACAATAATACATCTGAGGTGTACATATTAATGTGGCTGTAATTAATCAGCACAGTGATCACTCATATTACAAGTGACTTACCCTGCTGATGTTCAATCACTGTTAAACAACAGATACTGATCTGGCATGACCACAGTATTATCACACAATGTATTACATTTGCTAAAATCAGTGCAAAAGTAATATTCTTATGACATGTGCTTCTATGTATGTATGTATGTGTGTGTATATATACATATATATATATATATATATATATATATATATATATATATATATATATATATCTGTGTGTGTGTGTGTGTGTGTGTGTGTGTGTGTGTGTGTGTGTGTGTGTGTGTGTGTGTGCGTGTGCGTGTGTGTTTGTAGATGTGTGCAAAAATATCACCAATTTGTATCTGTGGATATACACAATATTGCCAGTCACATACATAACTCCTTTTGGTAGCCATAAAAATGCAGTCAACAAAATAAGGCAGAGAATTTGGGTCCCTATCAGCATCTCGAATTATGACAATATCGAATTTGATATTGTCGCATCAAGAATGCCGAAAGGGCAGAACATCGAACGGGTAAACGGAAATCTCCATAAGGGGAGATTTCCGTTTACCTCACTGTAGTGTGGTCTTGGAGTTGGTATATTTAAGTTGCAGGGGGTGTGGGGGGTGCAGGGGGGCTTGCCCTCCGGCCTACACCCTTTAGTTTTTTTGGGGAGGGGAGTTTATCGGCATTCGAAAATGAAATAGGTCAATCATTTCAGTTCGACATTTAGTGGTTCGATCTATTACATTTTCAAAATGCTGATATAGACCCGAAAATTCATCACAGAACATTTAGACTCTTAAAACTTATAGATGCCTGGCAAATCCCACCTCACATTGTATAAATATATTTTGATGTTTATTTAGTGGAAGCTTCTGCCCTCAACTGACCTTTTTCAAAACAGGTCCTCATCAGAGGTGTGTACAGAAGGTTGTTGTAGCTTGTGTCATGACTGGAGATGGTATGGCCATTATTGCTTTAATTTTCTTCATGATCAAACTTTGAAGTATGCAAAGAAGGTTGCTATAGCTGGCATGAGGGCTTGGGGACAGTGTGTGCCCATAATATCACTATAGCTTATGTAGAGGTAGTATACTGCTAGGAGCATCAAGTTGAAATATATGAATGTAATCATTAGTTTTTTCATGTTCCCCACAATCAAACATCAGGTGCATATACAGCTGTCTATTATTAGAGGGTAGAGGCAAGGGGGTATACTGTTTATATACATATGACACCAACAGGTTGAAATACATTAATGCATTCTATTATTTCTTTTAGTTTCATCACAGCCTGACACAGAAAGTGGCTGCCTTTTGGGAGTATGGCAGAGGAGGCACGCTCTGCATATGTATGAGAGTACAGACAGGAAATTACACCTCTTGAGAATACTATCCTATCTAGCTAGACCCTATGCACCCAGCCAGGCCATGATCCAGTGCAGAATGAGTCTATAGCTTGTGTCCAGTTCACATGGGAGGAATGCTGGGAGCTAGACAGTCAGAATGCATTGAAGTAATGAGTTCACTTTTGGAGAACATGAAGCTATTATATGAAGGGTTGCTCCCTTCTGAAACTACCCATAAGAATGGAAGTTTAAAATGAGAGCAAGAAACAGCCTTCAATAAATACAAAGCTGTAAGGACTGCTTTCTTCCTTAGCAATTCTGCCCCAACTGATGGTTCTGACAATGCAGCTACAATGTAACTAAAAAAGGGACAACTTGTCTTTGTTTAGTTCAATAAAGTACTAAGAATAGTCCCTGTAGTCAGCTAGTAATGCTGTGTAGCTCTTAGAAAATTAAGAATGTCTGGTTTTGGCCATAAAAGATGGATGCTGATTTTGCAAAGTTTCGCTTCTACAGGTATCACTTGGGCCATTAATGACAAATTGAAATGTGCTTCTTTATTCCTTCCTTTAGGTATGCATCTAGTGAATGTCTAGCATATGTCATTTGAGCTGCAGGCTATCTGGACTGCAGGCCAGTGCCCACCACTCTTAGGATATTATTACTGTTTAGCAGTCTAGTCTATGGCATTTTAAGCTGAAAAGTAGAATGTTTTCATAATATGGTGACATACCTTGAATAAGAATCCTATAAAGTTGAAGTATTTCCCATGAATCATCCTGTGCCATTGTCAGGAGGGAAAAATCCCAGGGATGCTTGAGTCATTGGATATATGAGCACCAGCAGGGTGTTCTAGGGTCTGTTTTTTCCTAAAACATCATGAAAGTCACCTGCTATGCCTTAGGCAGAAGGCTATGTGTTGTGGTGTTCAGTTATGCATTGTAACTTGGCAAGGAATCCATTAATTTATGATGCAGCATAATCCAAAAACAAATTGGTAAATAATCATCCAGTTTCTTTCAACAATAATTGTAGCATTTAATTACTATGTGTTACAACAGTTTAAATAGGTTGTAAACTACCCATAGTTCATCTAACGCTGCTTTTATCATACCATTACCAAGGGAGACCAAACCAAATGACCCAGTGTAACCTGATAAATAAGGGCAGCTACTGCTCAAAAGTAATGATATGTAGACTGTTAACCAGTGGGGACTCTAGAAACCCCTCACCATGGGGCAGCTTTTTAACCAAACACAGTTGCCATATAATATAATACAGACTGGGAAATAGAGGGAACCAGTAAAATCAGATCTCTGTGACCTAAGACCATATACAATCACTTATAAACATCAGCATCATTCTACCAGGGGAACTGTGGAACTACAGGAAACACCATGGAATATTTCCAAAATATTTCTAAATATTATGCAAGCTATGTGACCTGTAGAAGCACCCTATAACACTCCAGACAGTTCAGGAAGAATTGTAAAAGCAAGACACCTTTGAAAATCCATTATAGAGTCATAAGTTATTTTGGAAATGATTATCATATCCTTGAGGAAAAACATTTTTCTATTATGCTTGCCTTCTGTTGTGCATGTCTGTTCCATTTTGCTTTTTTCTTTTCCTTTCCTTAAAAAAAGTCAGTAATGCATAAGAAAAGCAAAATGACCCAGTCAAACGAATTAAAACTTATATTCAGTTTTAAAATCATTGCACAAAAATCGCTGCCAAATAAAAGGAAAAATAATGACTCATATTGCTTCATTTTCGGCTTATAGGTTTCACACAAAGCAGTGCGTTAAACCATGCTGTGTACGTGCTAGTTTTAATGCTATTCCACATTTAAAATAACATTTTTTTCAAACTTTGGAGACTGCAGTCCGATTATTTTCCTGTAATTAGAAGGAGTTGAGAAACATAATCAAAATTCGAAGTAAATATTTTCCGGTTTGAAGTCCTACATTGGTGTCATTCAGAAGGACAAGATTCCTTCCTAGCTATTGTGTAAATATTAGATTGCCATTGCTAGATGTAGTTAAGATGGCAGGGAGAGTAAGATGGTTCTATGCAGCGACATGGGAGGAGGTGTAATAAAAAGTTTTACTGCAATTTCAAGAAAGCGATATTGCACTAGCACCAAGCGAGTCATGACTACAGCCAGACAGCAATGGAGACAGCATACCATGGTTTGTTCTAGAACTACTCACATTTGTTTAATAAAAAGTGAAAGAAAAGTTGGTCTTTTTCTAGTTTGCAAACTTGTTCAAGTTATCAGTAATTTAAGAAGCTTATAAGTATGTTATAAATACATTTGTTTTATTTTAAAGTTGTATAACTAATGACTTTAAATGTTAGCACTATTGCTTTAAATGACTGTATAGGAGCACATGACATTTCCGTAGATGTAGTATTAGTAATGGATCCATATAGGTATGTATGTGTATACATATTATATATATATATATATATATGTATATATATATATATATATATATATATATATATATATATATATATATATATATATATACATACAGTGGATATAAAAAGTGTACACACCCCTGTTAAAATGCCAGGTTTTTGTCATATAAAAAATGAGACCACAATAAATAATTTCAAAACTTTTCCTACCTTTAATGTGACCTATAAACTGTACAATTCAATTGAAAAACAAAAAATCTGTTGGGGAAAAAATATAAAAAATAAAAATATAAAAAAATAAAAAACGTACAATAAGTTGGTTGCATAACTGTGCACTCCCTTAAACTAGTACTGTGTTGAAGCACCTTTTGATTTAATTACAGCATTCAGTCTTCTTTGGTAGGAATCTATCAGTATGGCACATCTTGACTTAGCAATATTTGCCCACTCTTCCTTGTAAAAGTACCCCAAATCTGTTAGATTGTGAGGGCATATCTTGTGCAAAGCCCTCTTCAGGTCACCCCAAAGATTTTCTCCGGCTGGGCCATTCCAAAACTTTAATTTTCTTCTAGTGAAGCCTTTCTTTTGTTGATTTGGATGTACACTTGGGGTTATTGTCATGTTGAAAGGTGAAATTCATCTTCATCTTCGGCTTTCTAGCAGACGCCTGAAGATTTTGGGTCAAAAGTGACTGGTATTTGGAACTGTTCATAATTTCCTTCACCTTGACTAAAGCCCCAGTTCCAGCTGAAGAAAAGCAACCCAAAGCGTGATACTGCCACCACCATGCTTCACCATGGGGATGGTGTTCTTTTGGTGGTGCCAAGTGTTGTTTTTGCACCAAATATACCTTTTGGAATTGTGGCCAAAAAGTTCAACCTTGGTCTCATCAGACCATAACACATTTTCCCACATACTTTTGGGAGTCTTGATGTATTGTTTTGCAAATTTTAGTTGGGCCTAGATGGCTTTCTATGTAAGAAAAGGCTTCCGTCTTGAAACTCTACCCCATAGACCAGACATATGGAGAATATGGGAGACTGTTGTCCTATATTTTTTCTCCAATTTTTGATGACTGTCGTCACTGTGTTCCATGGTATATCCAATGGTGTGGAATTTTTTTTGTACCCTTCTTCTGACTGATACCTTTCAACAATGAAATCCCTTTGATGCTTTGTAAGCTCTCTGCGAACCATGGCTTTTGCTGTAGCAGGCAACTGATAAATGTCAGGATGGGGTTAATCAGAGTCTCTTTAATTGATGGCAGGTGTGTACCAAAGAAGACTGAATGCTGTAATTAAATCAAAAGGTGCTTTAACAAAGTATTAGTTTAAGGGTGTGCCCACTTATGCAACCAGCTTATTGTACATTTTTTATTTTTTATATTTTTCCCCTAATAGATTTGTTTGTTTTTCAATTGAATTGTACAGGTTATAGGTCATGTTAAAGGTGGGAAAAGTTTTGAAATGATTTATTGTGGCCTCTTTTTTTATATCACAAAAACCTGGCATTTTAACAGGGTTATGTACACTTTTTATATCCACTGCATATACATATACATGCAAACATGGACCCATAATATGTATGTACGAGTCTGACAAAGTCTCAAGAGGCTTCTATTACGAGTTAATGAAACTCAGAATGCTGAGTGCTGGAATCTCTGAACTGCATTACTGGAAAAAAAATTAAAAACTAACTAAATGCATTTTAAGTGTTACCAACAATGTGGGGTACAAGCCCTTCACAGTCTCCAAATGTATATATACTAACTCTGTGGTCACCCCAACTTTAAGAAGGGGGGAATTCCCTCAAAATGAGCATCACTGCTAGCAGAACTTACTAACACTGATTTCCTATATAGCAATTCCAATCCTCAGTGGGTTGAACTTTGGGCAAATGAAGCTTGAGAGTTCAAGCTTCATCAATCCATAGGTTACCCTCAGAAGAGAGATGAAACTGCATACTGGTGGTTTGGATTTTAATTAATTGTGGTATGTCCTTTTTAGGGTTAGACATATGTTTTTATTATGTATAAAATATTATTTGTTTATGTAAAATAGTTCTTCGGCCTAATGTTAGAGTTGGTGTAGGATTTGTCATAATTGTTTGATGAGGCATTTAATGATGTTTACACATGCACACACACGTCACCTACATCCTTGTAACTGCCACCGCTGCTGCTCCAGTTACTTATATTTATTCTTTGTTTTTTCTACTTGTTAACTATAGCTTAAGGGCTGTGCTTAGCCAGTGGAAAAGAACTGATGGGTGCAGTAGATTTTTTTTTTTTGCCATGGTGTATGGATTTTTCACCATGAAGCGGAAGACACAAACTTAAGCACACCTCTCAATTGTCTGCTATTTTTTTGTAAAATACCCATTTTTAAACAGAAAATAACATGATAAAACAAAAATTTGGGTGGGCGCTTTAAATTATGATTTCTGGGGTCGAATTCATCCCTTACCAGCAACATGCCCTCAGTCTACTGTATCACCGATGTTGGAAATGTTATAATTTCAGCAGAGCTGTGACCATGACTGTAAGCACAGAGATGGGGATCCAGGTAGAGCTGATAACAGTACCCTAACATCTGCCCAATATTCAATGTCAGTCACAAAAATTCTACAAAAATGGAACAGAATTACTTCTCTTTTATTACATTATAAGAATTGCTGAATTCCTGCAGCCAGATCAAAAAAAAAAAAAAAAAAAAGCAAGCTGCCAGGTACAATACCTATAATGCAATATTTTGTGTATCTGCATAGAGCAAACCATCATCAGCTGAATTTATAGAGAAATTAATCATTGTGGTAAATGGTGCATAGCATTTCTTTTCTCAAAATAAATTTCAACACTTTTTTAAGTATGAATACTTTTGGAGTCGTGCAGAAATATGTAATGGGAAGAAAGCATCAGTCTGCTGTTGTGCATCAGACACTATTCGGCAAAAACATGCATTTAATTCTTTGTGTGGGCCTGTAATTCAGCTCTATAGTTAGGTGCCATACATGATAATGAAATGTGCACAGTAGCAAGCCATGTATCTCATGAGGGCAGCACGAATAATAACTTCTGTAGACTACTCAGATGTTTTATCTTCATTTGTTTAATTTTGATTAACAGGTTTGTCTTTATACATATGTGTGTGTGTGTGTGTGTGTGTGTGTGTGTGTGTGTGTGTGTGTGTGTGTGTGTGTGTGTGTGTCTGTGTGTGTGTGTGTGTGTGTGTGTGTGTGTGTGTGTGTGTGTGTGTGTGTGCGTGTGCGTGTGTGTGTGTGTGTTTGCACCACAAATGCTATAGAGGATTAATTGGCTGTATGGGTGCAAAGGATTTTAATTAAGGAATTTTAGAGGGGGATGGGGGTGATGGCTGTACGTTTGACCACAGCAAGGCACCATAGAACAGACTTCATATAGCTGATATTGCATTTCTTATTGTGTGTATGTGCTGTAGTAAGAATGATTTATAATTATACGTTTATACTTGTACAAATCCTCACATCTTTGCTGCGCTGCATGTTTTTTTTTTCCTGAATGATTTGCTTTCCTCCCACATCCAAAAAGCATACATTTTGTTCAGTTAGTGATCCTGTTCAGTCTTCTACTTCTGAGCAACCATTCTGTACCCAGAGTGAATTCTTCTGAGTCCAGGACCCCAGAGTGATGCATTCTATACCCAGAGTGATTTCTGAGTCCAGGCTCCCAAAGTGATCCATTCTGTACCTAGAGTAAATTCTGTATTCAAGACCCCAATGTGATCCATTCTGTACTCAGAGTGAATTCTGTTTCCAGAGCCCTAAAGTGATCCATTCTGTATCCAGAGTGAATTCTGTGTCCAGGGCTCCTAAATGTGCTCAACAAATTTCAATTGAAGAAAGGTAAAAGTGAATTGAATAGACCAGCTTCTTTTGCTGTTAAGTCATCAGGTTCATTTGTGGTTCGCAGGTGAATTGTGATAAATGCACTTTGAACGTTTGGCTCTTTAATAAACAAACACAGTCAGAACACCTAGCTATATTTGTTGTATTTCCACACCAATGCACTGATGTTTTCATCTGTATTTATTACTTAGCTGAGACAAGGACTTGTGTTGAAGCTACATACTTTGTGGTGGTTACTTTCTCCAAGACAGAGCATTCCATTGCGATATGACACACACGATATGATATGTGATATGGCAGTGACAGTTTGTTGATATGACATCTTCTGTTACACACTGTTACACAGTAATTCACTTTAGTCTTTCACATTTCATAACTGCTCTGAACACTTCTCCTACAGAGTTGTCAGAACCAGAAAAGTTGGTGAGAATACTGTTCTGTCTGATTATCCCAGTTTGTCTTTTAAGTAGTTGTTGAAAAAGCAAGAAATGGTAATTAAACCTGACGGACCAAAAGAAAGCAGGGTACATGTGAAAATACATGTAAAGTCAATGCATTGACAGAGGTTTAGGGGCTATGATATAATATTTTAAAGACAAACTGCATTTTGGGATACCTAGAGGTTGTTGTTTGTCTTTTTGGCTTTTCCCGTTCAGCGAAGGCACGCCCATTCACGCATGTCTTTCGGATACCTAGAGGTAAACTTAAAAAAAATTAAGATGCCAGACCCCATGTGGGCAGACTTTGGAATTGCATTTAAAAATATAAAGAAAAAATATCCATCCATCCTCAACCCCTTTTCCTAATTTGCACATGGGGTCAGGGTGTCACTTCAGCAGTGACAGTCATCTCAAGTTAAGGTTTACACCGCTGGGTGGCTAGCCCTGCCGTTGTAGTTCATTTGTGACACTCACTCATGCAAACGCTCTTACCAACGGCCAATACAGACTGCCCAATCCACCTACTGCATGTCTTTGGAATGTGGAAGGAAACATGCAGACTCTGCACAGAAGGCACCAGAGCCAGGAATTGAACTGGAGAACCTCTTGCTGTGAGGCGACAACTCCAACCTCTGCACCACCATGGTGAAAAAAATAGATTTCAAATGTGTTAAAATGTAGGAAACATCAAGACTTGATAAATTAAACATGTATTTTTTCAGTCTATGGGCATGGCTCTCCTTTAATGACCACTTTTATTACATTTGACTATTAAAAAGAAGAAAACTAGCAAGAAAGAGAGGAAAAATAAACCATAAAGAAAAAAAATAATTTTGAGACCTTCACATGTGGGAGTTCAAATATGCAGCATAGTCATAAAATCCAAGAAAATGTATTGTAATCCACTCCATCAAGTGCTTTCGTCTCTCTCCAGTTAATACTGGGACTTCTTCAGAACAAACATAGTATAAATACAACTTCATTATAAACCCTGCCCAACTAACTAATATTGTCAACTCATCAACTTTTAAAGATATAGGCTACTATAACAACTTTAAAATAAGATTGTCATGTTACTTTTATATACCCAGAACAATTCTTGTGTCTCATGCCAATAGAATTATATATACATACATACACCTATTAAAAAACAGAAATGTATGTTAATTTGAATACTGAATACATTCTAAAATATATGGTTTTGCACATGTACCATTAATAAAACTTCATAAAAATATAAATGTGAGCATATAAGGCTCAGTTTCAAACAGAAACAATGCATTTTAAAACCATGTCAGGGAATTAAAAAAATGGTAGAGACATATACCATACCATTACTTCTTGTTCTAACTAACGACTTGAGAAATCACAATTCTAATGCTCTCTTCTTTAAAATACGGACTATGGCAATGTTCTCATTTAAACCTGGGGGTTGGACAGCATTTAATCTTACTTGCCAATGGAATTTTTTTATTTCTAGCAATAGTTCCCACCATCTCCCTCTAAGATCAACAGGTAAAACCTACAAAATTCCAAATTTAAATCCAGTATAGTTGGGGCATTGGATAGTATGTCTAAATGGTGCATTGCTGGTTTTTAACTTCTGTTTGTTTGTGTCTTTCGGCTTTTCCCAGTTAGGGGTCGCCACAGCGGAACTCCGGTCCGCTAATGATTGGCAGTTGATTTTTATGTACCAGCTTGCCAGGCCTGACGCACAACCTTTAACGAAGGTACGCCCATTCACGCATGTCTCCATGCAGAAGACGCTCTAGCTGAGAATCGAACCAGACAGCGTCCTATTGTGAGGCGACAACACTACCGCAGCACCACCACCGCGGGTTGGTATTTGCCTTCTGTATTGCATACAAATGTTCGTATATTGTCTTCTATTTCCTGCGGTGTCCTCCCCATTCACTGTCATTCACTGGACAATAACCACTGACAATATGATACAAAGGAAGCCCAGATACGATGCAGTAGTAGATATTTGCATGATACAAAGGAAGCCCAGATACGATGCAGTAGTAGATATTTGCATGCTCTAGTACCAAGAAAGAAGCAAAAAAACAATGACCTGCTGTATATGACTTAGTTACTGAAGAGGAGTAGCTATAGATGTTAACAAATGTTATTATGTAACTCCAGGACTATAGTTCTTGAAGGACTAGATTTCAGTGAATTAGAAGCAGTACACCAGAAGTATGTGAGAACAGATGCAATGAAGTCTCTTGCTCACAGTTTTATAAGGTGGCCTGGCATGGATAAGGGAAATGAGGGTTTAACCAGAAATTATCCTGAATGTTAGATGGTTAAATATTTTGGTAGCAGCAATTTTATATTGTTGGGATTGGCCACTTTATCCATGGCATTGTATTCATATCAATATTACTTACCTGTATTTGTTTTCCAGGGTAGAACACTGATCTCCACGGCTTTTTTCAGACTCAGACCAACAGCAGTGTCTGGTTAAGTGACTTGCTCGGAGTCACACATTTAGACAACAGAGGCTAAGGGAATCAAACCCTGCACCACTGGAAATAGCTTGTTAGCAGCTCCTTAATCCTCTAAGCCAACTACCAGACATTTATTTGCTTACTTATTTACTATTTGACAAGCACGTAGATGGGCTGGTCCAGAAACCCTTTTCAGCTGCAACCCAAAGTTCCAAAAGTCCCAAAGTGGACAATATGTTTCTCTGAATGACAGGTGCATACTCAAAGTGCCCAGAAAGGCCAGAACTTACCTTGGTAACAACCACAGTGACTGAAAGTAACATACTAGTGCTAGGAATAAAATTATCAAGAAACTGGTCATCTGCATGGACTGTTGGTATGAACTATATACACAACAGATCATTCAATACATTCGTAAGACAAAATTAAAAATATTGTGTCTGCATTCTATCAACAAGATAAAAAAAGGCTATTCAAAGAAACCGCCGAAGTTATAAGATATTGCAAAGGACCTATAGTATAAGAAAGGTTATTTTACTTATGTATTTATTTACTTACTTACTTGTTTGTCTCTCTTTATTGCTGTAAAGGTACAATGCATTGCAGCTATCAATGCCATATGAGAAATGTTATTCTTAAACAAGAAACAAATTTACAGCTGAACCTGTAAATGTCCAGATTAGAAAAATAAAATAGTTGGGCAAATTCTAAGAACTCAGCTACAGGGCAAAAAAGACATTAATATGTTTTACAAGAGGTCAACACATAATGACCTGATACTCCAAAAGTAGCAAACAGCAAGGAATTGTCAAAAAGTATATAAGGTAGAGAAATATATAAATTGGTAATGCAATACATTACAGGCAAAGATGGTTCCATCTAGATCTTTTATGATCAATGCAGTCACAAAAGTAGCAATAAATGAAAGTCAGACACATTGAAAAAAAAAAAAACTCACAGAAACATATTTCAGCAGCGGGCAACCCTTCCTGCATCCCTCTACCCATGCTATGTATATGTACTAACTCCAAGATCACTATATCTCAGAGATAAATAAACCTCTGTGACACCACAGTCTTGATCTTTAAAAGGTTAAATCCCAGAATATCTCATTAGTGATCACTGATCCTGGAATCTCACAACAGTGATCACACTAAGGAATGTTGATCACTAGTGTGACAGTTACAAGGGTGGCACCTGAAAAAGAAAACAGTTAAGAAGGAGACTGAAATTGGTGATCGAGATGAAACAATTAAACCAAGGTACAGCAAAGACTCGCCTGATGTATGTGAAGATCCCAAGGAAAGCATCACAACCCCTTCCCCATGTTTGGCAGTAATCCACCTCACTCTTTTTTTCTAAGGTTGCGTATGATAAGTAATAAAACAAATGTGATTGTCTTCACCCTACAACATTATCTCCATCAAAAACAATGGTTACATCAGCAAATAATACTTAAACTGAGGTAGTACCACTCCACAGACTAAATTACTGGGCACTGTAATAAAAATGACAATCTTAAAATTTATCAACATTTTCTTCAAACAATTAAAAAAAGCCACCAGAAACTTGGCTCCCTTTACAGTGAAAAATAGTACCTTACAGAATCAGCTAGAAAAAACTTAGCCTTATCCTATTTGCTTCTAACCTCACCCATCCTTACAAATCTAAGCTGTACAGTAAAATCCAAACTAGACTCTTTTACAACAAAGTAGCTAAATGTGCTACCAGCACTGCACACTGAGCTCACCACTGCCAATCCTTAAAATAGCAATACTGGCTATAATTTAACAGCTACATAGCATACTCTCAGCTAGTTACGGCATACAAACTGATATATCATCCTGAGCAATGGCCTGCATTCAAAACATATTATTGTCCTACACTCTGACAAGGAACCTCTGTTCTGGTGCTAAAGTTCTACTAAGCACAACTAAAGCAAATAATTCATCAGGGGACTCACTATATTCCTGTTACATCTCCGAACTATGGAACACCATCCTTACACAAGTAAAAATGACTAACAAACTGCCAAGCTATGAAATCTAGCTCAAATAATACCTTACCCGGTCCTGGTCATGCTCATGTTCATCACCATGCTGAGACCTACTAAAAGCACACACTTCTTATTGCTTATCACTAACTTTCTGCTATCCTCCTCCTGAATCATTACACCCCTAACAACTATCCCTCCTGCACTTGAAATAATACATCTCTTTTCACCACCCCTAAACAACACTTCTCATATTGCTCTGTCTGACTGCCACCATCCACCGCTGTACCTCTCACATGCATCCCTTGTATACCTAAGTTATAAACCTTCTAGATACACCAACTTGGAACAGGCAACATAAATGGAAACAATCCTATACCATGCTCTCTCAATCATATGTTACCACTATTCCCCTTTACACTATTAACATCTCCCCACTCCTACATAACTTTATAACTTACTTCATTACAGCATTGGCCAAATTAATAAAAATTGGTGTTTTATTGCTTTTTATTTTTATTGTTGTTTTGTCATATACCTTAAATGATAAACAATATAATTCATGTTACATGAGAAAATGTTCTAATACAATGTTCTAATATTTTGTGAATGGCTCTTTGACCATTATCAAGGATTTAACTTGTTCAGGCATAGAACGAACAAGATGTTCATTGTGTTACACTGCTGCAGTCATTACACTTGGGTTATCCTGCCGTCAGGCGGTCCCGCAGTCGGCCAGAGTTCCAAAGTCTTGGTCCGGCACCGGTTGCTGTCGCTTCTTCCCTGACGTCAATGCGCCAGGGGTATATAAGATGCATCCAACGCCATTTTCTTCAGTCTTTCTTGCCGCACAGTGCCCGAAGCAAAATTTCAAAGTCGAATTTCAGATCCAAAGTCTTCAATAAAGCTAAGTACCCCATTGGGGAAACTTTTTTCTTGCCTCAGACTGATGTCAGAAAAAGTTAATAATTGCATTTCTTGTGGGAAGCAAATACCTCATAAGGACTTCCACTCTTACTGCATTCCATGCCTAGGCCCTGATCACGACATCACTAGTTGTCGGTTTTGCGCTAGATTTAACAAACGCACTATAAAATGACGTTTTGATTTTGCTTTGCACTACTTTGGCCGAAGGTTCAATTATACAATGCCGTCGGAACAACTGACTACCGCAATTCATAAAAAAACGTAAAGGCAAGGATAAAGACAAGCATCCGAGGTCCAAAACCGACGACGAAGCCTCTTCTAGGCCAGTCACCGGTTCGCTGATTCTCAGTGAGGCACTTTCGCAGCCCCTGACACCCACTACCTCAGAGCCACAGGCCGCCTCCGACTCCCACGTGGAGACAACTAGGCCTCTGGAAACTCAAGGTATTGGGCCTATGGAAACTAATCCCTCAGATGGGTCCAGAGCCACTGAGCAGGCATCGGCTTCTGAGGGTGTTTTAAGACCTTCACAACTTACCATTAAAGCAGCAGCCAAGACAAAAACACCATTAAAGACAAAGAAGCAAGTACAGCATTCTCCTGGACAGTCCTCTATGCCTAAGAAACAGATGCTCAAAATGGCCAAAGACCTCATTACTCTAATCAGGGGTTCCCATCCCCCTCCTGAGAAAAGGCCTAGGCAGTATACAGACTATGATTCCTCTGATCAGGTTTCCATTTCCTCTGATTCCTCTTCAGACCAGGGATTCTCTCTACCCCCCCCCCCCCTATGAGGACTCTGATGCTGAAGAATCTATCCCTTCAGCCTCTCCTCCTGAGGATTTCTCTTTTGGGGAAACTTTACATACCATGAGGGAGCATTTCCACTGGGAAAGTCAGGATTATTCAGAATCCATGAAAAGGCTCAGGGACTTCCTTTTATTACCTCAGCACAGGCCCCTTGCTATTCCGCCTGTGTTAGATATTGTGGATGATGTGTTCTCTGAATCCAGCTTATCCCCTGATTCTTTGCCCCCTGCTCCAGCCAAGCCAGATAGGCATTATAGAGTCCCTGACTCTCACAAGTTTCTTTATAAAAACCCTTCTGCTGACCCAGAAACCAATTCCTAGGGTCTCAAAGGGGTTAAGGCTTCCATTGCAAAAAATCCAGTCCCCTCTGACAGAGATTCTAGAGCATTAGATAGATGGGGGAAGAAAGTTTACACTTCTGCAACTTTAGCAGTAAGGGCTTTAAATTGCCAGTTTCACATGCTTAAGTACCAATAATATTTAATGGCTCAGTTAAAACAGAAAATGCTTACAAGCTCAGAAGCTCCTGACTATAAAGAAATGCAGGATTTATTGCATGTAGTTGAACAGGTGGGAAAACATACTCTGCAATGTGGTTTTGATTCTTTAGAGGCTTCTTGTAGAGCCGCAGTTACAGGTTCTGTGATTCGAAGACATGCTTGGTTAAAAGAACAGAGTTTACCTGACCATGTTAAGGCAAAATTATTGGATGCTCCTTTACAGCATGATACCTTGTTTGGTGTTAAGGCAGAAGAGGTGTTAAAGATAATGCTAAATCTATGCAAACAGTCAAAGATTTCTTACAGGTACAGCCGCCTCGATTTAGCAGAAATTGGCCTACAAAGAATTGGTCCTTTCCAGTGTCAGACAGGCCACAGAGAGGTAGATACAGACGCCCAAGAGGCAGATCTCAACCCAAAGGCTCTTACAGACAACGACAGTGGGGTACCTCAACCCCAAAAGGAGGTGAGGATAAGTCTCAACCTTTCAGGAAACAGTCCCAATGACTTCCCCCTTCGTATGCCAAGCACTTCCCTTTTGGCAGCCCCCTTAGGGGGGAAACTAGCACTTTTTTCTCAAAATTGGCAAACAATCACCCAAGACAAATGGGTTCTGAATATTGTGCCTCAAGGATACAGGTTCCACTTTCACACTTTACAAAGACTAACAGGAATGTCAAACCTGCCACAAAATCAATGGGCAGAGGCTCAAAAACAAATTTCAGCCCTCATGGACATGAGAGCTATTCAAAAAGTACCACAGCAGGAACAAGGACAAGGATTTTACTCAAGATTCTTCCTGGTCCCCAGAAAGGACAAAGCCTGGAGACCCATACTAGACCTTTCAACTCTTAAATACTTACCTGGATGTTCCAAAATTCAAAATGTTGACACTACAGCAGCTTTTTCCCATGCTGGGCAAGAAGGCTTGGCTTGTAACTCTGGACCTCAAAGAGGCATACCTGCATGTCCCTATCAGACAAAATTGGAGAAGATACCTCAGATTCAAAGCGGGTACAATGCACTACCAATTCTCTGCACTGCCCTTTGGCTTATCTACTGCGCCCAGGGTTTTCACAAAGTGCCTGGCACCAGTAATTGCATTTTGCAGACAAAAATAAATTATATATCCATACCTGGATGACTGCCTCATTCAAGCAGAGAAAAAGGACATTCTTCTAAAGCATCTGGCATTTGTAAAAAGGCTGCTAATTTCTCTAGGGTACACAGTAAATGAAAAGAAGTCAAAACTAGTGCCCTCACAACAGATAATATTCCTGGGTTCCAGCTTGGATACAATGGCCCAGATGGCTTATCTCATGCCAGACAAACAAGGACTAACTCTTTATAGACCAGCCACCCAAACTTAGCTTTGGGATTCTACCCAAGTGTAATGACTGCAGCAGTGTAACACGATGAACATAGTACAGTTTTGTACCTACCATAAATGTAGATGTTCGAGTGTTCACACTGCTGCAGTCCAGGTTACCCTCCCTCCACCCCCTCTGTCCTAGCTGGACTTATCTATACCTTTCTATCCTATACAACCTTTGTGGTGTATTTGCTTGTAACTGAAGGTATTGTTTTTATTTTTTATGTATGTTTTATTAGCAATATGTATTGCCTACCTACTTGGGGGCACCTGACATCTGGGGCAAGAAAAACTGAAGAAAATGGCGTCAGATGCATCTTATATACCCCTGGCGCACTGACGTCAGGAAGAAGTGACAGCAACCAACGCCGGACCAAGACTTTGGAACTCTGGCCGACTGCGTGACCGTCTGATGGCAGGATACCCAAGTGTAATGACTGCAGCAGTGTGAACACTCGAACATCTACATTTATGGTAGGTACAAAACTGTACTTTCACAGCAATGCTCAGTCATAGAAGCATTGTCTGCCCAAGCTGAAATGAGTTCTGCAGTCAGTTTCTGCTTGTTTGTTATGGTCTTTTTCTTCATCTCTGACTTCAGCATAGCCCACAAGTTCTCTGTTGGATTCATATCTGAGGTGTTACCCAGTCATGGTAGCACTTCAAGTATCATGGACCTCAAAGAAACTTGTCACTTGTTGACCTTTGTGACATGGGGCACCATCATGCATGAAGATGAGGTCCCCTGCACCCATAAGTCCCTTCTTCTTTGCCAAGTTATACATCTGAGAGAGCAGATGTTGCTGTAGTATGGTTCTGTAGCCGATAAGATGCTCATAATGCTTCACACCATCACTTGAGTGGGGTGCGTGACACACTGAATGATACAATCATCCCTCATCTGCTCTCCAGATGGTCATCTGACATATTGTACTTGCTGATCCAAACACTGTATTATGCTCTCGTCACTGAAAACAACCCATTCCCAATCTTCTTCTGACCAGTTTTGGAACTCTTTCGCCCAGTGCAGTCATTTTGCCTTTATTTGGCTGGACAATTTCTGTTTCTTCAGAGGTCTGCAAGCTCGAAGCCCAGCATTCAGAAGTCTTCGGTGAATAGTTCTGGAACTCATTGTAAAACTCTGTTGTTCTAGTATCCCCTGCAGCTGTCTACTGGATGCCTTATTTAGATATATAATTATCTGTATGTGTGAAGAGGGTGTAATTCTCTCATCAGATATGAATCATCCTGAGGACTTGTAGAACTTCTGCAACCACATCTGCCAGAACGTCTGGGTGACAGCCCTTCAACAGTATTCAGTTTCTTCTGAATTTAGCTGACAGATGGCTGACTAACCAACCTTCTTGGTGATTTTTGATCCAGAAACTCCTTCTTTGAACAGAATCTCAACTTTTGCAATCTTTTATGGCATTAAGTCAGCCAATTTACCCATTTTCAAGACTATGGAGACACGTCATTATGACATAATTTCTCTTTAAGTAGGTATGTAACATGTAGTAATTTCATGCAAAACAGCTTTTTCTTAAAGAATTAGCTAACAGAAATGATTTTGTGAATTTCTGAAAAAGCCAGACTGAAAATCATTTAAGAAACTAAGAAATTTCCATTATTTGTCGATATTTCTAATATAGCCAACAGTGTATATCTCTTGAATTCTTTACAAACCTATACGATTCTAAAATCTCCCTTTCTACATAATTTTATAACTTACTTCATTACATACTTTGAACTGTTTACAAACCTTTCTTTATTGAAATGTAAGAAAACTAAAGTTATTTACAACAATCCCTTCTGCTATTTCAATCCATTTACTTCTGCAAGATTTTACAGTTGGAACAACTGTACAGACTTGTAATTGTTTGGTGTAAATATTTTACTATCTATACCTGTCTTGTAGTTATGTTTGCTGTTTTTTTGTTTTTTTTTGAGTGCTGTCTGAAATTCACTTGTTAACGTAAATGTACTGTGGTGAAGCTTTTCTCCCCGGGCCTCCATTGAAAATGGACTCTGTCCAGTTGGACTTTCTCAGAAAACAAAGACAAGTAAATAAAGAAAGATTTGAGTTACAGGTGCCACACTAAAAGTGCAACAAGCCTTCAGATCCTAAAGTACTAAAAGCATAATTACGTTAGTACAGAACACAAAGTGACTTTTTGGAAAAGTGATAATTCTTAGCTTCAAAATCATAAATCCTAGAGAAACTAGTGCTAACCACAGCTAGGCACACTGTGTTGGATGTCCAAAGGTATTAATACAAAAGGCAACAAATGATACAGGCACCAGCCATAGAGTAACTGTCCTCTGAAAATGACTGGAAAACATCTGCTATTAAGGGATCCCTTCTTTCTGCTACTTTTGCTGTTCTCTTTAAGTACAGGAGTGCCAGTTATACATATTAATGGGTACAAGTATGTAGTAAGAACACAGTAAAGCATAGCACTGATTCGGTTTATTCTATTAATGCTAGCTGTATTAGACTTAATGATAAATATGCAACTATTCCTAAGACCAGTCGGTGCTTTTGGCAGCCTTTAACTCTTGATTCCTGTTAAATTGCATTACTGCATTTCATCATTTTGCTTTAATACAAAGAAAGAATAAGCCTCATCCTGCCTTTTTCCCTCCAGTCATGTAAAACAGTGAGAATAAAAAAGATCATTTGGACCAAGTGTTAATAAAGGAACCCAGAAGCTTCATCAGACAGGAGCAGAGAAGTGACCGAAACAGTAAACACAACTGATGGAGGTTATACAGGTTGTAACCAAAACAGCGTTTAAAATAAAAATTAGTAAGTGACTTTGTCATCCCCCAGCTCTTGTGTTCGCACGCACACACACACACCACACACACACACCACAATCATCACCAGTCATAATTTATCATGTATTAGCAAACAGGGCATGGGATGTAAGCTGATGTAGCAGGTTATATCCCATGACCTACCTTTGTGCTGCTGGGTGATGTTATGAATGGTGGTCATTGTGGTGTGTGTTGTATATGTGGGGAGTTGTTTATATAAACATAACATACCTAAATTCAGTCCAGTGCTGAACAGTAGCTATCAGTAGCACTGACAGTGACACTATATAAATGACAGGCATGCATTGACAGAAAAATTCCTTTATAGTGTGAACCTTAGATTGAATTTCCATTACATAGCAAGCTTAAAATATCTAGTCCTGTGCCTGTGAATAGCTTCTGCATGTTTATAACCTTGGATTCACTAAATGCAATCAGTAAGAAGACAGCTGAGAGCAACAGAA